>NC_134877.1:41013787-41033787 GCF_041734735.1 Babylonia areolata
CAAGAGTGTCAATCCCCCATAGAGAGAATACGAGACCTATGATATGCAATAGTGCGGCCGCGTTTTGTGTGTCTGCCCTTGGGCTGCGTTCTAATCTCCAAAGTCACTGACGTCTTCATCGTTGGCGACAGACTTCCGTGATGATAATGATGATTATATTTATCTATTTATTTATCTATTCTCTCTTTGTTTCTGTTTTTTTACAGGTAGGGGATCTGAGCAAGAAGTACGGCCTCCTCTCCGGTTCTGACAGCAAGACCCAGACGTACACTGACTTCAACCTGCCGCTGTTCGGCGTCAACTCTGTGTTGGGCCGCTCCATCGTCATCCACTACGACCAGCCGGGCACACCGCGCTGGGTGTGCGCCAACCTCCTTGACACCGCGGCCTTGACCTCCGTCATGGCGACCTTCACATACCCGGTCATAGGTCACGTGTTGCTACAGCAGCGTATGGGGGACGAAGGGGCGGACACCACAGTGTACTACCGGCTGGACTACGCGGACGGCGTGACGGGGAGCACGAGCGAGCACTCATGGGCCGTGCATGCCGACCCGGTGGGCGGGGACATGCTGGAGGAGGACGTCAGCGCGCGGTGCCGGTCCGCAGGGGACGTGGTGGTGAACCCCATGGGGGTGAACGCGGCGCAGTACGACACGCAGTGCCAGCCCTCAGCCCCCCTCAGGTGTAAGGCGGGGGACCTCACGGGCAAGCACCGGCCCGTCTCCGTGCGTCAGTCGGCCGGTGGAACCCCAGCCATCGGCTTCTTCACCGACACTAACCTGCCCCTGCAAGGTTCCAACTCCGTGCAGGGCAGCTCCCTGGTGCTGAGAGCCTCGGATGGGGGAAGCGGGTACCTGGCCTGCGCCACCCTGATGAAGGTGTTGCCGCAGGTGGCGGTGGCCAGGTCTTGGGGGGAGGGTGCCGACTTCGGGTCGATCACCTTCAGCCAGCAGGTGGGGGTGGTGCAGGTGCCCACCACCATCGACGTCCGGTTCCAGTCGCTGTCGTCCTACACTTCCGTCTCCAGCACTGTGGGCTCTCGGCCCGTGAGGGGTGGAGGGGACGACCGCTGTTCCGGGCTGGGGCTGTACAATCCTTTTGAGGTGAGGTGTGTGTGTGTGTGTGTGTGTGTGTGTGTGCACGTACAAGTGTTTTATGTATATGAGAATGTGTGTGTTTGTAGTGTGTGTGTGTGTGTGTGTGTGCACGTACAAGTGTTTTATGTATATGAGAATGTGTGTGTTTGTAGTGTGTGTGAGTGTGTGTGTGTGTGTGTGTGTGTGTGAAAGAGAGAGAGAGAGAGAACGCGCATGTGTATCTTTTCACACACGTGAGTGTGAACATGTGTCTTTGCATTCGTATGTGTGTGCGTGTGTATGTGTTTGTACACCCGCTCACATGCACGCGCGCGTGTATGGATGCGAGCACAAGCTGACACATTTCCCCCGACTTCATGTTTATTTCTAACCACCGTTCCCCCCCACTGCAGGCTAGCTCCTCAGGGGGCAGCACCAAGGACCTCATTCCAGTGGGGGACCTGACGGCCAAGTTCGGACCCCTGCCGGGCAGCGGCGGTACGGTGACGGGCCTGACCTGGGTGGACCCCTCCCTGGACGTGTGGGGCGTGAGGAGCGTCAGGGGCAGGGCCTTCTACCTGCAGTCCTCGGGTTCGAGCCTGGGCTGTGCCGACATTGGCTACCAGGCAGTGCCCGGGGCGGCGGGCAAACTGTTCACGGCCAAGGCTGTGTTCTCTGGGGAGGTCGTGGGGACTATTACACTGGTGAGTTTGGTAGTGTGTTATGTGGTGTGTGTGTGTGTGTGTGTGTGTGTGTGTGCGCGCGCGCGCGCGCGTGTGTGCGTGTGCGTGCTCGAGCACGCGCGTTTGCGTGTAGCGGTATGATGTAAAAGATATTCTCTGTCGGTTCTTATGCTTCGTGCGTGTATACGTGCCCGTGCCCTGGTGTGCATTATCTATGCGTTTGCGCCTGTGCTGTGTTTATAAATTTCTGTCAAAGTGGATGACTATGTTACTTATGAACCCGGGTACATTTTGTACTCCCCCAAGTGCTGTATGTGTCAGTTGTACGTCAGCATGATCAGTGTATCACTGTGACATTTCGCATTTACACAGTGCATGTACCACTGTTTGTTTAAAGTTTATGATATGCGTACACGGTATGTTATACCTACCTCGGTATGCTATGTGTACACGGAATGTTATATGTGCACGGTATGTTACATGTATCACAGACGCATCAGTTTTGTGTGAACATGATAATTGTACAGTATGTATGTTATGTGTACAGGGTACATGTGCATCACTGTATATTATATGCATACAATATGTTATGTGTACCACTGTATGTTATGTGTACCACAGACATAGCATGTATATTACGTGTACACGGTATGTTATGTGTACCACAGACATAGCATGTACATTATATGTACACGGAATGTTATGTGTACCACAGACATAGCATGTATATTATGTGCACACGGTATGTGATATGCACCACAGACATAGCATGTATATTATGTGCACACGGTATGTGATATGTACCACAGACATAGCATGTATATTATGTGTACACGGTATGTGATGTGTACCACAGACATAGCATGTATATTATATTTACACTGTATGGGATGTGTACCACAGACATAGAATGTATATTATGTGTACACGGTAATGTGATGTGTACCAGAGACATAGCATGTATATTATGTGTATACGGTATGTGATGTGTACCACAGACATAGCATGTATATTATGTGTACACGGTATGTGATGCGTGCCACAGACATAGCATGTATATTATGTGTACACAGTATGTGATGCGTACCACAGACATAGCATGTATATTATGTGTACACGGTATGTGATGCGTACCACAGACATAGCATGTATATTATGTGTACACGGTATGTGATGCGTACCACAGACATAGCATGTATATTATGTGTACACGGTATGTGATGTGTACCACAGACACAGTTCGTATTCAAAGACGGGGCCATGACTCCAACAACGGTGATTGTCGATCTCAGAAAAGCAAATGGAACACAGGTTTGTTGCTTTTACGTCTTTTTTTTGCCTGTATCTATCTCTTTGTATCAGTCTGTCCTACTGTCTGTCTCTTGTCTGTCTTTTTTCTCTATCTCTCTTTGTCTCTCTCTCTCTCTCTCTCACTCTCTCACTCTCCCTCTCGTGTAGGGGTTCACTGCTGCCTTTGATACTACACCAAAAACAAAGAAACAACTCATCTATCATGGCAGACAGGTGATGCCGAATCATTGTGCAAGCATTCATTATTTACTTTATTTTATTTATGTTTTTTTTTTGTACGCTTACAGTTGACCTCATCAAGTTTTTGCACCTTATGAATATTGTTATTATTAGTAGTAGTTTTTTTAAAATGTATTTATCTTCTTTTTTTTCCTTATTTATTTTTGTTTTACTTATTTATTTATTTATTTTAATTTTAATTTTTTGGGGTTTGTTTTGTTATTTTATTTTATTTTATTATTTTATGTTATTTTATTTTTATTTTATTTTATTTTACTTTATTTATCTTTTTTTTTTCTCAAGGCCTGACTAAGCGCGTTGGGTTACGCTTCTGGTCAGGCATCTGCATGGCAGATGTGGTGTAGCGTATATGGATTTGTCCGAACGCAGTGACGCCTCCTTGAGCTACTGATACTGATACTGATACTGATACTTAGCAAGCAGCGAGGCTGGGTATGGTACTGATTTCTGAGATGTTATCGTGTGTAGACAGTCTGCTTCCGGGCGATGAGATTGGATGATTTTGTCTCTCACCCTGTCTTGATTGCAGTTTGCTGAACGTGGGAAAATTCGCCCAAGTCAGTAAGAGAGGGGAAGTTTGGGATGATGGGGGAGGGGTCGAGGGAGGGGAGTGCCGAAGGGAGTCCTTTTTTGACTGCTTTAAACATTTGGGGTTGTCATCATTACGGAAGAGAAGTGTATAGATGGAAATATCCATAATTTGAGCTCTGTGAACTGTGAGCTTCTTCCTTTCTTCTCTGTGATGCCGCAACACATTTTATTCTTTAACAAATAGTAAAAAGTGGCAAATCTCTCCATTCACAAGGTACACAACTTCAAGTCAGTGCTGCTTACGCAACCGATTCAGCTAGGACACAGGTAAATAAAAGGTACATTGGCGCTTCCTTTTCGAGGAAGTGTCTGGGTTTGTTCCAGTGTACTTTTTATTTACCTGTGTGCTAGCTGAATCGGTAGCGTAAGCAGCATTGACTTGAAGCTGTGTACCTTGTGAATGGAGAGATTTACCACTCTTTACTATTTGTTAATCATTTCATCTCCTGGCCTCATTCTTTGTTAATTTCCAGTTGAAAAACCACCGAGGCAACCATGTGTTTGTTCTGTTTTGTCCATGTGTTCTGTGTGGCTTGTTCAGGATTAAAGAGGCGATGCCAGTCTTGAATAAAAGCTAATTTGTGTTTGCACGTTTCTTCTATCTTTGCTGCTGTGTGCACATGTCAAATGATCTGTATAAGGACAGGCCCGGCGCTTCCTTTTTGAGGAAGTGTATGGGTTTGTTCCAATGTACCTTTTATTTACCTGTGTGCTAACTGAATCGGTAGCGTAAGCAGCACTGACTTGAAGTTGCGTACCTTGTGAATGGAGAGATTTACCACTCTTTACTATTTGTTAATCATTTCATCTCCTGGTCTCATTCTTTGTTAATTTCCATTTTATTCTTTAGTTTCATTCTGTCCCTTCTCTTTGTCTCCTCCCCCCTCTCTCCTTTCTCCCTCCACCCCTTCTCCCCCTCTCCCTCTGTATATATCTACAAGGCATTCAAGAGAAGAGAGTTTGCTTGTTGCTGTTTGATTACTGAACCACATAACAATTGTTTCATATTTTGAGTTACGTTAATGTCATTATATATTTGTATTTCAGGTTCTTTTCATACTTTTGGTGGATGACATGATTGTTCATAATTAACAGCGTAAAATTTGCTTCTTCATTCACATGGGGCTTTGACCTTAAAGTGAAGAAACTAATTCAGTTAAGTTAAATTTTTCACAGTCTCTGTTTCTGTCGGTCTCTCGCAGTCTCTCTATGTATCAAAATTCTGTGGAAGAAATCCACTCTGATAGGTACACAAATACATGTGCATGCAATCAAAGCCTGACTAAGTGCTTTGGGTTATGCTGCTGGTCAGGCACATGCCTAGCAGGCGTCGTGTAGCGTGAATGGATTTGTCCGAAAGCAGTGATATGACTCCTTGAGAAACTGAACCAGAAACTGAACCTTTCAGACCGAGCGCCACAACTGGCACACCCACATTCTGCCTGTGGGGGACGATGCCCACGCCACGCCCGGCCGCTGTGCCAGTACCTCCGGTCACTACAACCCCTTCAGGGTCAACGTTACTAAGGTCAGCAATAAACGGTTCTTTATGTGTGCACACATGTGCGTGCGTGTGTGTGTGTGTGTGTGTGTGTTATGGTATATATAGCATCCATATGTGTTTGTGTGTTGGTGTTAGTATGTGTGTTAGTGTGTGTGTGTGTGTGTTACGGTAAATAGATATATGTGTGTGTGTGTGTGTGTGTGTGTGTGTGTGTGTGTGTTGTGTTAAAATACGTATACGCGTTGGGATTTTTGTTTTGTTTTGTTTTATTTTTTCGATGTGTGTGTGTGTGTGTGTGTGTGACAACTTTATGAGAGCCCATAAAAGACTGACTCAGCGCGGCTTCAGTGGGACGTCCATAAAATAATGGCCTCAAAATCGGGCCATTAAGTTCGGTTTGCACTGAAAAATTGCTGAAGTTGCATGTATTTAAATGCAGATCCCGTAGTCATGCCCCCAGTCCTTATCCTTGCCCCACTTTCCCTGTTTCTGTCTGTAGCTGGCTGGCTGCCTGTATGTCGGTCGGTCTCTGTATCTCTCTCCCACTACCTCTCCATCTCTCTCTCTCTCTCTGCCCCACTATCTCTCCATCTCTCTCTCTTTCTCTGCCCCACTACCTCTCCATCTCTCTCTCTCTGTGCCCCACTACCTCTCCATCTCTCTCTCTCTATCTCTCTCTCTATCTCTCTCTCTCTGCCCCACTACCTCGCCATCTCTCTCTCTGTGCCCCACTACCGTTCTCTCTTTCTCTCTCTCTCTGCCCCACTATCTCTCCATCTCTCTCTCTCTCTCTACCCCACTATCTCTCCATCTCTCTCTCTCTCTCTACCCCACTATCTCTCCATCTCTCTCTCTCTCTGTCTCTCTCTCTCTCTCTGCCCCACTATCTCTCCATCTCCCTCTCTCTGCCCCACTACCTCTCCATCTCTCTCTGCCCCACTATCTCTCCAGCTCTCTCTCTCTCTCTCTCTCTCTCTCTCTCTCTCTCTGCCCCACTACCTCTCCAGCTCTCTCTCTCTCTCTGCCCCACTATCTCTCCAGCTCTCTCTCTCTCTTTCTGTCTCCCCTACTACCTCTCCATATCTCTCTCTCTCTCTGCCTCACTACCTCTCCATCTCTCTCTCTCTGTGCCCCACTATCTCTCCATCTCTCTCTCTCTCTCTTTCTCTCTCCCCTACTACCTCTCCATCTCTCTCTCTCTCTCTTTCTCTCTCCCCTACTACCTCTCCATCTCTCTCTCTCTCTCTCTCTCTCTCTCTCTCTGCCCCACTACCTCTCCATCTCTCACTCTCTCTGTGTGCCCCACTATCTCTCCATCTCTCTCTCTCTCTTTGTATGTCAGTCTGTCTCTGTCTGTCTGTCTCTCTATCTGATAACACCCATTATGTATAGGGCTGAATGATATATAAAATCTCTCTCTCTCTCTCTGTCTCTCTCTCTTTGCGTATGTGTGTGTATGAAAGGAAATCTTGTGTTTGTATGTGTGTGTGTGCGCGCGCGTGTGTGTATGTGCATGTGTGTGCTTTGAGTATAATTATATGGTAAAGCAACTGACTTTGAGTGCTGAGTACACTCAAAGATTCGCGCGTGACCAGAAAAGCAGCTGTGAATGTGTGTTGTCAGTCGGGAGATAGTAGTTCGTCCGTCCTTTGGAAGTACATTTCCATTGGATTTACGTTAGACATCTTAATGTGCGAATTGTGTCGAAGATTACTACCTGTTTCGATTGTTTGAGAGCGAGGGGTTGGGGTGAAGTGGGAGCAAACTGTTGTTTATGCACTGTCAATAACCTGAGGTTTGTGTTGTTGACAGAGCGTGTATTCAGAGTGCAAGCTGTCGAACCCGCTACGCTGCGAACTGGGTGACCAGTCCAACAAGCTGGGAACCTACGACATGGGCTCTGGGCCCATGGTGGTCAACGATGTCTACCTGCCTCTGGCCGGACGTTACGGAGGTGAGACAACACACACACACACACACACACACACACACACACACATATATATATGTAATGTTAATCTATTATTATATATTAAGTATTACAAATTATATATCTATATATGTATATATATGTGTGTGTGTGTGTGTGTGTGTGTGTTTCAGTGGTGGGACGGTCCATCGTGGTACACACAGAGCAGAGAGGGGCACCCCGCCTGGCCTGTGCTGACATCATGCCTGCCGCCCTGACCAACTCCTACACCATGCACATCAAGACCACGCCAACCATCGACAGGTCAGTCACTCCTCTCGGCCTCTGTCTCCGTCCGTCTGAATGCAGATTTGACAATTTCAAGACTTAGATTGCTTTCGCGGGAGATTTTGCTGCACAGTCCAATTGTAAGACGAGTAGTATAAGAGATGGGGGTTCTACATACAACTTTTTTGGGCGTATTAGCTTGTGTTAAGGCCCTCAAGCATAAAAAAAATTTAACCAAAACCTGTGTATGTTGGAGTAATATGACCCTCAAGCATAAAAAAAAAAATATATATAGTTAAAACAAGTTATATGTGTATGGAGAGCCAAATCACAAGATAAAATAAAATATGATGGTTGGATATGTGTATGGAGGGGAGCGAAACGGTCATGGGGGTTCTATATACAACCGACCCCAGCCCAAAACCGCGCAATACCGCCCTGAAGCATAAAAACGAAAAACCGGCTTAAATATGTGTGTATGGAGAGCCAAATGGTCCTTAAAGAGAGGAGGTTGAGTCAACCGTTCACATATGAACGTTTGACCTAGTTAGCTTTTTGGATGGTTTACCATCTTGAATATCAAATAGATTTTTCTTTAACAACTGAGTTTTGTGTTTCGATTTTATGTCTGTTTTCATTGCATTGAATTTTTCAACTTCAGCCAGAATGAGACTAAATTCTTCATCGCTTATTTTATCATCTTCTAATGCTTTTGAAATAAGATCATTTATAGTGTTCAGTTTTGACTCGGCCAACACGCGAATCTCGTTGTGCTTCATAGCTTGTGACATTAATTTTTTATGAATAAATTTACAAGTTAAACCAACCACACCAAGGAGACCAGCTCCCACTTCTATTCCAATAGCTACGGGAGCAGCGGCGACACTCAACAGTAATCCAACACCCGATGCCCCAAGGGCGATACTAAGAGTTGTCAGCGTTGTATCCGCGGCTGTAGCGATATTTACACCGCGTTTATATTTTTTATAAAATAAAGTTCTTTCATCACGCTCTTTTTCGAGGTTGTTTTTTATATTCGATATCTCTCGTAGGCGAAACTCCATTATTCTATAGTAATCATTTTTTTTTAAATGATGGTAACAGGATGAGGAGAGTAGCGCAGTCTTTTAAGCTGAAGAGGTCCGATGTGAATAAAGTCGAGAGATATTTTATCTAATGATGGACGTTTGATGACACCTTCAAGCGAGAATTCTATAGAGGGATCGGGTTGATCAGATGGGTCAACCACTGGAATTTTGATGGTAATTCTCAAGAGTTTATTTTTAAGATTTCCAGGCCATTTTATCTGCAACCCTTTTAAAACTTCTACAAAATCCTCTGGCACCCCACTAAGGAGTATATCTAAAACGACAGTTGACCCCTGAATAGGCGGCTCAAAATCAAACTCTTTAATTAACCGCAGTGTGCCAGTCTTTTTACCTCTCATACCAATAACATATCCAAAGTCGTCGCTGTTAACGACGATTAGATCTTTACGCGTATGATAGGAAGCCAACAGTTTACCACTATTTTGTATTTTTTGTAGAGCGTGATTTCTTCCAATACTAACAAGACGTTAATTGCCATTGCGGGAAGGTTTTCTGCACAGCCCAGTTTCAAGACATTAATTGTTAATGTGGAAGGTTTTCTACACGGTCCAGTAGGCCGTTTGTTATAGCTGTTTGATGTTAGCTTTTTCCTATCATTTTTACTTATGTTCTGTTCCTTTCTCCTTTTCCTTCCCTCTGCGTTCTCTCTGTATCAGTCTTCCTCTCTCTCTCTCTCTCTCTCTGTGTCTCTTTCCGCCTCTTGCTGTCTCTGTCGTTCTGTCGCTCTGTCTGTCTGTCTGTCTCTCTCTCTCTCTCTCTCTCTCTCTCTATATATATATATATATATACACACACATACATACCCTACTCCCTCTTCCCCCACCGTTTTTCCTTTCCAATATCACTGGAAGTGAAAAGATGTTATTTTGAAGACGACTTCAAGACTACCACCCTTGTCTCTAAGCTTGTCGGTCTTTAGCTGTGCTTCTGTCTTCCTTTCTGTTTCTGTCTCTGTTTGTCTGTCTCTAAGCTTCTGTCTGTCTGTCTGTCTGTCTGTCTGTCTGCATCTAAGCTTCTCTGTCTCTGTGTGTGTCTGTATTTCTGTCTTCTTCAGAGAAAGGGTTGGTTGACAGTTCAATAATTTTGTGCCGGGGATAGTAGATGAGCAACTAATAAACTTCTTCTTCATTCTTTCTTTTTCTCTTTCTTTGCAGAACTGGTATGGTGGAAAAGATCGCCTCAGTCATCAACTCTGGGACCTACGACGTAGCAGTGGAGGTTTTGAGCGTCGAAAGTGACTGCACAAACACACGCATATACTTTCTGGGCAAGTTTGTTGGCTGTGTTTGTATGTGAAGGAGTGAGTTCATCCTATTGTACTGTCCCATCTTGTGTGTAGAGTTCAGTATTATGCACTTCCTCAGTGTGGATTCTAAAATGAAAGAAGAAAATGAAAGAGTTTTTTTTTTTCAAACTTTTGAGGCAAATGATTTCAGACTGTTTCATTGATTGCACTGGCTCATATCTATGCTCTGTTTATGTTTTCTGCACAATTTACGATAGAAGGTGTTAAATTCTGTCTGTGCAAAATATTGTACAGTAGGCATGTAACTTAAGTATATTCCTCCCAAGTTGCAGCCAAAGTCAGTTCTTGGCATAATGATTAGAACTCGTTTATCAACAAGCAGCAGCTGTTGGAGAAAGGATTGAAATTGAGAGATTTTGTATGCACATGTACATACACACACACACGTCACAACTGCACTCGCAACACACACACACACACACACACACACACACACACACACACACACACACACACACCTCTCTTTCTCTCTCTCCCTCCCACTCTGTCTCTCTTTCTCTCTCTCTATTTCTCTTTGTCTGTCTCTTTATTTCTGTCTCTCTTTGTCACACGCACGCACACAGACACAAACACAGACACACACAGAAACACACACAGAAACACACACACACACACACACACACACACACACACACACACACACACACCAGTTTCAAGTTTCAGGTTTTAATTATCCTTTCACTCCTGCTGGAGTATGGAGGATTACTACGAAATAATGATTTCGTGCCCAGAACAAACATATCCAAATACACGACTATGTCATATTAAAGTTGAAAGAACATAAATGTCTATTAGCCCCAAAAGTGTATCCAGAAAACAATCGGAAATTTAATTAACTTACTTATAGCTAAAATAACGTTTTTTTGTCTGCGTTGAGTATATTACAAAATTATATTTTTAAAAACCTGTTTGGAGACAATATTTTATAAGCGCATACCTTTCTCACAATTGATCATGCTTGGGACATTCCATTGTAAAATGGAACTCATCCCCTATCACAGACTTCTTACAACACTTTCACAACTACAACTCTCATGGTATGTCTTTACGTCTCCCAATATCAAATACCAACTTATGATAACTACTTCGAAATCTTATGAAGCTGATTTAAAGTAATTATCAGGCATTTGACGTGTATTTTTCTCCACCAAATTCACTTTTGAAATTTCGACATAACAAACATTTATTACTCGCCACAAGAGCATGTCTTCACACGCATCTAACGAAGGCGTTGTTGTTACTGCTGCTGTGAACAGGGATGGATGCTGAAATGTACAGCCAGAGGTTCATCAACGTGATTGGAGGAGACCCCTCTGTGCTGGGCATGTACCAGCCTGAAAAACGCTGCGCCACTGGAAGTGCCAGTAGGTTCCCCCGTCCCTCTTCTCTCTCTGTCTGTCTGTTTGTCTCTGTCTCTCTTTCTGTTTCTCTTTCTATAATATCTCACTCTGTCTCTCTTTCTATCTTTGTCTCTGTCTCTGCGTCCCTCTTTCTATCTTTGTCTCTGTCTCTCTTTGTATGTGTGTGTGTGTGTGTGTGTGACTAGTGTAGAATGCTAATCTGACTCAGTATCTTCCATGAACCCAACAGATTCAATGTTCGTGCATGTGTGTGTATCTTAGAAAGCCAACTAATGCACATGTAAAATGCATGAATGTGCATATGCACTATATATATATATATATATATATATATATATATATATATGAAGAGAGAGAGAGGCCCTATTATGGGTGTGTTTGTGTGTGTGTGTGTGTGTGTTTTCGGAATGATAACAGTCCTATAGAGAAGGAGTTAAGAGTCATCATCATTAAATCAGTGGCTCAGCGCTACAGAGCGCTGTCCATTTTTATGACCTTCAGTGAGGTGTAACGACTTAGGCAAAGACGCCACACAGAGCGAGCCACAAACACAGCGATGCAAATTAGGCTGCACTTGAGGAATTACAATGATATTAAAGTTCTCGTCACCACTGTCTGAAAAATAGATTTCAGAAGTAGAATATCGCGTGAAACCAGATGATGTCGGGAAAAAAAACACAGGCACAATACACTCTGTGACATCCATGCGTGTTTTTCCCGTCAAAAAAAAAAAAGAAAAAAAAAAGGAGTCGAAGTCAGGTGGTACATTGAATAATCAACATCTGCTTAAAAAAGATAATTTACATCAAGCCATCAATAATAAAAAGAGAAAGTAGATATGAAGACAAACAAACAAATGCACACATAGAAAATGTATTCCCTAAAAAACAACAAACAAACAGACACAAATACACTGCCAGTGCACGGTAACAGTTTCAAGAAGGTGACAAAGAGAGCGTTCTGATCCACACATTTTGCTAAACAAAAGGGGAAGCAACGCGTACACCGATCACTCTGGTCAGGCCTTTGAAGTCTGCCATAGGTGTTTCACCCATATACAAAACACTTCACAGATGATGAATAAAACGGTAGACTAATGAATATAAACTAGTTTTACTGTTCATTTTTTTAGTCAGTTTACGGCATTATAGCCTATTTCAGAATTTACTCAAACAGGCTTTTTATTCGGTTGTTTTTTTCTTTCTTTCTTTTCATTTTTTTTCCCTCTTTTGTGAGTGTACGCCTACTCTATGAATTTCCACCAGAGTTCAGAAAGGTGGATTTCTAAAGCGTATTTCTTGGTTTAGGTGCACTTGAAATATCGTTGTGTTCGTGGTCGTTAGTTTTATACTGTTTTCAATATTCTCAGGGGCATTTTTTTTCCAGTATGCATGCAGACTGCCTTTTTGTTGAAGAATAGCCTGGTGTGAAATAAATTCCGTGTATGTGTGTGTTCTCTTATATTCATGCCGTGCTTTTGTTATACTTGCTGAGTTGACTGTGTAACCCATGCTGTTTTAGTAATACGTCCTGTTGAAAAGAGGGGATGTGGGGTGGGGGAGACGGGTGGGAGGGGGAAGGGGTTTAGGTTGAATTACAAAGGATCTTTTTTTATTTCATCATATAAAAAGTGAATCTCAGCTGTTTAAAAAAAAATCGAACAACAAAATAATAAGCGTTAAAACGCATATCTGCATCAGCTACAGTGCGTAGTAACGACAACCAAAAAGAGAAGAAAATTTTGTAAATGATGTTAAAACGCACATACATATGACTACTCGCGTACACACACACACACACACACACACACACACAAAATCCCAGCGAATAGACACGGACTTTGGGTAGGGTGTGCCATCGGCCAATTCCTTTAGGTGGAAGACCAATGTATTCTTTTGATCAAATAAAAAGAAGTGCATATAGTTTTATGTATGGGAGACCAGCTGTGTGTGTGGATGGGTGGATGTTGACTGTGTATGGTGATGTTTTTTAACACCCCCCTTAGTTTCCATGTCTACCTTGGTGATATTACAATTACCTAGCTAGGTGATAATATGGTTGCCTACACTGGTGACAATAATATGGTTGTCTACCTTTAAGACCACACGGTTGCCTGCCTTGGTGTAAGGTGATAATACTGTCGCCTATCTTGGTGATAATATGGATGCCTACTTTGGTGATAACAGGTTGCCGTATCTTGATAATACTGTCGCCTACATATGGGTGCCTGCTTTGGTGATAATATAATTGCATACTTAAATGATGATGTGGTTGCCATATCTTGGTTATGATTGGGTTGCCTACCTTGACGGTAATCTTGGTGATTATATAATTGATAATATTAAGTGCTGTGGCATTGATCCAAACACATGGGAAACTGAAGCCTCTGATCGCTCAGTATGGCGCAGCTGGGTCCATTCTGATGTCGCCACCTTTTATGAGCAGAGGATCAGCACCCCCATTCTGAAACGCCAGCAACTCAAGGAGAAGACACTTTACCCACCTGCATGTGAACAGCACCAGCTGAACCCTGTCTGCAGTGCGATCAACACTTCAGAGCCAGGACTGGAATTATTAATCATCTATGGACCCACCCATTGTGAAACTCATGCTCGTCTTCGCTTCCGAAGGAGAAACAACAACTTTGGTGATATTATGATTGCCATGCTTTTGTGTATTATGGTTACCTACTTTGGTGATTATCATGGTCATAATATGGCTGTCTACCTTGGTAGTTGCCATACCTTGGTGATAATCATGGTGATATCTGGTTGCTTACCTTGGTGATAACATGTGCCACTTTCTGTGTCGTTTCAGACGTGGCTCTGATGTCTCTGTATCTTCTGTTGACGTCGCTTGCCATGGGCCTTCTCCTGGGCTGATCTCGGCCGCGGACACGATGTGATGATACGCTGTCAGCAGTCTTCCAGGAAACACCCGGCCAAAGCGAAAGAATCCCCCAATGACACGTCGTAATCGCATTCGAATGAACTTCATTCTTTACAGTGACCGTTAGTCTTCCGCGCGAGCGCACGCTTGCATGTACTTGTACATGCATAGAAACATAGAGAGAGCATACACACACACACACACACACACACACACACACACACACACACACACACACTCTTACTCATCCCCTCCACACACACCCACTCACCCACTGACTCACTCACACACACACAGACACAAACCCACGCACGCGCGCGTGCGCACACACACACACTCGCACACACACTCACACAAACACTCTCTGTCACTCTCTTTCTCTCACACATACACGCGCACACACACACACGCAGGCACATTCATACATACGCGCACACACACGCACGCTCATTTACACACCCATTCACTCATGCAAATACACATACCACAAACACGTGCGCAGCCTAAGTGTGAGTGACTGTGCACACAAACACTCACATTCTCTCTCTCTCTCTCCCTCTCTCTGTCACTCTCTCTCTCTCTCTTTCATTCGATCTTTGCTTTCTGTCTCTTTTTCTCTCTGTCTTCCTGTCCGTTTCTCCTCCTCTTCATATCTGTTCCTGTAACTGTTTGTCTGTCTCTTTGATTTTGTCAAAAATTTACGCATAATTGATGTAATGAATATCACAGAATATTTGTGATACCGATTTTTATAATCGTTACAAATTTAATGTAAATGATGCATGAATATCACAGATTGATTGTGATTTGTCATTTTTATTATTGTAGCATATTTATGCATAACTGGTGCCTGAATATTAGGCATAATCGGTGGCCTGAACATTTACGATGGTGGTGGTCATTATTATCAGCATTATTGCTCTTGTTGTTAAAACCATCATTGCTACAATCAGATTTTATTTCTTTTTGTTATTGGTTTTGTATGTTGACGTTGGTGATAAATGACAGTGATACAAGTGATTATTCTTATTTTGTAACCGTTCATCACTTTTTCTGTATATATTTTTAAGGATTGTCTGCATAGAATAGACAGTGCTGTAGCTGCTTTTACGGGTTTCTGTCAAAACAGATGTTGGGAGGGGAAAATAGGAGCGCACAGTGAAGTGATGAGATCCCGCTGTACTACCAATAAGGGTTACTGGATGTTGTCAAGGCCAGACCAGCACTGTGGGTCAGGCATCTGCTCCTGGTTGGGTTTTTTTTTTAACAGCAGATATGTTGAAGCGTATGTGGATCAGCCCGCACGTTTTGACACCTTGAAACTGAAACGGGACTTGCTTTTTCAAGAAGAGCAGCACTTGTTTTCTGGGACTGACCCTGGAGATTTTGGCATTACGGCTGGATGTTTTGTTGCAATCAGAGCCCATGTCAGCCCACAGTGGCCAGGTGATGGACAGACCGATTGACTCAGAAGCGGCGTAGTCCCCGAGTTTGATTCTTGGAAGGACCGGGGTTTTGGCTCCCACCCTTCTAAGTCCCATATATCTCAAGTAATTGGTTTTGATGCTTGAAATTCCCCGCCCCCACCCCACCCCACCCCACCCCCCGATGAGACGATAAACCGAGCCTGCAAGAAAAGAAAATACTTCTGTTTCCACTATTAGTAAAAAATCAGGCTGTTGAACAGATTGATTCGTCCAAGTTTTCAGGTGTGCATGTCTCTAAAACGCTCACCTGGTACGATAATACTAATATCCAGTTGTAAGAAAGCACAATGGAAGCTACACTTCTTGCGTCAACTGAAGGAGTTTAGAACTAACACAACAGCCATGACCCAGTCCATACTGACTTTCTCGGGCACTGTCTGATAAGGGTTTACTTCTGTTGTTGAGTGACACGAACAAGACTGGCACAGTTTGAAACCTTAGACTATAAGCCCCTGTCTGTGGGTAACGTGTTCAGCCTACGAATGATTCGTGAAGCAAGATCCCAACCACCCAGCCAACCATTTGTCCCAACCCCTCGGTGTATAAAGTGTAAATCTAGACTGAAGAACATGATATATATATATCCCATTGCAGTGGAGACATTTCACTCGAAGCTGTTATCAAAGCTGTCCTCTGCCTGGCTGTTGTCCACAATAAAATTGTACATATTTGTAGGTCACTCAGTCTTAAATTTGTATATTTTATTGTAAAGCGTGGTGAGCCCCATTTGAGATGGGGATACTGCGCTAAATATGTCTGCATATTATTATTATTATTATTCATACAATACAAATCAGAATTCCAGACAAGGAACAACCCCTTTATTGCAAGTAAGTATTTTGCAAGAATTTCAGTTTGTAAATATATGGTCAATTGTTAATGAATAGAGTGGGGGTGTTTATTTGTATTGTTGGAATATACCCATTTTTATCCACGCGATGACCTTCACTGCCTTTTGTGCAAAAAAAAGTGTATGACTGGCTGGTTTTTGTGTTGTTAATGCTTTACACTGATTCCACCATGTCTCCCCCTCCCGCCCAGGCCCCCCATCCTCGTTTTTCATTTATTAGTGTCATGTTGATATATATATATATATATATATATATATATATATATATAAACCGCACTGACCTTCTATGTTGCATCCACTCCCCTGTTCCCCACCTTACCTAAATTGCCCCCCTTTATTCCACTTCGTTCCGATGCCTATCACACAGTGTCTTGAACGTCAGGTGTATATTGTTTCAGTACAACAGTGTTATAGGGTTCTGTCATAGAGCGAGCGGCGTGTTCTACCGAATTTTTGGGACTGATGATGATATCAGTTAGTCAGTCAGTCAGTGCTTTTAGTGTCTGAATCACTTAGTGTACAGACATTTGCCTTCGCACAGGTGTACATACATTTGCTTTCACACAGTATACAGATATTTGCATTCATTTGATACGTAGTTGAAGTAACTCTCGGCGCCTTCTCCCGGTCCATAAGTTTCTTCTTCTCTCAACTATACACGAGGCCAACGAACACTTGTGGTGCGATGAACGTACCTCTGAGATGTTATTTTTACGTGGCATGCTGTGTGGGCCCGGTAAGGGGTGGGAGTGGGTGGGGGTGGGTAGGGGTGATGGGCACGTTGTTTGCTTCCTGCAGCCAGGACAACTTGATTCATCTGGCCTGACGATGTTGACGTCTCACCCTTCACCTTCTGTGCTGGAATGATTTCCAGCCATGCCGTTTGACAGGGTGCACCAGCCGCGTGGTCAGAGTCTTGGTCTTTCATTCTGGAGGTCCAGAGGGTTCAGACCCAGGTTCAGGTGGAGGTTTTTCTTGAACACCCAGTTGGACACATGTGCAGAATTCACAGTGCCTAAACTCATTAGTGTGCACGCACATGCGTAAGATGGCACATGCACGTTACAGATCTTGTAAACCCCGTCAGTGTTCAGGAACTTGAGCATAAAGAAGAAAAGAGAAATACAGAACCACGCGTTTCATGTGAGCGGTGTCTTGAACGAAAGAGCGGGTCTCTCATCCATTGAGGAGAGCTGATCTTTTTTTTTCCATCAGGAATGTTTATATGTTTTTAAAACATTATTGTGTGCATGTTTGTGTGCGTGTGAATAGTCGTGTGCATGTGTGTGAGTGAGTACGCGCGCGCGCGCACGTGTGTGTGTGTGTGTGTGTGTGTGTGTGTGTGTGTGTAATGAGTGGAATAAAAACAACAGCAGAAGACAGATGTATATAATCAGCGTTGTCCATTAAAGCACAGTCCTGCACAAACGATAACCAGTATGCTTCGCCGAAATTTATATATACATTATATACTGACCCAGGTAATTTGGCTTTTCGTGAAGGTTTCTTTCACTCTGAATACGCTCAGGGTCACTGCCACATGTCCATCGATGTGTAGTGTCCTAAATTCAAAGATGGTATCAGCATCACTTGGCACATGACTATGGTTGAAGTTTTTCTTATTCTTTTCTTCTGTTTGATTTGAATTATTTACAATTTTAAATCGATCACCACTACCAAGAAAACACGCGAACCAATAGATTCTTTCGCTGTGTGTGTGTGTGTGTGTGTGTGTGTGTGTGTGTGTGTCTATTTTTAGAAAGTCAAGTAGGCATATGTGTACATGAACGCGCGAGCGCGCACACCTCCCCCCTCCCTCACAGAGACACTCTGCCCCCCAAAATAGGCTTTTATTAGTCTATTCCGATTACCATGGTGCTTTACTTAGTTCTGGAAAAAAAAGTAGGCTAATATATCGCTTTTGGAATCATCAGTTACATATCGGAGGGAACTGTTTACGTCTCGTGTTATTGGTTGCTTTCTATGTTGCAAATCCTAGAAAAAATATAACCTATATTGCTTTCTTATCATATTATTGTATACTACTATAATGTTATTTTCTTGGTGTTCAGTCTGTTCTTGGCAGGCTGCTATTTTATTTTATTTTTTATGTGGCTGTGTTTGAGCAGTGTATGTTTTGGATTATAATAAATTATTTTAAAAGGAAGTCTTTGTGTTATTCTGTGCTTGTCTACGTGGATACATGTGGACAGCAATAATGTCCACGCTGGTTACAACTAAACTTTCAGTATTGTACTGTTATTACTCATTTGTCACAGCATCTAGAGCGCCTACTGCAGCACTTCCATTACGCCCTCTACCCCCCAACCCACCCCTGCCCACCCCTGCCCTTTTATATTTTTTATTCTAATTTTTCATTTTTTAGTGCAAATGTTTTTGTTTTCGTACCAAAGTGGATTTTTGTACAGGATTTTGCCAGGGACAACTTTTGTTGCCGTGGGGTCAGCTGGTGTGATCAAAACAACTTGGAACTCGACGTGTCAAAAACAAAAGAAATAGTTTTAGATTTCAGGAAGACAATATCTGACCCCTTGCCGCTTGTCATTAAAGACAAGCAAGTAGATATTAATGAATTTAAATTTCTCTGGCTGATCATTTCGACGCCTCAGAAAGTTCGGAATTAAAAAAGAAATCATAGTTGATTTCTACAGAGCTGTCATCGAAAGTATTTTAACATTTCTTAATACGGTTTGGTACGGAAACATTTCCAAGGCAGCAATCACAGTCCTGAACTTAGAATCGTTAAAACTACCACCAAGATTACCAGGCTTCTCTGGACGACATATATCATAAGTGGGTACTGAAAAAAAAATTCAGTCAATCAGCCAGGACGAATTACATCCAAGTTTGGGGATTTTCAATGTGCTCCCCCCGGGTCGTCGGTACAAAAGTATCAGTATCTCGAACAAATCCAGTATGATTGAAGAGAACTGTGCAATCGACAACCATTTACCAGAATATCGTCATCAGTCCCGTCCATATGGAATGTGCAATGTGCGGCTTATGTTGAAACGTGTGTGTGTGCGAGTGCGCATGTGTGATTGTGCATGCCCAAGTTCATGTATCCATATGCACATGCACTGAATCTGTTTGTATATGATTATCGATTTATGCTTGTACCTTTTTTATGTACTACCCCCACCCCCACCCCCAATATTCCTTGTGACCCCGGTTCACTTGGTAAAAATAAACATATTCTATTCTAATCTAATCTAATGTAATCTGTTCTATTCTATTCTATTCTAAATCATGTAACATGCATGCTGCGAACGGGACCTCGGTTTACCGTCACACCCGAATGACTAATTGTGACAATTACGCAGGGGAAAGATTGAAAGACAGGCATACATACAGAGAGAGAAAACACGGTCA
>NC_134877.1:41038787-41183787 GCF_041734735.1 Babylonia areolata
TGTGCGTGTGTGTGTGTGTGTGTGTGTGTGTGTGTGTGTGTCCACCCCCTTTTCACTGTCTCTGTTTCTATGTCTCTGCCTCTTTCTCTCTCTGGCTCCCCTCTGTCTCTGTCTCTGTCTCGGTCTGTCTTGTGTACTGCACAGTGTCTTGTGTGCGGCAGACTGTGTTGTTATGTGCTGCAGTCTGTTTTGTGTGTGTGTGCTGCAGCCTGTGTAGTGTGTGTGTGTGTGTGTGTTACAGTCTGTTGTGTGTTGCAGTCTGTGCTGTGTGTGCGCTGCAGTCCGTGTTGTGTGTTGCAGTCTGTGTTATATGTGTACTGCAGTCTGTGTTGTGTACTGCAGTCTGTGTTATATGTGTGCTGCAGTCTGTGTTGTGTGCTGCAGTCTGTGTTGTGTGCTGCAGTCTGTGTTGTGCGATACAGTCTGTGTTATATGTGTGCTGCAGTCCGTGTTGTGTGCTGCAGTCTGTGCTGTGTGTGTGCTGCAGTCTGTGTTGTGTGTACTGCAGTCTGTGTGGTGTGCTGCAGTCGCTGGGTGAGGTGCCCTCAGTGCAGTCGGTCCACTGGTGTCCATCCATCAAATATCTCATGCTGCATTTGGAAGACGGCGTCTGGGCCAGGTGAAAACACATGCGTTTTTAGTTTTCCTGTAGTGGCATGCAACCATGTTGTCTTTATGCTGCGCGTGCGCGCGCGCGTGTGTGTGCGTGCGTTCGTGCGTACATGCAAGCGTGTGTGTGCGTTTGTGTCCGTGGGTGTGTATGTTTGTGCCTGCATATATATATATATATATATATATATATATGTGTGTGTGTGTGTGTGTGTGTGTGTGTGTGTGTGTGTGTGTGTGTGTGTGAAATATAAAGAAAAACCGAGATAACGAGATTTTAAAACAGCGACTGGGGGAGGGAGGGCAGGGGGTGGGGGGTTGTTGCACTGATCCATCATGATAAGTGATAAGACAATCAAATCTGCAGATTATCCATCAGTTCAAGCCAGGATTTACACTGAAATCACTTGAAGTCAGTATATGTATAACTAATGGGGTGACTTGTTGGAAATCGATGTAAAGTATGATGATGATGATGTTCAAGACAACAGTGAAGGCATCCTATTGTTGAGGGAATACAGCAACAGTCAGCTGGCTGTATTAAACATAACGGTCCACCCCGACAGGTCAGAGTTTGAAAAATGGCGACCAGACATCGGACAGTTGGAGAGCTCCCTCGCATGTGACGTCATTGTCATAGCAACCACCCGGGGTAGCGCGGAGCAAGGCTATGTGAACGAGGAGGGCAAGGCTTACGACTTTGTGTCCAGGGTCTTCGCTCCTGGGTATGGAGTGCCCGAAGACCCTGTATGTGGTGAGTAAAGCATTTGGATTTGGGGAATGCATTAGTCTGTGGCTGAATGCATACACACACAAGCATGCGCGCGCACGAACGCAGAAACACACACACACACACCACACCCCATATGTACACACATGCATTCTGCACTCGGGAGTTTTATTAGACGTGACTACGTTTTGGTGGGGGTCAAATATTAGTGGTATTCCTAGTAGTATTTGTGTGCGTGCGCGCGTGCGTGCACGTTAGGCTAATCTTTGATTTTTATGGAATTTAAGATTCCAATGTCCAAGGTGAAATTTCATGGAGTTACAATAACCTTAAAACATATAAAACGTGACAAGAAATACTGTGTGACCATATGACTTCTAAGGGGAATAAAGCCCACATGAATACAAACAACAACAACAGAAAAATTGTCACCTTCACAAACTTCAAAGCTCCTGTGCAAACCGCACACACATCTTTACCATCAGCTGTTATTCTACCCTATTAGTGGGCCCCACTTGAGAAATACGGTTGGGTGTACGAGCCAGCAGTCTGGACCAGTCAGTCAGTACATGCCTCACTGAAATACTGCCCTCTCAGGGGGCACCATCTCAGAACTACGATTGAGTGTCAGTGTGAGCTAGCTGTTTGGCCGTCACTTCGTGCCTAGCTTGGCTGGTGACCAGTCGGTAACTTCACGGCTCGCATCATTCCGTTGATGCAAGCTTTTATTTGTAGTCTTCGTATGACTGATTTCAGGAATTATAACTGATGATGGCTGACATATTACAGAGTGTTAAAAATCCATGTTGCAGGATCAGCACAGACAGCCCTGGCACATTACTGGGGCCAAATGCTTGGAAAGAAAGAGTTTTACAGTGAGTGTCAGCAGCTGGTATTAGTGAGAGCAGATTTGATTATATGGCGATGATCAGTTCATGTGTTTCTTTCACTTCTCAAAAGATGAGAAGGGCATTCCTAAAGTATTATGAGAATTAGTGACTGTGTGCTTTTATTGTATTGTATTGTATTGTATTGTATTGTATTGATATGGATACTTATATAGCGCCTATCCTTGGTCGGAGACCAAGATCTAAGCACTTTATTGCATTGCATTGTATTGTATTACTGTTTGCCTTAACAGAGTGTGAAGTTCAGGCTGTTGTCCTCAGGAAGAATGTGTCATCACAGCGCAGTGCCTTTTTTCCATGTCTGCATGTGTATGTGTTTTTCTACAAGTGGATTGGCATTAAACATAAATAATCATCCTTCTCAAACTTCAGTGCTTGAGCTGGTCCATTCTCAAGACTTGCTCATTTACACTTTATAGTGTGTGGTTTATTTTGTTAGCATTCTTGTTTATATATGTATGTGTGTGAATGCGCGCGTGCGCGTGCATTTGTGTGTGTGTCTGTGTGCTTTGCCATGTGATGGTGATTATGATAACAAAAAGTGCATATGCATTATGTTATCTACCTTGTGATGGTGGTGATGATGTTATAATGAATAATGTCAATGTAACCCTTTGCTCAGTTTGTCAGAGCCCCGTGGTGTGCTTTCAGCTCGTCAGTGCTCACAGCGTGGCGGGGAGATTGACATCAAGGTGAGGGGCAGCCGGGTCTGTCTCCGCGGCAAGGCCACGCTGGTCATGAAAGGAGTCCTGAGAATCTGACCTGAATGGACTGTGTGTCTGACCAAGGTGACTTTGATGGGGAGATCCACGGTCTGCCATATCACAGGATGAATTTCAACAACAGATCTCTTTAGGGTGCGTTCATACTAAACACGGACGTCTACTTTCAACTATCGTGAGTAGGAAGAAAACAGAAATGTGCACAGAAAACCTCTCTTTGTTCCAACGACATGACACGAAAAGCATTCATACCAAGCACGGACGACCTTTCATGACGTTTTTTACGAATGTGCATTCACATCTTTGTTTTCCCCGTTCATTCGAAGGACTGAACTTTCCAGGTTTCGATACTTTGATATGGTATTATTTTCCCTTAAGAAACGCTGAAAACTTCAATAACCAGTCCATGGAATCGAGATAGTTGCAGAAGCTTGGCAAAATGTTGATAGAACAACAACAACAAAAAGCTTGGGGATGAGAAGTTTATGTGTCACTCATTATCTGACAAAGTGACCTCCATTTGTAGATCTAAAAAGATGACAATTGATCACCCACTGCCACTCCAACGTTTTCGCTTTATTTTGTTATCTCGTTTGTCTGTTTATGTATTGTTTTAGAATAGTTTATTATTCATTATAAATTATTTATCTTAGGTAAGGGCTGAAATATGTCGCTTTGACCATACCGAGACAGATTCTTATTTACAAGCGCGGTCACTATGGACGTCAGATCTAAAGTCGCAGAGTTGCACCGTTTTAGTATGAAGCTCAGTTTTACGGCTATGGATGGACGGAAAACGTGCGTGTCTGTCCGTCCGTGTTCGGTATGAACGCAGTCTTAAACTGTCAAATTATCCTGTGCATTTCTTATATCAACTATTCTTTCTTCAGACCCATTGTGCTTCAAATTAGCGGATAACTTTGGCAGAAGTTTCCAAATTTCAAATCAGTCGATGCATTTCTCTTCGAATTGTCTGGTTAACTGGAACAGCTTCGGCGATTAACCAGAGATTTTTTTTCTTTACATGTTGTTTTGGTTCTTCGTGAAGTGTCAGCATCAATCAGATCGCTTGTTACTTTGGCAGTGTTTGACAGAATTTTTAATCTCCTTCCTAACCTTAACGTTTTCTTGAAAACTTATGTTGTATCTATTCATTTCATTTATAGATCAATTGCAGAAATATACAAACAGAAAAATTTTGTCCATTGTGACCTTAAACCAGGATCAGAATCAAAACAATGTGATGCCATGTACTGCTATATCAAACTGTTTCAAACAAGGTCTGTAGGTTTGCTCCTTGTTGGCCAAATCTCGCTGCTGACCCAGTAAAAATACCTCTCTGCCAAGCCCGTCGTCTGCTCAGCCAATCAGCGCAATTCCCATCCTTAAGTGCCGAATCATTCCTGGGCCAAAGGCTTCATGAGCTGAGTTTATTTTCCAGTTCAGTTGCTTTGTTCTTGCCACACTCTTTTAAGCATTTGAAAAAAAAAAAATCTTGTATGTTTGTTTTATGCGGCTTTCTGTGACATTTTCTTCTCGGAATTAACATCATTAACATTGTCTGAGTCTGTTTGACATTTCTGTTTCATGTTTTGTATCATCGAATCTTTCCCGGGTCGTAAAGAGGGACTTGACCCAGTATTCATGCCTTGCACATCCACCCTGCCTTGGTTGAACATGGTGTCCGTACCCCGGAGTCTCCAGATTAACCCTTCTTACAATCGGGACGATGTTCTTTGTGAGGTAGATCGTAGGAGGAGGGCTCTACCATAAGATTGGATTCAACCCTCCCCCCCCCCCCCCCCACCTCCTCCACCCAGCCCCCTCCAAGTTATCGCAGTTGAAGGGTGGTTTTATATATATATATAAAAATTATGTGGGGGTCTTGCCCTTACTGTGGCTGGTATTGGAGTTGGGTGTAGAACTTTTCCTCCTAAGAGAATAATGCCCCTTATAACAGGGCACAGATACTGCTCTTAATGGTGGCACGGCCGGCTCTCTCTGTTCTGTTCCTCATTCTGAGTACCCTCCCCAACTTCCTTCAGTGGAGTAGAAAGCCCTGACCTCGCCAGGTGGGCATCTCACTTCAACTCACCCCAAATCAGAGCACCCCATATCCAAACTGGAGAGGATACTGGTCGTGTGGCCCTCACTGTCCTTCCTCCCCCCTTGGGGTTCCAGCATGTCCCCCTGGACACTCTCTTCCAGTTCCTGAGGGAGATCAATGTTTTTAACTTGGCTTGAGTTTTACATGGGTTGAATGAGATGCGAGTGAATCGGTTCTTTTAACGTTGTAGTAATCAAGCTATTAAAAACATTTTGTGTTCTCTTTGACTAGTTTTAAGATTTGACGGGTGGTCAGCCCTGAAATGACCCCTTTGTAGCCTGTAGTTGGCTGGACTGTGAACAGGCTGTTTTCTTTATTCTGTCGTTTTGTTTGAACAATATGTTTTGGATCACAATAAATCATTTTAAACGGGAGTCTTTTTCGTGTTATTCTGTGTTCTCGTAGCCTACATGGATACAAGTGGACAAAAAATATCCACTCTGGTTACAACTAAACCTTACGTATTGTGACTTTTACAGGGTCAAAAACTGATATTCTATGACAGCAATATTCTCATTCTTATTTCTGACACGAAAACGGAAAAAAAAACAAAAACGGCGATGAGAACGAGAGACTGGCCGACACACAGACAGAGCAATCCGAT
Organism: Babylonia areolata; assembly: GCF_041734735.1. Taxonomy (NCBI): domain Eukaryota; kingdom Metazoa; phylum Mollusca; class Gastropoda; order Neogastropoda; family Buccinidae; genus Babylonia; species Babylonia areolata. Next base: position 41,044,468 of record NC_134877.1, read on the forward strand.
CCCATATATATATAGAGACAGTTAAAGGAGCAGTAAATGTCAGTTCGGAGACAGTGTTTGGTTCAACAGTAAGCGATACCATTAAAGTTCGTTTAGTTAATTTACTGAACCTGTATCTTTGCTTATGTATTTTGCTGTTATTAAATACTCCCGCATCAGTTGGTGACCATCCATGTGTTGTTTCCTTCAGTGACAGATGTTGACTGCGCATTTGCCATGTGTTGTGTCGTGTGGTGGAAAATGGTCAGCACAAGTGATGACCTACTTTTCTGTAATCGCAGTTTGTGTTTGTCATCTCTTGTGCCTGCTGCGGGACCTGTGCCAACAGTTTTTGAACTCAGAACAGGCCTGTCTGCTGCCATTCACAAACCAATCTTCCCCTTTCCCGGGCACTTCTGTGTGTGTGTGTGTGTGTGTGTGATATACATTTTTAACATATATAAATATAGAACAGACATAAATAACATAAACAGAGACTCGGAAAGAGACAGAGAGAGTCTGCGGAATAAAAATTTAAAAAATGAAGAGAAAAAAGGGGGAAATATCAAGGGACTGAGAGGCAAGAACAGGAAGACAAGGCCAAGGAGATAGGGCAGGGAGGAGACGGAGAAAGCGGGTGAAAAACAGGGGGCAGAGACATGTCACTATCCATGCACCAGTGTGCAGTACACAGACAAACGTGATGAAAACAAAGTATACATACGGGGAAATAAGTAGGAGAGAGTTTGCAACTGAATTTCCACTGGAGTACTTACCTACCAACCTGCTTTGTGACTGCACACATGTATATTTGGTATATGAACCTCTAATCTCTTTGTGCTGTGGCCGCGGTCACGGGGAAAAAAGGAGGAAAAACAAACAAAACTGATCATAGTCATGGTCATTGTTCCACGCGATGATGCTGTAACTAATTATATAAAGGGCCGCAACCTCCAAGAAGAAGAAGAAGAAAAATCACTGACTGCCAACATTTACCAAGAAACATTCCTCTTCCTCCGACGTTGAACCTTCGGCCTGAGAACATTATCTCACCCACCTCAGCAAGAAAACTGCTTCTTCTTCTTCTTCTTCTTCTGCTTTTTAAAGATAATAATTATGATCATTTATTGTACCAGAACGCCGACTGCCAAAAGATCGTAAATAATTCATCAGAAAACATACTGCCACTACGACACATGTCCTCTCAATCACGTGTCCACCAAGCACTCAGCGAGCAGACGACAGGAGGGTGGGGGGATGTTGAAGTCGATGGGAACAACGTTGAAAAAGTTCGTGGTGTCAAGGTCGTGATGCTTTTGACCCTGAAAGCGCGACAAGCCGACACACACATACAGTTGAACAGACAGCACACGTTGGAGGTCAACAGGCAGCGTGTTTTTCGTGTTCCAGTTTTCAAACAACACTTGACAGCGGAGAGCTGGCTCACTCCACACACACACACACACACACAGGTCTCGCTTGAGTCCAGATTAGGGATATCTTAGTTTTTACTTCAAAACATCTTAGCAACACCGGCTGCTCGTGTAACGCTTGGCGTTTCTATCGTTTTCAGTTTTGTTTTGTTATTCTCTCTCAGTACGAACTACAACAAAGTTCGAGTGGAAAGGTAGCAAAAAATCTGCACACTCCTGTATCACGTGCATCACTACAGGGAGAAAAATGGCAGATTTGGCTAAGAAAGAACTGAAATTGTACACAGTAGATGCGTTCGCATCTCAGCCCTTCGCCGGCAACCCAGCGGCTGTGTGCCTTCTGCAGTTCGGAGAGGTGAGTGCGTGCCTTTCTGTCTCGTTCAAATTTTACGTCGACAGCACCTCCCCTTCACCCGAGGGAGGTGACCTGGCTGACGGGGGTAACCATTCCAGGAAAGTAGGTGTGTGTGTGTGTGTGTCCACTACACTGCACTCCCCTCCCCCTCCCTTTCCCGCCCCCTCCACTCTCTCTCCCTCTCTCTGTCTCTGTCTCTCCCTCTCTCTTTCAGTCTCTCTCGCTTTCTCTCTAACTTAAGTTTCCATGACATCAGTTGTAATTTGCATTTGAAGTACATCAAATATTGGCTGAAGCTGGTAAATATGTGTGAATAAATGCTGCATGTTGAGGCGACATATGACTTGAATGCTAAAAGTAAAGTAAAACTCAGTGGGCAAAAAAATTGAGTATTTTTTTAAAATGTAATTATGGGCTTATTTGAATTGTATGGTACAATAACTTAAGTGTGCCAAATATGAAACACCCATGCAAAAGGGATGTTGCATTATTATTATTAGTAGTAGTAGTGGTAGTATCATCATCATCATCATTTTATAAACTGAAGTCAGTATTGCTGTCCTTATCTCTCTGTCGCAATGTCTGTCTGTGACACCCTCTCTTTCTCTTTCACCCGCTCTCTATCACTCCATCTCCCCCCTCTCTCTCTCCCTCTCTCGCTTTCTCTTGTTTACCCATTCATTGTTGGGAGTCATTCCGTGAAAGTTCAGGAGACGTTGAATATTCAGTTGATAACATCTATCTCATTTATCTCATATAGACCTCTGCTTTGACCTTATTTTGAACACAATTTTCACGCACAAATGACCCGGCCACTTGCATATATATATATTTCATAATCGAGATAAATCCGTCAGGCAAGTGCGGAGATGATGATTTGGATATGACTGATATGGACACTCATTTGCACAACAGGCAGCCTACTTATTTAGAGCCGACGGAGCTCTGCCTTTTGGCGCTCATCATTCGTTTCTTGTGTCATTCAGTCAGATGTACATACAGGTCAATGCATGCTGCAGAAAGTAAGAGTAAAGCCAGAGTAAGGTCATGGGGAAAAAATGCAGCTGAAACATTGATCTACATACTATCCCTCAGTAAGCAGAAATAATGGTAGTGGAGAGAGAGAGGAGGGGCATGAAGGGGGGGGGGGGAGGTAGGCTTGTGTTGTGGTGTGGAAAGGTGGCGTTGATAGTAGCAGCAGAAATAGCAACAGCTGTATGTGATAGGGTGTAGAAAATCGTACATTTGACAGGGGACTAGGTGTGGGGCAGGAAAAAGCGAGCAAGCACACACACTGCTCTCCGGCACACACGCGCGCGCATACAAACACCACACTCTCACTTTCGCTCACACACACACAAGCACGCACGCGCGCGCGCGCGCACACACACACACACCACACAAACACACCGCTCTCTCTGTATATGTATGTATGTATGTATATATAAAGATATATATATATAGAGAGAGAGGTATGTATGTATGTAAATGCCTATCCCTCTGTCTCCCTCCCTCTGTCTCTCTGTCTCTGTCTCTCTCTCTCTCTCACACACACTTTCTCTCTCTCTCCCCTCGGCCTCCCCCCCCCATCCCCGCTCGTTCCTTCCCTCCCATCTCTCTCTATCTCTCTGCCTGTCTCCTTGTTCTCTGTCTTTGTCTGTGTCTCTCCCTCTCTCCCACCCCCCTTTCTCTCTCCAGTACTTAAATATTTCTGTTATCCCTTCGCCGAAAAAACAAAACAAAAACAAAAAACACCACCGACGTTTTCCTCCCATGACATTGGTGTGGTGAGACAATGGACGACAGCACCCTTCAGAACATCGCCATGGAGATGAACCTGTCGGAAACGGCCTACATCCTGCCCCTCCGCCCTGAGGATGACCACAAGACAGGTCAGTAACGGTCAAAATTATCATCTCTCTGTTGCTGGCTTGCTTCTCCGACTGCCCGTCCAAAATCAACAGCGACAATCATCTTCAGTTCGGAACGTAAACTTATGAAAACGAAGAAGCACACCTGTGAGACAAATCGCACGCATGATAGAACATAGCAAACGTGAAAACATACTTATTGACCTGTAAAATATGCAGCATACATTGTTCCATGCAAGACAAGGTGTAGGCCTACATGAAACTTGCAACGCATAAACCGAATCAGAAAAAGGTGGGACATAATTACTTCATGGAAAGACGAAAATGACAAGGAATATACATATATACACATATACATACATATATACAAAACAAAATCTCATTTCAAATGTGGTATCAAAATGTCAGTGTACAAATACTCTTAATAGATGTCTGGGTAAGTGTGTCAGTGCACGCGCGCCCGTGTGTTTGTGTGTGTGTGTGTGTGTGTGTGCACGCGCGTGCACGCTCATTGCTATAGACGCATTTCATGTCTTCCATATATATATATATATATATATATATATATGGTTTTGATCATAGAGCACTGTATAGTTAACTCTTGTTGCCTTTAAAAAAAATTCATATACTTTTTTGGGATTAATAAGGCTATTTGTATTAGCTCTCTTGGCCACAGCTGTGCTACGGAGGTAGAGGGCTTTATAAATACTCAGTAATAGTAACAATATACTAATAGCATTATTATTATTATTAGTGTTTACGTATATATATATATACACACATGTGTGTGAGTATGTGTGTGTGTTCAGGGCGTCGTTTCTCGTTACGTTGGTTCACCCCACGACACGAGATCAAGCTGTGTGGTCACGCAACACTGGCGTCTGCTGCCGTGCTCTTCTATCAGATAGGTGAGGTCACGGTGACATTCAGTCCTGGGTGCTCTCGCAGTCTCGTCGCCTTCCTTGTGTCCGGAGAATACGCGTGTCGGTGTGTTTCACGTGCAACAAACTTTGTTCACTCGAGTATCCACACACATGTGCGACGATCGCACGCAAGCATGTGTGTGAGCATTTTCACACACACGCAAAGACTAGAGCGCGCGCGCGCACACACACACACACACACACACACACACAGAGTCAACAAAACAAAAAGAAACGAAAATGTGTAAGTTTCAAAACCAGGGGATTGGGGGTTTGAGGAGAGGACATGGAGGGCGCGTCGTGGGTGGGTGGTGGTGGTGGGGGGGTATTTAACGCTCATGGTCATGGTCATTGTACGACTGTATGTGTGCTCGTTTGTTCTTGTTTTTAAATGCCAGGACCGGCAATGGAACCCGGTCGTTGGTTATACTTTCAGCAAAACAATCCCAAAATGCAGTCCCAGACATAACGTATTTCGGTTTGTCTCACAATTTTTTTAATTTTATTTCTTAAAATTTTATATATTTTTATTTTTGAAGGAGCGATGGAGACAGAAGTGTGTGTGTGTGTGTGTGTGTGTGTGTGTGTGAGGATGGGAGAGGGATCATGGCAGGAACCACTTGTGTCACTGACTGAAATCAGACTGACTCACGGGTGATCGCAGCTTGACTAATCCACCTGTCAAGGTTCTCTCTGTCTGATCCTTTAGTTTTTGAAATGATACATAACCAAAGTTTGTTTATAACATTATTCAGCCTGTGATAAAATGTACCTCCTTTCGACAACATGAAAAATGCAGATGCACGTTGAAAATAAGATGTTTGACAGGCTACGTTTGTTGACTGCTTCATCCTCTCCCCCACTGACACCGTCACCCCTCCAACCTCTGCTCTGAATTAGACCTATGGTTCATGCCCGATGTTCACTGAAGCATTTTTGATTTCGATATCTGTCCTTTTGCTTTGTTGCTGTGCCGGGTCCTGGCTGGCGGGAAACGTGGAGCAGAGAACGGGAATGAGGAGATCACGTTTGAGACACTGAGCGGAGAGCTGGTGGTGAAGAGGGAGGGGGACTACCTGGCCATGGACTTCCCTCTGGGAACCACTGAGAAACAGGTGGGGGGTGGGTGGGGGGGACACAGAGAGAGAGACAGACAGATAGATACTGAGAAAGATACAGACATTCAGATACTGAGAGAGCCAGGCATACATAAAGACTCGCTGAGAGACAGACAGAGAGAGAGAGGGAGGGGAGGGGGGGGTGGTCTAGGGGGGGGGGGGGGAGCGGTGAGAGACGAAAGGAAGCGAAAATGTTTCATTGAATTTTGGCCAAAGGCCACAAATCGAAACATTGCTTTGCAGAATATAACATGCAACACGCCCAAGGCCACAAAATCGACAGACAAGCAACAACACCAACGACACACCACAGCACACAACACACACACAACACACAACACACACCAGCCACGCACACACACCACACAAAACGCCGGCAACACTTTGAAGAGAACGAATGCACACACTCGCAGATTTGCATACACTGGCAAAGTACGGTTATTATGCGACTGCGTGCGTGTAGGTGTGTTGCATTAATTTTGTTAAGGTCCTTATCGTAAAGTTACGATTTCTACTCCACCCCCACCCCCCAAACCACCACCACCCTCTATCCCTTCCCACTACCCTCCGTCCTTCTTCACCTTCATACACCTTCCCAGAAAGTGGGACATCTAGCACCAAAGTACTGGATGTGGTTGAGTAGCAGATTCTACTGAGCGCACAGGCTAGAAATCGCTAACGGCCTAGCATGTGTGTGTAACGATAATATTTTGTTCCCACCAGATCATTTTATATTTGATGGGTTTCGTCGAAATTATGCAAGATGCCGGGTTGATTTCTTTGTTTTGTTTCAGGATGTTTGTACGTTTTTTTTAGTCATCTTGACTGTCCCATACTTTTTCCTTCATGTTTCAGAGCATATCGGATTACGATGCTGTCATCAAGGTCAGCTCTCTCTCTCTCTCTCTCTCTCTCTCTCTCTCTACATGCTATTCTTTCTCTGTTTCTCTGTCTGTCTCTCCAAGTTGCTGTCTGTTTCTTGTGTGCTACAGTCAGATGTGTGCTACAGCCTCTGTTACATGTGCTGCAGTCTGTGTTGTGTGCTGCAGTCTGTGTTTTGTGTGCTGCAGTCTGTGTTGTGTGCTGCAGTCTGTGTTTTGTGTGCTGCAGTCTGTGTTGTGTGCTGCAGTCTGTGTTTTGTGTGCTGCAGTCTGTGTTGTGTGCTGCAGTCTGTGTTGTGTGCTGCAGTCTGTGTTTTGTGTGCTGCAGTCTGTGTTGTGTGTTACAGTCAGTGTTGTGTGTTACAGTCAGTGTTGTGTGTGTGTGTGTGTGCTGCAGTCTGTGTTGTGTGTGTGTGTGTGTGCTGCAGTCTGTGTTGTGTGTGTGCTGCAGTCTATGTACTGTTTGTGCTGCAGTCTGTGTTGTGTGTGTACAGCAGTCTGTGTACTGTGTGTGCTGCAGTCTGTGTTGTGTGTGTACAGCAGTCTATGTACTGTGTGTGCTGCAGTCTATGTAATGTGTGTACAGCAGTCTATGTACTGTGTGCGCTGCAGTCTGTATTGTGTGTGCTGCAGTTTGTGTTGTGTGTGTGCTGCAGTCTATGTACTGTGTGTGCTGCAGTCTCTGTGTGTGTGTGTGGCAGTCTATGTACTGTGTGTGCTGCAGTCTGTGTACTGCAGTCTATGTACTGTGTGTCCTGCATTCTGTGTTGTGTGTGTACAGCAGTCTATGTGCTGTGTGTGCTGCAGTCTGTGTACTGTGTGTGCTGCAGTCTGTGTTGTGTGTGTACAGCAGTCTATGTGCTGTGTGTGCTGCAGTCTGTGTACTGTGTGTGCTGCAGTCTGTGTACTGTGTGTGCTGCAGTCTGTGTTGTGTGTGTACTGCAGTCTATGTACTGTGTGTGCTGCAGTCTGTGTACTGTGTGTGCTGCAGTCTGTGTACTGTGTGTGCTGCAGTCTGTGTTGTGTGTGTACAGCAGTCTATGTACTGTGTGTGCTGCAGTCTGTGTACTGTGTGCACTGCAGTCTATGTACTGTGTGTGATGCAGTCTATGTACTGTGTGTGCTGCAATCTAATGTACTGTGTGCTGCAGTCTATGTACTGTGTGTACAGCAGTATGTACTGTGTGTGCTGCAGTCTATGTACTGTGTGTGCTGCAGTCTATGTACTGTGTGCACTGTAGTCTATGTACTGTGTGTGCTGCAGTTTGTGTACTGTGTGTGCTGCAGTCTATGTACTGTATGTGCTGCAGTCTGTGTACTGTGTGCACTGCAGTCTGTGTACTGTGTGTGCTGCAGTCTATGTACTGTGTGTGCTGCAGTCTATGTACAGTGTGTGCTGCAGTCTATGCACTGTGTGTGCGCTGCAGTCTATGTACTGTGTGTGCTGCAGTCTATGTACTGTGTGTGCTGCAGTCGCTGGGCGAAATGCCGTCGGTGCAGGCAGCTCATTGGTGTCCATCCCTCAAATATCTCCTGCTGCATTTGGAAGACGGCGTCTGGACCAGGTGATAATACATAGATATGTTTTTACTTTTTGTAAAGTAGCTTGTGATAATGTTGTCTTTATGCCCTGTGTGTGTGTTTTATCTTCAGTTTAACGTCTATTCACTATAAGTGTTTTTAGAAGGAAAGGAGTAAGGAAGTGGATAAAGGAAAGGGAATGCATGTGAATATTAGTGTAAAAAGTATTCATGTTATGTATCAGAGGAAAAGTATATTATAAGAAAAAGGTCTAAAGAGATTTGTGGTGTGTATTGAATGGGGTGTCATGGGAGGAGAATATGTATATGCATATCAACAAGTATTAACCTACAACAATGTAAATATAAATAACAACATTAATTATAACACATCAAAGGAGGATACCAACTGGACTGGAGTTTAAAATTTCCGAAAACATTCTAAGCAATGAATAATCATTCAAAAACTTTTCAGTGGCTAATGAAATATTGGAAGAAAAGTCATCAACTACATCTTTAGGAATTAAATGTCTTATGCTCGGACAATGAATGAGTAGATGACTTAGTTATTTGCTTACCGCAAATACATTTTATATTTTTAGAAAATTTTGTACGAAAGGCATTTAAACGAAGTCTATACATTAGACTTGTAATTTGTCTTGAATGTGCTGCTTGTGTCAAATTTAGAAAATGTTTGGGGTTAGCTGCATTCTTAGTGTTTACACAACATTGGTAATATTGATTATTTGAATCTATAAGTAATTTCTTAAATTGATTTCTAGATACATTTTCTATACAACTTATGTATTCATGTAGATCTAACTGGATGTCAAGTTGTATTGCGCCTTCGAAATTACATGCTGCTCTTCTAGCTGTTTGGTCTACCCACTCATTTGAAGATATTCCACAGTGCGAAGGTACCCAACAGAAAGTTATTTTAATGCCCTGTTTTGTCAGTTGGTGAATAATATGTTTTATTTCCATTGTCATCTCAATTCGCTTCTTTGAATCTGTGTGTGTGGCTGTGTCTGTGTGTATGTGTGTGTTATGTGAGAGTGTGTGTGTGTGTGTGTGTGTTGTGTGAGTGTGTGTGTGTGTGTGTGTGTGTGTGCGTGCATGTGTGTGTACGTACTTGCACACGCATGCGTGCGTATGTGTGTGCGTGTCTGCATGTATAAGCGTGAATGCACGTGCGTGTGCATGTGTTAGTATTATCTGTCTCTGTGTGTATGAAAAAAAAACCCACTTTGATAACAGAGTGACTGACATTCAGATATATTCTGCTTTTTTCCTTCCCTGGAGAACATACACAGCTTCTCTCTCTCTCTCTCTCTCTCTCTCTCTCTCTCTCTCTCTCTCTCTCTCTCTCTCTCTCTCTCTCCCTCTCTCTCTCTCTCCCTCTATCTATCTATCTATCTATCTATCTCCTGCAGAAACAGGAGATGATGGGAAGGATGTGGCAAAGATTTGCATTTGAATCACACACTGCATGGAGTGGTGTTTATTTATCAGCATGTGTGCACCATTATCAAGAAATGCTGTCTTCAGATTTATTTGATTTATCTATTCATCTTTATCGATCATGATAAAACAGTCGAATCTGCAAAATATCCATAAGTTCACTAAAAACTCATTGAAGTTGGAAGTTATAATACATTGTTGACTTTCTTTACTATTTGTGTGTGTGTGTGTGTGTGTTTGTGTGTTTCTTTCATATAATTGAATGATTTGTTGGAAGTCAACAAAATCAAAGTTAACGAATTTTGATGTTCAAGACAACAGTAAAAGCACATTCTTGTCTAGGGAATGCACCACCAGTCAGCTGGTTGTATTAAAACCATAATGGTTCACCTCGACAGGTCACAGTTTGAAAAATGGCGTCCAGACATAGGTCAGTTGGAAAGCGCCATCACGGGTGTCATCGTTGTCATAGCAACCACCCGGGGTAGCGTGGAGAAAGGCTATGTGGACGGGGATGGCAAGGCTTACGACTTTGTGTCCAGGTGCTTTGCTCCCTGGTCTGGAGTGCCTGAAGACCCTGTCACAGGTGAGGCAAGGTTACGGAATTGGGTTATGTATACAGCTGTGCCTGTGAAAACGCACACACACATACACACACAAACACACACACACACACAACACAACACAACACAACACATACATGTTTGTGCATGCCATCACACACATTCGCAAACCCTCGTACACATACACACACAACACACATACACACACACACACACTCTCTCTCTCTCTCTTATATGCATACCTGTAAACACATAAGCATTCTACATTCAGAGTTTGGATAGAGTGCATGGTATTTGGGAGGCTGGTGGAACTGGAAACTGCTTTGAGTGTGTTGGAGTGAGGGATTAGCATTGGCATTGGTAGTAGTGTAGTAGTGTGTGTGTGTGCACGTGCACATGAATGATTGATCTTTGACCTGTAACAAAAGTAAGTCTGTATTGTCCAGGCTGATATTTCATGTTGTTACATTTACAATAATACATAAAGAACATGACAGGAAATACTGAATATGTCAGGAAGAAAGCCTTCATGAATACAAACAAAATCAATTTCACCTTCAAAAATTGCAAACCACAGGAGAGAATGATGAGAAAAAGGTAACTGCTGAACAGGCCTCCTGTGTAAACACTATACAGATCTTAAACAGTCACCGTAATTCTACCTGATCAGAGGGTGCCACCTCAGATTTACAGTTGAGTGAGGCGGCTTAAGCGCCGACAGCTCATGCCTGGCTTGGCTGGTGACCAGTCACTTAATTCATAGCTTGTGTCGCCATTCTGTTGATGCAAGCTTTTATTGGAGGTTTTTATGAAACTGATTTCTGCAATTATGATAACGTATGTTGGCTGCCATGCTTCAGATTGTTAAACCACCATGTTACAGGATCAGCACAGACGGTCCTGGCACATTACTGGAGCCAAGTGCTTGGGAAGCAAGAGTTTTATGGTGAGCGTCAACACTGGTCTGATGTGCTGATGAACAGCTCATGTTTTTTTTTACTTCTATAAAAGAAATTAAAAAAATAAAAAGAATAAGGGGGCATTCATAAGGTATGATGGGAGTTGGTGAGTGTGTGTTCATATTGTCTTGTCTGGTCGTCGTGTATTGTCTCGTTTTCCTTTTCGTCCCAACAGATTTCTCTGTGTGAAATTCAGGATGCTGTCCCTTGAGAGAATGCAGTGCCACACTACAGCGCCACCCATAATTATTTTCTTGTTCTGTCTGCAAGTGTATTAGTTTTATGATCAGTGCATTTTGCCACAGAATTTTGCCAGGGACAACACATTAGCTGTCATTGGTTCTTTTATGTGGAATATGTACACATTTTTTTTAAAAGCTTGTTTGATGCTCTGTTTATACATATGTATAGTTTATATATATATATATATATATATATATATATATATATACACACACATGATGGGTGTTCAGCCATATGTTGACCTGGGAGATAGAAAATATCTCCACCTTTTACACAGACAACTAGGATTTGAACTCAAGCCCCTAGGATTGGAAGTCCAATGCTCTTATCACTGGGCTGTCGCACCCATCAGAACAAGGTTGGAGGGGGTGGGGGGCAGCAGTCATTAAACACAAGCAATTATTAATTCCCAAACTTCAGTGCCTGAGCTGGCCTATTCACATGACTTGTTGAGTATGCTGTGTAGATGTTCAGTGGACAGGCAATGTTTGTTGTTCAGCTGATGACTGTGATGGCAGAAAATACTCATGGACAACTGGTTGTGTCTTGTTACCTTTCTGTGTGTGCATGCATATGTGTGCCTCTGTGTGTGTGTGTGTGGGGGGGTGGTGGGGGGGGGGGGGGTAGCTGGTCTAAACTAGCCAGCATAGGTCAAAGGCTTAAATATTCATGCATGGGTGTATGTGTATGTATATATTAGAGAGCTGACTTGTACACATGCAAAACTTGTGCATGTACACATGTACTGTGTGTATTTCTCTGTGTGTGTACATGAGCACATGCTTCGTCCGCCAAGTGATGGTGGTGATAACATTAAATGTGCATATTCATTATGTTATCTGCCTCATGATGGTGGTGATGATGTTATAATGATAAATAATGTCGATGAATCCCTTTGCTCATGTTGTCAGAGCCCCGTGGTGTGCTTTCAGCTCGTCAGTGCTCACAGCGTGGCGGGGAGATTGACATCAAGGTGAGGGGCAGCCGGGTCTGTCTCCGCGGCAAGGCCACGTTGGTCATGAAAGGAGTCCTGAGAATCTGACCTGAATGGACTGTGTGTCTGACCAAGGTGACTTTGGTGGACAGATCTATGGTCACAGGATCTCTTCAAATCATCAGATTGTCTCATGCAGTTCAAATTAACCAGTTTTTCTTCAAACCCATGACCCATTATATTTATGAATGATTTTGATCAATGGATCTCTTGAAACAGTTTAATCATGCTGTGCTCTTCCGATTAACCTGTCCTTCAAACTGACCTGCATATCATAGGATGACTTTGACATCTTTTCAAATTCCCAATTAATCAGTTCAGTTCTCTTCAAATTCTCCATTAAATCAGATTTCCATTAACCAGAGTTGTTCTTTACATGTTGTTTTGGTTCTTCATTTTGTATCAGAATCTTATCAGATGTGGTTTCAGCAGTGTTTGAAAGACCTTAGACTTGGGTGTTGATGAATTGAAAACTTATGTTGCATCTGTACATTTCATTAACGTGTCAACTGTCTGCCAAATTTCAGAATCTGAAAAGTTTTGTCCTTTGTGATCTGGAACCCAACAATCACCTCTTAATCTAAGCAAAAAATTGAGCAACAGACTTGAGACATTTTACATCACCATCAGCAAATCAACACTCTAGAATTGGTTAAAGAACTGCTGCCTGACAGACAGTGTATTGTCTGTTTTGTGCCTTCATGTTTTGCCAGGGTCACTTGGGAAGACAGAATGAAAACCTATATGGGTAGAAATTCATCTCAGGTTGTGTGATTATTACTGATAATTTTTTACTTCTTTTTTCTGCATTCTGTATATCATGTTTCATAAAAAGGCAGTGAACTGGTCTAAGAGGAGTAAGCATACACATTAAAATGTTTGAAACATGTGTGTCAAAGTGTCAGAGGTGTTATTTTTGAGGAACAGAGTTATAATCTGTCGACACTGCAAACTTGAAGCAAGGTCAGTGTAAGCATGACCCACAGTATGCTATCCTTTATGAACTGCCGCACATTTTGATGGAAGCAAAGTTTCAAATTGTCAAAAACATTTTTTTTTATATTAATCTTCTAAAATGTCAACTGGCTAAGGTCAAAGGTGATTGAGACAATGAAAAACAACAAAAGTTTATTGCATAACCCTGCTACAATTGCACATCTGCAGTCATATATGCACATTCACAGGCAGACTTTCACACAAAAAAACAGCCACTTAGACATAAACACTCATTCATGCACACATTTGTATATGCACATCAACACACACATGCTATGGAAATAAGCATGTAAGCTTGGTGTTATAATTTTGAGATTTCCTGTAAGCATGCAAGTTTGTATTCTGAAAGTTTCTTTCATGCATTGATAACATTGCATTTGCTTGCAAACACACACGCACACAAGCACACATAAACGCATGTACATGCACACATACACACACAAAACACAAACACATCCACACACACAGTCAAAATTATGACAGTCTGATGAACTTTGTTCACTGTCATCATCAAGACTTGACATGACCACTTATCTCTACAAAAATTTCAAAAGAACTGTCAGTAAGCCTTTTTTTGGATGATGAACTTTACATATGTACACACTCTTTTAAATGGCTGCTCAATTAATCAGTTACAAAATACAGTATCGTTAGCTGCTCAATCCAAGAAAGTCAGCAGTAGACATGCTCATCTCACATAATCAAACAAATCATCATGTGTCTGCCAGGATCCATCATGAAAGGACAAATGCAGAATAAAAACTGACAAATTTCAATAGACAAACCAGAAACTCCTACTATGAAGTTGCAAGGTGCAGGGAAGGGTAACTGCATTACACAGGAATTGCAAGGTTTGTGTTCTTTTAATCTCTTTTAACAACTTTTACATTGTAATTGTCTAAGCAAAGCATCCACATTTAAAAAAAAAGTCTTTTGTTGCTAATTGTCCAGTTAACCACACAGGAACATATCAGGACTGAAAAACTAAACATAGGTCCCACAGAACCTGAATGGAAAATCCTGGAAAAGAAAATTAGGCACAGGCACAGTCACATTCATGCACATAAACCTAGGACATGCCTCTGATGTTGACCACTCCATCAGTTTTTCACCATTTAAAAAAATTGACACGAGCATAAACATAATAATATATAATAAAATAAATCATACACAATAGCAGGTGTATATACAAATTCCTGCTCTTTTCTTGGGCAAGAAATAAATTAAAAATTATATTTCTGACTCTTTTGAACAAAAGAAGTAAACCCCTGCAGACTATGTTCCAGTTATTCCTACCAGCTGTCAACCCCCTCTGTCTTTTTCAGCCAGTACAAACCAAAGATTGAAAGCATTTCCCTTGATCTGAAAAAAAAAAAAAAAAATATATATATATATATATATATATATATATATATATATATAGCTGTTGAGTGCATGCACCAGGATGGAAATTTCTCTCCCCTTGTTGTGTGCAAAGAGTGCCCAAAGACAAAAATTTCCATCGGCATCATTGTAGGAATTTTCCTATTGTAAAATCATCAAATTCATGTAAAAATTAATTGTCATAAATGGATTGTGTGTTCATTTGTCTTTCAGAGAAGTGTAGGTTATATATACTTTCTTTCTGTAATTTGCATGCTTCAATTAAAAAAAAAAAAAAAAATCATTGACCAAACAGTTGTCACAGGGCATAAAATAGGCTAAGCACTGAAAGTTTAAAAGTAACCAAAAAACATGCAGCTCTAAATGATATTCACATAGGCGGCAATGGCCGATTTTTGTAATACTTGACAGATTGCAGTTGGGATCCAGAGGTCACATATTTTCTCAACTGTTCCTCAGAAATCATTCATTGCTTCACTTAGTTTTGATGTTGCTGCAAACTTTTCATGCTTCTGTTTCACTGATAACAATATGTATTTTGAAAACATGAAACCAACAGACTGTTGTGCTGACCAAGATGGTGAACAAAAGTACATGTCTTATTACCAAAACAGATTAAAAAATAAAAATCACCAAAATGTCAATATGGAAATCTGCTACTCACATATTCAGCGTCTGGCCAGGTCCTCCATTAGTGAGGTACAATGTGTGACTGTGCTATGTGTGTGCAACATGTGACTGTGCTATGTGTGACTTCAGCCACAGCAAGCATCAGCTATTTCACTACCCGCCAAGGAGAAGTGGTTAATGTTATAGACTGATGACCGATATATAAATGTATATAAAAGAAATAAAAGATAAATGTATATAAAAAAAAATTAAAGTCAAGCAATGTAAAGCTGTCCAGTTTACACTGACGCTGACACTATTCTTTTTACCAAAAAGATAAAGTTACTGCTAGCTTGTGGGAGAACAGAAGGAAGCTTTTATTAATATGAGTAGATGTACAAGATTGCTTATTAGCAAATACATATTTCTTTTTTTTTCTTTCTTATTCATGGTCAGGCTGTTCATCTGAACCTGGTCATAAACAGCCACAGAATTCAAGACTATTTCATGTGTGGTAATCATCAGACTGTTCAGAGAATTTGAGAGCCATTTTCTCAAAGATGCATGTGTTTAGTGGATAAGACTTGACCGTGTGGATCCAGTCTTCATGTGACAGACTCCAAAACTTTCAACTTGGCAGTCAGAGCCCCCCTACACCCTCCCCCCCCCTCAAAAAAAAAAAAAAAAATCCTGTAGCATTTTTGTTTTCTTTTGTATGTGTATGTGGGTTGCTTTTTTTGTTGTTGTTGTTTTTATTTCTTTGTTTTTTTTGCAACTGATTGGGACTGAATCACAAGTTCCATGATGAGTCCATGATGCTCAACACTGTAGCACAGCAAGAGATCTCTAATTTACTAGATCTAAAAACAAGTCCTCTGGCCAAAGTTTATGTTTATTGTTGCTTTTAGTCCAGTTGACCACACAGGGCCATATCAGGACTGTCAAACCATACAAATGGTCAACCGCGTCAACACAAAACTGCCACATCTACAAACAAAGAAGAAAAAAAACAAACCCACCAAGACAAACCCACAAAACACAGCTCATGACACATTATCCTAACCATTTAGCTCCGTAGGGGCAAATAAGACCAGACTGTGCTGAGGACATTGGCCCATCCGCTTCATTTATAATCCACAGATTTTTTTAAATCGTAAAAATAGGGGGAAAAAACACTACCTCAAAACCAAACACAAAATATATTAAAAAGACCATACAGGCAAATAAAACTGTGAAATGGACAGCTAGTGCCCATCCCAGTATTTACAATTTCACCACCTTGTCGTCGGAGCAAAACAGCGCAGATAGTAATACCACATCACAGAATGGGGAAAAGAGAAAAAAAGGAAATTTCTAGCACAGAATTTCCAGAAGGTGGGGATGCTGTTTATTCTGAAAGACCCCCAGCATCCCATGGGGGACCTTTGGCCAAAGGCATGTCATATTCATCGGGCGATTTTACAAACCATGTATGCTCACACAGATGAGTCACACATGTGACACCTCTCCAAAAATATTAGTTTTTGTATATCAAGAAAGGCAAGGTCAATGCAAGCTGACATACATTGGTCCCTTCAACAGCATGGAGATCCATAATCACTGATGTGATGGGGATACAGAACAATAATCAAAGGAGACATAACACAGTTATTTTGCGATTGTACAACCATGCAGAAAGAAAACAACAACAACAAAAATTAAGTTTAGCAAAATCAGGTACGTAAAAATGAAAAATATCAGAACAGATACATCCTTTGAACTCTTTAATTGTTTTAACCCTTCAACTGCTGATAACAAGAATTTTCACAAGTTTTCTCCCTCAGGTAAAACAGCTCACAGGTCAAGATGAAGTTCATCATTACTTATTTAGACTTCTCCCTCTTGATTAAGAATCTCTTTTATCCTGTAAAAATCAATTATGCCACTTCCAAGTACACAAAAAGTAGGAAATGCCCTTCAAATCCATGCTGCACTTACCTCATTTCACCAACATTCAGTATTCAAGAGGTTAGAATACATTTTACACACTCTATAAATCATCAAATGACAAGAGGCTGAGATACATGTCTAATTCAAGCTCCAAAACTTGAGTTATCTAAAAAAAAAATAATAATAAAAAAATAAAATAAATTAAAAAAATATAAACTGCAAAAAGAAAGAGGTTCTTAACATTACTCAGCCAGCAGTCTGATGGACACTTTTAGTTACCATTTAAAAATATGACACTATCATGTCCAAAAGCAGTAATGCTAAAAATTTTGGATCAAATATCAAACACCGGTGACAACAGAAATGATAAACAACAGATGTCAGAGAGGAGAGAGAAAAAAAGATTTTAAGTACTATTATTAGCCTCTATAAGAAAAACTGGATTGCAAATACCATCATTACCCTTTTCATATAAAAAAAGCTGTATAGATGATTATTGAAATATTGTTATTACTTATATTAGCATCTTAAAAATGCAATATAACAAACTTTGCTATAAAAGCCAAACAACCTACAACGAACACATGGTAATTATTGATTATATTTACAACAGTCTACAATTCATCATCTATTCTAGAAAGAAATTAAAACAAGAAAAAAAAAAAAAAAATTACTCACACACACATGCGCGCGCAAAAAGCTTGTCAACTGTCTGTAACAGAAATAACAGGCTATTAGCTGTTCTCCAACAACTCATCTATCATACTATCAGGTTTTATCTGTGTAGACTATAATCATGATTATTCCTCATACCAAAACTGGGAATGGAATGTAAAACCAACATACAAAACCTGACCTTGCAAATCAACTTTATCATCTCTTTAGAGAAATTGACAGTTCAGTCATATACCCTCTGTCATAACTCCCTACTTACACTGTTCACACTGAACACCACAGAAGTGACTTGGCAGCTATGCAGGGTCTCCTCTGGTGTGTGGCCCGATGGATATTTAACATTGATAGATTCCAGTGGGACTGTGACAGTACAAGCCTATGTCATACATACAGCTGTGTATGGGGGGTTCCTTGGTGTAGTGTGTGAGTAATGCCACTGAAACTGTGTGAAAGACCAAACTGCCAACATGAATTTTAGTCTACATTGTTCACAAGACCGACCAGATCAGAAAGCTTTCATAATTTTTTAAATTTTAATCACAAATTAATTTGATGCTGCTGTGTTCAAGCAGTTTACACAAGGCACTTGGTCATGAGGAAACCAAGATCAACTCTTCACCAGCATCACAGATCTACCATTCAAGAATTTTTGGATGAATTTGTCCAACATAATAAAAAGCAGATTCTTGCTCCTCATTGTGCTGATTATTTGTTACAGAAATCTAAACAAATATGGTTCCTTAAAAAGGAAAAGGAAATGCACGTCTCTCTCACACACATGCCTGCAAGCATGCACGCACAAGGACACACACAGAGGGCAAGGAAAGAGAATTTTGAGAAATTATTTTCACACAACATTGGGAATATGTGGAAACACCTTGATAGAATTCTAATTTGACTGGGGAACATGAACAGCATCCAGAACACTTGCACATGTTCATAGCTCAGACAAACATAGTGGCTCTCTCTTTTTCTCCACTCTTTCTGTCACAAACACACACACACACACATATATATATATATATATGTGTGTGTGTGTGTGTGTGTGTGTGTGTGCACATGTACATGCTTAGCCTGGGTCAAAGAAAGCCACACAAGAAGTTCAAAAGAGTGCATGTTTGCATAATCATAAAACAACAAAAACTGCAAAATCTGGACTTTGTAGCTGCCTTGACTATTACCCACCATCACACACACACACACACACACACACACACACACAAACTCTCCCTAATAGCATCCTTCCCTATGCCCCACACCCTAAACACACAAGACATCTTTATAAAACCCTGCATACAGCATATGAGAAGATAAAACTTAAAAGTTGCTCTACAACCATGAATGGCATATGGAGATGGACAAACGTTTTTCAACCCACCATAGTGTCTTTCTCATGACTACTGCTGTGTAGGGAGAAAAAAATAATTCATCATCAAAACAATAAAATCTGCATGTGATTTGTTTGGGGTGGAAGGTGGTCTTTTGCTTCTTATCTTTTACTTGGTGGTGGTTGGTAAAGGGATGGGGGGTCTGACAAGGACAGTTTTCATTATTTTTTAGGACCGGTAATATTGATCCACAGAAAGAGAACAAACTCTTTATGTAAATCATTATGTCCCTCTTCTGTACTTGTTGGTGAACAAACAATGCATGATAATGGTGTTTGTAATGCTGTAGATATTATCACACTTGTAAGGGACATGGGCTGAGAGGCACAATAACCTGAACTATGAACAAATCATTTCTGACACAACATGTTTCAACAATACTGAATTTTTCTCACACCATATGAAACCTCTTCTAATTTCATTCATGATCATCTTACGGTAAAATGCATCATTGTTAAAACAAGCAATGCTACCAAAACGCAACACTGTTACATAGTCAAATGGACAAGTTCCGTTAGATGCTATTCAGCTTTTCCACCATGCTTATTCAGTTTTCAGTTTCAGTTTCCCAAGGAGGCATCACTCCACTCCGACAAATCCATATAATACATCACACCACAACTGCTGGGCAGATGCCAGACCAGCATAATAACCCAATGTGCTTAGTCAGGCCTTTAGTGTATGCGTACATATTTGTGTATCTATCTGAGTGGGTTTCATACACAGAATTTCGCCAGAGAACAATCTTTTTGTTGCTGTGGGTTCTTTTTCAGTGTGCAAAGTGCATGCTCCACACAGGACTTCGGTTTATCATCTCATATGAATGACTCGATGCTCAGTCCAATTTTCCAGTCAAACTCTGGAAAAAGGGTAAGACTGGGGAATTAAACCCAGACACTCACAGACACTATACTGGCAGTCTTAACCATTTTGCCACCTTTCTCCTTGTTAACAAACTAGAAACCATAGTCAGTAGAGTAGATAGTTTATTCTATAATCTTTACTACTGAGAAAATGGGCACATTAAACGGGGAAAACGGGAGGTTATCAGCCGTAGCTACTTTCATTTTCTCCACATAGGCAGATAGTAGTTTGCACAGGACAGGAATGTCAGACCCCTGCCAGAGTCTGCACTAGTGGGTCATGGTTAAGTATGTGTAATTAAAACTCATTTCTCCACCAGGTGGAGAATCTTAAACATTGTGCATAGATTTCCATTTTCATGTGACATTTTTTTTTTTTTAAAGAAAAGAATGTGGAGAAAGAGAGGACAAAAAAAATGTATAACTGATTAGGTAAGGTGATTTTTAACAACATAAATAAATAACCAGATGCATACCACCATTACTATACATGTGCCATATATACATATATATATATAATGCCTCATTTTTCAAGAATACATTCTGAGCAAAAAGCAACATCAATGACAATGCAAAAATACATGAAAAAAGAACAGACAGTGCACAGAAAATAGTAATAGGAAACATGCAAAAAAATCCCAACCCAACAACATTTATACAATCCCATACACATTTTTTGCAATGCATGTACTGTATCCCTTCAACCCTGTGAATACTTTTTTTTTTTTTTTAATAGAAATGTATCTCTCTTGCTTCACTGAACACAAGTAATGTTGTTGTTTTTTTGTAAATCTTTTTCTATGATATAACAATCACAGGTCAGCCAAATACATACATTTTGATTATATGAGATGATTACAGACTATATGTACAATATGAACATGTGAATTTACTCACAATTTCACATTCAGACAGGTTTACCTCATACTGAATTTAACTCACTCCGGATGAATAGTTTTCTCCCTTGCTTTCCCCTGCAGACGACCCATTTGTTAGGATTCGGAAAAAATCACAAAAAATACAAAACACAAAGTAACTGAATGAAACTCCCTGTACTTGACCCACTGATCCCTCTTCTAACGTCATATGTACGCCCACCCCCCTCCCTCTCTTCACAGCTCTCAGAAGCTGAGTTACTGTCAGTACCTTCTTGCTGGTAGCTTTCTTCACTGCAGATAGTTTATTCAACGTCTTCAACATCCTTGTCGATGTCAAAACCTTCAGTTTGAAGCATTTCAATCACTTTAGCAGCAGTAAAAAGCCGCTGTCATGATCTAGTTTGCTCCGAAAATTTCCACTTACATCGCCTGCGATGCCATTTTTGATACATATGCAGATTAGCTTGTCATGTGGAGTACCATGGTCAACGGCTGGCCAGCGAGTGTATAGTTACTGAACCTCATGAAGAAACTTTCCATTCGACCCTGGACATGTTTGCAATGCCCGGTGTAGCTGCGATTTTTATGCTACCCCATGAGAAAAATGTGAACAAATTTTTAATTGTTGAAACCACTCTGGAACGCGACCTTACGTCAGGAACGCTACCTTACGTCAGGAATGCTATAACATTCCATCGTCCGGAGTGAGTTAGCAGATCCCATTCAGTCATGTCTTAATGAATTCCCAGCTGATTTACTTCACCTCCAAAGCCTAGCCTAAACAGAAAACAGAAAAATTTCAAATAATTTTATTTGACAATTTTGATTTGAAACTAACAGAAGACTGATTTATAGGCACACTGCCAATGCTGTCAAGCTTTACCTTACAACAAACCCACTTACATACCACAGAGTATTGCGTGCCAGCTTAGTCCTGCGTGACTTTTTTTTCTTTCACTTTCTCATCCCTTCGAACCCCATCCTCATGATGGAATACCAATCAGGACATTGTCACATGATATAACTGTGTTCAACAGAAAACTGAAGATTTCTCAAAGTCTGATCAGCATGTTGGGTTCATGTCAAGGTCAAGCACCTGCTCCTTTCTTCTTTTGTTTTTTCAACAGCTGATATAGTGTAGCGTATATGGATCATTCCGCAAACTTGGACACTTCCTGGAAACTAAAACTGAAGACTTCACACACACACACAGATGACCACAAAACTATTTCAAGTTGAAGACCTCCAGCAGCAGAGGCTCGATCTCTGCAGGGTTGACATTGTAGATGACAGTGGTGTAGGCCTCCCCCAGGGTCTTGAGGTCGCCCAACATGTCCTGCAGGGCCACCATGTAGTCCTGGGCAAAGGTGTAGGCGAACTCAGACTCCAGGTAGTGCTTCAGCAGAATGATGTACTTATCCTGCAGCGAGGACATGTACTCCCGGTCCAGGATAGCGTTGCCGCAGGGGTTGAACAGTGCCAGGATCTGGGCCAGCGCCCACATTGTGTAGTTGTTCAGGATGATCGACTTGATGGACCGACAAAAGTTCACGTGAGCTGTGTAGAGCGCTGGATTGTCCAGTGCACCCTGGAGGTAAGAGGTGGGGATCTCTCCTTTGGAACACAGGAACACGTCTTTCTCCAAGATGTACACACAGGCCGATCGTAACAACACAGACTGCATGACGCTGTTCTTCAGGCAGGAGATCTGGTCATCTTTACGCATCTGCTGGAAATCACTGACTTTGCCAACAAAACGGATGAGCTGGCGTACAGTTTCGTCTGTAGAGTTGATGAGCTCATTGAGGCTCGGGTTGATGTTGGGTGGCATGGGATCCGTGTCCCCGTTGTTGAGGGTGGCAATGGTGGCCTGCACACAGCAACAGTCACCACTCCATCAAACCTGGTTCACCACAACACACACTGTGTATACAGCAGTGGCAGTCATCAAACCTGGTTCACCACAACACACACTGTGTATACAGCAGTGGCAGTCATCAAACCTGGTTCACCACAACACACACTGTGTATACAGCAGTGGCAGTCATCAAACCTGGTTCACCACAACACACACTGTGTATACAGCAGTGGCAGTCATCAAACCTGGTTCACCACAACACACACTGTGTATACAGCAGTGGCAGTCATCAAACCTGGTTCACCACTCAAACCTGGTTCACCACAACACACACTGTGTATACAGCAGTGGCAGTCATCAAACCTGGTTCACAACTCACACTGTGTATACAGCAGTGGCAGTCATCAAACCTGGTTCACCACAACACACACTGTGTATACAGCAGTGGCAGTCATCAAACCTGGTTTACCACAACACACACTGTGTATACAGCAGTGGCAGTCATCAAACCTGGTTCACCACTCAAACCTGGTTCACCACAACACACACTGTGTATACAGCAGTGGCAGTCATCAAACCTGGTTCACCACAACACACTGTGTACACAGCATGGCAGTCAAAATGTCTATGTATCTGTGGATGTCTGAAATACAAGGTAAATTTGAAAAAAAAACAGTGACATGTGCAGCTGTCTGAATTTTTACCAAAAGCTGTAAGTGAACAATATGGATTCCTTTTTTCAGATATAACTGGGAAACCATGTTAAAAAAAAAAAAAAAAAAAAAAAAAAAAAAAAAAACAACAGCCAAAAGCTCTTGAATATAATACAAAAGATCAAACACATAAATAACAATATATGTATAATTTACCAGTTCTACATAAAATAGGCAGAATATTTTAATTCAAATGACTTGCAAATAAGTGTGGGGTGGAGTGCACATATTGTGAATAGGCAAGTGCAAATGTCAAAAGATGCATCTGATTATCTTACTTTTTCTAGATTTGTTAGCAATTCTTAGCCGTGTTCCTGAATGAATAAGAATTACACAGAAAACACAGACATAATAATAATCATCATCATACTTATTATCATCAGTCACAAGCAAAGCATTTAAACACACAAATCCCTAGAAACACTTTTCAAAACATTTTTTACATGAAATGTTTAAACAAATGTTCCCCCATTTCGGGGGTCTCCTTTTTTTCTTTTTCTTTTTTCGTGTCAAGGTTTCCAAATGGAGTTCAACCAAACAATACCAAAAGGGATCCACTGAAACAATATCAAGGAGAAAGGCTGTAACGACCATACCAATTTTACCTGAAAAAATGTTGAAACAGAAAAGGAATTCAACCAAACAATACCAAGGAAGTAACATTTGTGTCCATCTACCTGGAAAGCTGTTGAAATGTCGTTCAGAATCCATTTTTCATCCTCCGTTAAACGCCGATAGAACTGAGGGTCAGAGGGCAGCAGCTCTCGGGGCGGGTGTCTGAACATGCGTCCCTGAAGTGTCTGTGGCAGCCCGTACTGCCTGGAAGGTAATGGCATCTTGGGCTTGGTGTCTTCCTCCGTGCACAGTGGAACACTTGACGTCATTGCTGCTGGAATCGCTGTGTCTGAATGTATTGGTTTGGCTGTGGGCACGGGTTCAGATGTGTTTCTGCTGGGCTGACTAGGGGGTGAGAATGTCTGCTTTGTTACTGTGCCACCCTGGCTGTAGAGTTTCTTGGAACGGTTCTCTACCACTCGCTCCATCCGTGCCCTCTTTTCTGCATCATCTGAAAACACAACAGAAAAAGCACACAATAATAGAGTGAAGAAAAAGTAACAAAAAAAGTAACAGTTCCAGAGACAATAAAGCTAATGGGCAACATGAAGATGGTTCAAAGGCATGGGTGGAGGCATGAGACAAGATGGAAAACAATACCAATGAATAAATAAATCAATCAAATAAAAGAGGAGAGAGATGATACAGTTCTACTTACATTTAAATGGTAAAGGGAAGAAAACAGAGAGCTTTAGGCAGATCAGACCCCCATCAGCATTATGGCACAAAAATATCCATGATCGAAACAGGCCAATGTGAACATGAGTTCAGCAAATATTCTCTTCACATCTCACCCATTATTCCACCCCCATCCCATCCCCCAACAACCATCTCCACCCACCCCATCACCACCCACACAAGGTGGGTGAGATGTGAAGTGAATATTTGCTGAACTGATGTTCACATTGGTCTGAGTGGGACCCGGATTACCCTGGGTGAACTATGGAGCTTAATGGTCATACACAGGCATCAGTCTCCTTAAGCGCACCCCCCATTGTGGATTGTTGCCCTGTACAGGGACTACCACAGGACAATGTACAAGACAAATCTGTTTGGGCCTCTGATGCTGATGGACCAGTGTTTTCTTATCTTGACCTCTAAATGTATGAAGATAATGAATTATCTAATCTCTCTCGTTTTTTTCCCCTTCTTGTTCTCCACCTTCTATTACCATGTTCCCTTAATGTGCCTTCCCTTTATTCATTCATTTATTGGTATTGTTTTCCATCTAGTTCTATTCCTCCACCCATGCCTTTGAACCATCTTATTCTGTTGCACATTAGCTTCATTGTCTCTGATACCATTACTTTCTCTCAACTCAGTTATCATGTGCTTTCCATTTTTTTATGCTCTAACTTTAAAAAAAAATTCTTTTATGTTCTGTCTAAGGCAGAGCACAGTAAATATCAATACATGACTTTGATTATCAATTTTTTGCCCAGTATGCTTTCTTATACATTAATATAATCATTGAAAAGTAGTTGGTGAAAAACATATTACCTCTCAGTTTTACTACTATTCTCTTGTGTCCCTTTTTCCCTTAATGTTCCTTATTGGAAAGTATGGTTATAAATAAGATTATTCTAAGATAAATGGAATTTATACACTCTGTTCAGTTTGGTCATGGCTGCAGTGGCTGTGCCAATGCGAATTCTTATTTCTGCTTTGCTGCTTCCATCTTTTGTCAGGGTTGGACAGTGTATATGCAAAGGTTTTATAATATTTTTTAACTGTCAATCTGAATATATTACCCCCAACAGCTGTACAGATACAAGGACAATGTGTTCAAACTACAATAATAACGAAATAACAAACCGCAAGGACCACAACAACAATGAACCGGGATACATGTGTGCAAAATGGACCAGAGCTAAGCCATACAAAACAACGTCAGTGAACCATACCCAAGGGAGCAGGACTTCACCTAAAAGTTAATTCTTCAATTTCAGCCCCAGATAATAAAGCTGAAAATCATCAGCTGCTTACCAAGAATCATGTCTGCATTCATGCCAATGGCAAAGCACTTGTGGATGCGACATGAAGGGCAGAAACGGCGTGTCCTCACATCGATGACACAGTTCCCTTGGAAAAGACATTCCGGCTGAAACACACAATGTGACAATATATGATAATACTGACAAACAGCAATCCTCAAAAAAAGTGTTGGACAAAAAGGGAGAAGAAACAGCAATTGAAAGAAAAAAAGAAAAGTAGGAAGATATTCTTACTTGACGACTCTTTAATTTCAGTTAAGCCCTATCATTTTGTGTGTGTTTTTTTCTTTTTCCTTTTTTTCCTCTGTTTTCCATATGGCATTTCTGCTATTTTGTAGGTTTTCTTGGACAAAAAATAGGCTGCTGCCAAGTCTTTGGGCACTTCCATGTGTTTTGAGTAAGTGATGGAAAATATAACCACAGAATCTTCAGAGACACTTGTTCATACAGTGCATGACAGACATATTTTTAACTGATTATGGAAATTATATTTATTTATGTTTTAAAATGATAACTGTACAAAATTACCTTAAAACGTACCTTAGGTTTGTGTGCGTTACGCCTGAAAAATGCTTTACAAGATTCACAAGTGATGGCATTGAAATTGAAGCCCAGCGCCTTGTCACCACACACTCCACAAATTTTATCATCCTTCAATCGTACGCGTTTGCGTGAGGACTCTGCAGAGTCTGGCTGAAGACTGATGCCAGACGGAGATGGCACGCAGACCACTGGCATTGTGTTGTAGGTGTGGTCCTGTGGGCTGAGGGCAGAAGTGCCGGGGGTGGACCCTGGGGAGGAAGACAGAGCAGAGTCTTCACTTGGGTCCAGGAGTGGTTTGATGGACGCCATGGTTGTCAGGACACGTGCCAGGTCCACTCCATCCATGGAGCTGGCGTCTTCACTCGTCTGTTGAAACATGCAAACACATCACTGTGACTAGTGGCGTCTTCACTCATCTGTTGAAACATGCAAACACATCACTGTGACTAGTGGCGTCTTCACTCATCTGTTGAAACATGCAAACACATCGCTGTGACTAGTGGTGTCTTCACTCATCTGTTGCAACATGCAAACACATCACTGTGACTAGTGGCGTCTTCACTCATCTGTTGAAACATGCAAACACATCACTGTGACTAGTGGCGTCTTCACTCGTCTGTTGCAACATGCAAACACATCGCTGTGACTAGTGGCGTCTTCACTCATCTGTTGAAACATGCAAACACATCACTGTGACCAGTGGCGTCTTCACTCATCTGTTGCAACATGCAAACACATCACTGTGACTAGTGGTGTCTTCACTCGTCTGTTGCAACATGCAAACACATCACTGTGACTAGTGGTGTCTTCACTCATCTGTTGCAACATGCAAACACATTTTGTGACTAAGGTGACTAGTGGCGTCTTCACTCATCTGTTGAAACATGCAAACACATTTTGTGACTAAGGTGACTAGTGGCATCTTGACTCGTCTGTTACAACATGCAAACACATCACTGTGACCAGCAGCGTCTTCACTCATCTGTTGCAACATGCAAACACATCAATGCGACTAGAGTGACTACCGACGTCTTCACTCATCTGTTGCAACATGTAATCAAATGGCTGTGACAAGGGTGACAACTGGCAACTTCACTCATCTGTTGCAACATGCGAACACATTGCCATATCTAGGGTGATTATCACAAATACTCTGGGAAATGATATCATTTTGTAATATCAATAGGTGTGGTCATATGCAACTCTGTAGTGGGTAGCTTGTTGTAATTTCACTTAATGGTAAAATGATTGAGGACTCCTCCACCCAATGACCCATCACTCAATTGTAAACTTCTTTTTTTTTCTTTTTTTTTCCAAACATTCCGTAATACACCCCCCAACTCCACCTGTTGTACAAGTGTGTATATGTGTGCTGAAATGAATGAATGTATACATGTCTAAATCACCTAGTTGTGAGTAGACAATAATAAACCAAGAAAAAGAAAAACAAAAACAAAAAAACACCACTATCTTCTATACAAAATTTAAAAAAATATTGAAATTTTTTTTAAATGAGACACAGACAATATTAACAATGATAGACTTGACTTGATTTGCTCATGGTTGAGGCCTTGTAATAGGTCTGTTCACATTCCAAATAACTATCATACTTAGCATGCATGGCTAGCAGTTCCCTGAGGCTTATTATGGTAGCTCAAACACTAACCTTTTACATAATAAAATGCTGAAAGCAAGTCCCTCAAAAAGTCTGAGATTTTTCATCAGTGTAACCCATCACTGCACACAGTTTTACAGAAAAGAACAATGGGCTTTACTTCCCACACTAGGAAGGTGTTTCCATGACATAAGTTTCCTGTCCAACAAACACGTCAGCGTCACATCACGATAACAGATCACTGAACGAGTGCAGCCTGAACGTTGAGTCAACAAGGAATTGAACAAGTACGCCTTCTCAGTGTATCCCTGGGGGCAAACTGAACAAGGATGGTAATACAGTTTGACTCATAGTCATATTGGGGGAAAAACTGACAATCATCAAGATCTGTTATCAATATACATCTCACAGTTGAAGCAGTCATGTGTCATATAACAAAGGATCTCCTCAACTTTTTTTCCCCCCCAAGTATATTCTGATATAATCTGACATAACAACACAACATCAGTCGTTAGCCTCTTCAGTGCCCCATGATGTATTAAATTTGTCCACAAAAATGCTCACTATCTTCCCCATGACATACATATATGTCAGTGTCATTTCTGGTGTTTCACAGTCCTATCTTAAAGTTGATGTATCCCAATAGCCACCAGTTTGAAAGTTTGATGTGTCTACTTTAATTATCCATGAAAAGCAACAACCAATAATGTTCTGTATGATAATTTCTGGATGTTATTGTCATTACCCCCCCTTGATGTTTTCAAAATGGTGGACAACAAAGAACAACCTATCCCTACTGGCTTGAAACAGTAGTGTGTTGCAAACAAAAAATTGAGATTTTGTCATCTAAGATGATGCAGAACCTTTGAAAGCCATTGAAGACAATGACTTGAGTGCTAAGTGTGGCAAAATCTTGTCTGGTGGTTTGCATGATGTGACTGAAAGTTAGAATGATTTGCAGAGAGGAAGGAAGGGTGGGAGAAGTAGCCAGCAGAGGAGAGAAAGAAAAACAGGATGTTGAGTACTGCTCTGTGGCTAACATAGAGGTGACCACAGAAACCATCCACTTATTGAGGGCAGGGAGGGAGAGAGTGATGAAGGGGCTGAACAGTTTCCTGGGAGTCATGAATTACATGAACAGCATGGTTTCAGAAGTACTGATCACAGCTATCACCTGCAAGTGAACTTGGGAACAGTGCTCCTCCCCCTACCCCTGCACTGTGGGCCAACTGGTCACTGTTAACCTCTTTGATACTGTCTGAGAGTGAGCATGAAGTGAGTGGACATGGCACAGGCAGGTGTCACAACTGAAGTGTGTGTGTGTGTGTGTGTGTGTGTGTGTGTGTGTGTGTGTGTGTGTGTACATACAATCATTGTGTGTGTACATACAGAGTCTGCACTGGTGGGTCACAGTTAAGTATGTGTAGTTACATCTTTTATTAATCATTACTTTCCGCAACCCAAAAACAACTGGCAAACAGGAAGCACAAGTCAAAGTAATGCCTGGTACTGAAAAAGTTAAGTAGATTATTGTCTTTTATGTCAAATACACTGCAATATAATCTATTGCAAATGCAATGATTTTCGATGCCATCTGAACGCATTTCAACGCAGTTAAATAAAGTGCCTTCGGACTGTTCAGTGCTTGAACTCATACTGATGTTAATTTAACCAGGAAGTGTGAATACTGAAATGGTTCTACAGCTGGTGACTACTCACAGCTTTTGTTATTACACATACAATGAAACTGAAACCAGTAAAAGTGTTCTCAGTCTGTTGCGAAACATATCTTTCTCAGTCCACAGCAAATCATATCAAATAGAATAAATAAGCCCTAACCAACTTACTGAAATACATATGAAGAGTTCAATAAGTCCTGACAAACTTTGTGAAATACATACAAAGGTTTCAAGAAAAGTGTATTTAAATCAAGTGGAGATGTGAGCTTGTCCCTTGTAACTTGTTACTCCTGTTACTTTTCAAAGCTTTTTCCCATTGAAGAGGAAGATCTCATCCCTAAGACTGGCCTGAATGAAATATTGGAAATGCAAAAAAACATTTATAAGCATGCAGTTTTAAATTGTTCTTTCATCATGTCCAAAGTATTTTTTCAAATTAAACAAGTGTACAAGTAGGTCATGAATACTATTATCAATCTGTTTCAGAAATGATAGGTCTGGAGTTACTTTCTGAAACAGGTTAACTAAATGTGTGCATATCTGGGTTTGATTTGGTTGGTTGTTTTGCACCGTGTGTGTGTGTGTGTGTGTGTGTGTGTGTGTGTGTTGTGTTGTGTTTGTGTGTGTGGTGTGTTGTGGTGTGTGTGTGTGTGCATTCATCTGTCTGTGGGTTAATGCTTGTTTTTTATTCATTGTGTGGATGATAGTATTTGGTCCAGTTTGCTGTTTGGTTGGGGTGACTGTGTTGTTCACATGGCATGCTTTTGGAGATTTTTACATGTGGTTGTGATTTTTGTACAGAGTGTTTCTTTTAAGTTACAATTTACTCATGTGATGTGCCTGGAGCATTATTGTATTTTAATGAAAGGTGACACTCTGTCAGCTGAACGTAACAACTATTGTCCACCCATACTGAAGGAGGAGGTCAGAAACGCAATATGAAGCTTGAAAGAAGGGAAATCACCAGGTGTGGACAATATCCCAGCAGAAATGTTGCAGCAAGGTGGAGAGGCGTATGTTGCAGTCCTTCAAGCAGTATGCCAGAAAATACTTGACGAGAAGAGATGGCCAGAACAGTGGACGCAATCATTGGTGATTCCTCTGCCAAAGAAGGGCAACCTGAGACAATGCCAGAACTATAGGACCATTAGTCTTATTAGTCAACCAAGCAAGATCATGCTACGAATCCTCCTCAACAGACTTAAGTCAAGGGCTGAAGAAGTACTTGCCGAAGAACAAGCTGGTTTCAGAAAGGGAAGAAGCACCATTGAGCAAATATTCAATTGCAGAATACTCAATGAGAAGCACCTTAAGCACCTTCAACACCAACGCGACTTGTTCCACAACTTTATTGACTTCAAGAAAGCGTTTGACAGGGTTTGGCATGAGGGACTATGGCATGTGCTGAGGGGATATGGAATTGATGATGGCATCGTGAGCGTGATAGAGGCCCTATACAAGAATTCCAACAGTGTAGTGCTCCTCAACAAACAACTCGGGAAGTTTTTCAAAATGACCGTTGGTGTCAGACAAGGCTGTATCCTCTCTCCTGTGTTGTTTAATCTATTCTTGGAAAGGATAATGCAGGAGGCAGTGGAAAACCATGAGACTTCTATCTCCATTGGTGGCAGATGAATATGCAACCTCTGGTTTGCTGATGATATAGATCTGATGGGGGGAACAAACGAAGAACTGCAGGAACTTACCAACAGACTTGTTGATAGAGCGGGTGCTTACGGAATGGAGGTCAGCACAGAGAAATCTAAAACCATGGTAAACAGCGTGAACATGGACCATGCCACTATTTTCATGAACGGAGAACAACTGGAAGATGTCAGAAACTTCAAATATCTAGGAGCAACCCTGACAAAGGATGGAAGCAGCAAAGCAGAAATAAGAATTTGCATTGGCACAGCCACCACAGCCATGACCAAACTGAGCAGAGTGTGGAAAAGTAACATCCGATTCTCCACAAAATTCAAACTCTACAAAGCCCTGGTGGTCTCCATTGTACTGTATGGTTGCGAGGCATGGACACTGACGGCTGAAACTGAAAGGAAGATCCAGGCCTTCGAGAACAAAAGCCTGAGGAGCTCCTTCAAATTTCCTGGATCGAGCACAGGACCAATGAATATGTACGGAGCAGAATTAAGAACCTTGCTGGACCTCAGGAACCTCTCCTTTCAACTGTGAAGAGACGCAAGCTGATATGGTTTGGACACAACACTCGACACAACAGTCTGTCCAAAACAATCATGCAAGGCACCATCGAGGGCGGGAGAAGAAGAGGAAGACAGTGGAAGAACTGGCATGAGAACATCAAACAATGGACCGGACTCTATACACGTGAGCTGCTGCCAGCGGCTGCTGACAGAGACAGATGGAGAAGGGAGGTTGCGTCTGTGGTCCTCAGGTTTCCCCCAACGACTACTTAGTTTTAGGCCTGAGGAGGTGAGGTGAGGAGGCAATAGAAATAAACTATCATTATTATTATTTGTTCATTTTATTGGAAAGGCTGCTAGTAATCACTTGTAACACAAAGCAAGAACCATGATCAAGTATACTGTTGACTGGTTGCAAGTGACTATCACTTTTCAAAAATCCCATTGAGATTATAATTTTGATTGATTTTCATGAACCAAGTACTACTAGGAGAATTAAAAAAAACTATATGTACTGACTTGCCAACAGTATGCATGAGTGTGTGTATGTTTGTTGTGTGTGTGTGTGTGTGTGTGTGTGTGTGTGTGTGTGTGTTCATGCATGTGTATAAGTCCAAAATTCAAACAAACCCAACACATGCATGGACACACACACACACACACACACACACATTAAAGACTAAAAGTATGCTAACATACGCTCCTCTATGACAAAAAGCCCAACGTATCTTCTGTCGCCATCAGAAAAATCAAACCCAGCTTATCAGTCGAGATAAACAACAAGGAAGTTTTATTTACAGCTTTCAACTCAAAACCAAACAAAACACCGATGATCCACGTAAAATACTATTGAAAATTATATCGACAGTAATGTTAAACTGACACACGACACTTTTCGCATCGTCATTGCTAGCTTTGGACGACTCTGGCTTTACTCTCTCGACCATGTTTAGTTCAGTGCGCGAGTCCTTGACTAAACGAAAGAGAACAGGCCAGGCTAAGTGCAGGAAAACCAGTCTGACACAGTGCTACGTGTCCGCCATTTCTTTTCTCTCGTAAGGTCTAAAATAGGGTCGAACTTGGATATTCAAAACCTTTCCTGGGTAATACTAGACATCATTAGCCAAGACCGAACTCTTCATTTGATTCACTTACCTCAGACTTGTCACCCATCATGATACGTAACCGCGACTATGAATAGGCTGATTGTGACCTTTCGTAGACAGCACTTTAGAGGGTGAAGGCCGTTTGGGAAATGTAGGTCAAAGAGCGGACGAGGACACAGTGGAGCTGCACTTGATGACTGAGATAATCCTTGGGGATTTTTCACTTTAACCAACTTTCAATGTTTCGCATCAGTATCTCAGATTTACACATTCCCACACCCACGCCCATAAACATTCGCTGAGGAAAGAAAAGAAACGTATCTATGACAAACTGTATTTCAAAAGTGTAGTGAAATATTCTCTTCTTTTTTTTTTCTTTTTTTTTTTTTGCATCCAGCGAAAAATGTACAAAAACATATAAATAACCATGCACGCAACATATTCTAGAGCGTGAAAAAAAAAAAAAAAAAATCGGGATTTTCGTGACAAACAGACAAAAATACAAACAGACAGTGACAGACGTCTGGTATACAAATAAATAAAACAACTAAGAACCACAGGATCAATTATTACAGGCTGACATATTTAGTAATAGTGACAAAATCAGTCTTGACAGTTTTGTCCACATAAAATACAGCTTGAAAAAAAAACAAAAAAAAACCTACAACATTTGCTGTTAAGTAATGCTAAAAATATCCAAGACATAGGGAAGGTATTTTTCCTTTCAAGCATTATTTTTTCAAGAAAACTAGCATCCTCCCTGCCCCCCCCCCCCCCCCCCCTCCCTTTTTACACCTTCTTTTCTTTTTTAATATGCATACTATGAAATAATCTGTAAGGTCCAAAGACAACGAACTGGTTACATATAGAAAACCTTGAGATAATCTCTGGATGATATACCCTACAATATTATCCCACACCATGCACACATGTACATCGTTTTTCAGTTCGCACCAGTTTACCACGCACATCTAGTAAAATGTCAGGACCCTATGCCTTCATAGAGTCTAATGCTTCAGCTTGTTCTCAACAGCCTTGTGGAAGCTCTCAACCTGATATTCAGCAATATACCATCACAGTGAGATGCTGAATGTGTCTCACAG
Source organism: Babylonia areolata (assembly GCF_041734735.1). Lineage (NCBI taxonomy): Eukaryota > Metazoa > Mollusca > Gastropoda > Neogastropoda > Buccinidae > Babylonia > Babylonia areolata. Next base: position 41,078,877 of record NC_134877.1, read on the forward strand.
TTGGGTAAATTGTTCTCTGAGTAAAGACACGAGAAAAAGAAAATTAGCATTTCTGCTTTTCCTGGAATAGATACTAATGTTGTCCCATTGCTTTTCTTGGGAGAACCCTACTTATACCTGAAACATTTTTTTCGATTTGTCCCCCCCCCCCCCTTTCTTCCTTTCTTTCTTTAATTTCTATTCTTTTCTTGTTATTTTTTTCTGCTGTGTTGGTTTGTTTGTGGGTTTTTTTCTCTTCTTCTTCAGTTTATTTTTTATGGTCTTTTGCATTAAAAAACAATCTTGTACATTTTTGTTGTGATCTGAAAACTAAACTTTCACATATGATTATTTTTGTCTGACAATAATACCCAGACTTTGGTGGGGAAAGAAGAAGAAGAAGATAATTTCATTTTCATTTGCTTTTAATTGTTTAGGTTGTTTGAATTGTATTTCGTATTCTGATTATTCTTTTGGGGGCTTCAGTCTGCATACGATTCAATGACAAGGTTTTTAACTGATAGGCCTACTAGTATTCAGTGTCATCTTTACTGGCCATTGCCCTAGTCCTGCTTTGCCATTACGTATCGCATGGCTTCATAATTTCGTCTTTTATGTTAAAATCAAAACCCTCTTTTTTTTCTTTCTTTCTTTTTTTTTTCTTTTTTTTTTTTTTTTTATTGTGAACGAATTATGCTTCATGATCCACTCCCACCCCGCCCAATAAATCAACCTATGTACAGGACTTGCCGTTTAGAAACGCCCCTTTCCCTGTTTGAAAGAAGGAAAAGAAAAGGAAAGGAAAGCAAGACCCATAATGATAAAACCCAAATGAAGAAAAAAAAACAAAAAAACACCTCCGACGGGACTCGAACCCGCAATCCCCGGCTTGCACACAAGTATAGCCGATCCGGCGTTTAGGAGGCCGATGCCTTATCCATTAGGCCACGGAGGCGATATACAAAGTGTGCAACAATAAATATATGTCATTATCACAAATATAGCTCTTCTGAACTTTCTTTCATTCTTGATTTAGAACTGAATTTGTACGAAATGTGAAGTTGGCATTATTGTAAATCCTAAAATTTAGGACACTGCTAGGGACTTGTCGTGGGGAAAAATAAGAAATTCACACACTTGATTCCTTGGCACATATTTGACCAAAGAATCATAACTCTAAGGTAATTTCCGGTGCAAGTGCAAGTTGGATAAATTTTGTACACATTACGTTTAGAACACGAAGAGTGCACCAATTTCCAGTGATTATAAGATTATCGACATGCCTCGAAGCAGAAGCAGGTCACCCAAAAGGACTGGTAAGTGTAAAGTTAAAAACAAGTGAACAACAATCCACAATGACGATCAAATCTGCTCGTTTGTTTAAACTGTAAACAGTTCAAATCAACACTTAGCAGTTCAAACCATAGACACTAGAATAGATATTAGTGTCTATGTTCAAACATAAGAATCAAAAGCCACAAGTTCATTGGCCTCGAGTGAAGCAAAACAACAACAGCAAAAACCAACAAAAAAAGTTTTTATTCAGTGTAATGGATGTAAAGGAACCGAATTTATTTTTGTTGTTTCTTTGCTTATTTGTGTATTGTGTGATCATTGCTTGTTGGGTTAGACTTAAGTTAAATTGTGCTTGATGTTGGGACATTTAGCCAGTCTTATCAAATAATAGAACTTTTACAAGTCTTGAACTTTCTTTTTATTATGACAGTGGAAAAGTGCCAAGTGTTATGGTATTTTAAATTATATGATAAGAACTTGTTCAGTAATATGTTAAGCCACTGTTTTCTAATGCATCACTGCATGTATCAAACTTTGTCAGTGTTTGTTACAAAAGTATCACATATTTACAACTGACACAAGTTCATTTACAACCGAGTGAAAAAATGAATTTTTAATTTTTGAGATATGATATTTGTTTTCATGTGTTAGTACTTATATACATGTATATATCATAATTATGTAGTAGTTGTGATGATGATATATACTATTTAAGGTGTGGTATTAATACAATACATATATTTCCTTATGAGTTATATTGATAAAATATCATTTTGATTGACGTGTTTATTAATTTGAAATTGATATGCAGTTATTGGGTTGTTGTTTTTTCAGATCGAAGGCGATCTCGATCCAGAGAAAGAAGACGTGAGTGAAGTAATTATTATGTATTAAATAAATATATGTGTGCACATTATAATTCTTGTTGTTGAACTGTAGTGTTATTTAATCAAATTATTTTTCAAGAAATTAAATCAGAGAAATAGATTGTAAGCGTAATTGATTTTGTTCTTTAAATAAAGTGTTTTCTCCAAAACTGATAGTAGATACAATTTATATGCATGTCATCTGTGCCTGTGAGAATGTGTGAATACATGTAAACGCATAATGTATGTTTGGGTAGTTGTGTGCATGCTAGTTTTTTTGTTTGTTTTGTTTTGTTTTTGTTTCGTTTTTTAATGTAAATTGATAAATATAGGAAGGAAACATTTGTGAAAATACCATCAGCATTCTATTTGCTTTTTCTGTTAACTCACTTGGGACGAAAGAACCCTATGGGGGCCTTAGATAGTTTTGAATTTTTAGAGAGGCACCTGATTTGTATTCTGACATTATAATCTAAGAATATCTTAACTGACCTTTCCACTCTCCACTGCGACCAATAAAATTTTTATAAATGCAGTGTGTTTTGCTGGTCTTGTGAGCAGAAGAGTTATTTTCGCAGTGGATGGCTCACGTGAACAGAGCATGTTGACAGTGGTGTCTGACCCAGTTTCGTCTCAGTAACAAGGATGAAGAGGCGCTATCATGGCTGTATAACATTCTGAAATGAATCTGTTTTAAACTCTTTGTGCTTTCCTGGATTTGTTTACAAGACATCAGTGTGTGCAAGTTTCGAACAAAAGATATGGATATTTTCATCATCGTGCAGTATGATAATATAAGAAGGGAGGACTTTTTATATTTTGTCTCCAACTAACTTGTTATGTTACTGATAACTTTGGATGTTCTCAGTTAATACATTCTGACATTTGTTTTTTGGCTATTTTATTTCTCACCCATACAATTTCGTTCATACAATTGTATAGGCAGTACTGAGTTAAAGAAAGGAATTTAAAAAAAAAAAAATTAAACACAAAGAAAGAAAAAAGACACACACACACAACTATAGTGATAACATTTTTTTCTTATGACATTAACAAAAACCAAAATTGAAGAGAAGACTTAATTTGCATATAATTATAAGAATTTACCAATCAAATGCATTGTCAAAGGAAACAACAGTGATGCTATATTTGTGTGATGTATTCTGGATTCAGCTAAGTAAAGAAAAAGGAGATATAGAAATTGACTTTAGGCTTACTTAGGGATTTTGTAAATAACTGAATCCGGTTTGCTGTAGAAAAAAAGCTGACATAAATTTTTAACTGACAGGTTTAAAAAAAAGAAAGGAAAAAAAGCAACAACAACAACAACAAAAACAACATGTGTGTGTGTGTTGAAAGGAAAATGAATGAAAAATTCAGAGAAAGATATTTTGTTAATGTTATGATTAAATGAATGTGTACCAGTCCACAAGATTTTTTTTCCAAAAATAAACATGATACATACACATACTCACACACATTTAAACTGCACACATACATATAATGTACACACACAAGTGCATGTGCACACACACACATACACACACACATCCCATTCCTGACAAATGATTATCTTACTCAAAATCAACAGCACAGTGTCATACCCACTGATCTGAAAATAGGCATTCTGCCATGCCCACTCCACTGCCCCTCCCCTTCCCACTTGACCTCATGTCCTGATTTGTTGTGCACAATGTAACCTGATACCTCACCCACCACCACTTCCTCTCATGGGCCTGTCTGTCACACACAGCATGTTCCCTTCTTGAATCACTCAGTCACTCATGCTGTCTGCTAAGAAAATTGAACTTGGTGTTCTGCTCTCTGTATGCAGAGTAGGCTGTTATTGCTCAGCTTCCTCTTCCAAACTATCACTAGATTGCAGTTTATCTTCATCTTCATCAAGCATTCATTTTAGTTTTCATTGAGCAGCAGCTAAATCCTGTGTCATGGTGTTTAGTTTTGATCACATTCGGCTTGGCCATCTTCATGATCTTGCTTTCTCGCTTAGATAATGAGTTGCTAACATGCTCAAGTCAGCTGATAAAATCACTTAAAAACCACATTCCTGGGTGATGTAGGGCATTTCCATGTAAGAGTCAGGGGAATCAGTCAGAGTCAGTTTGGTAAATCTAAAGCGACCAATATATAATAATTGCAAAACAATGTAAAACTAAAATGAAAAGCTTCAATGAGACGGAAATATTCAGCTGCCCTTTTGGGTATGGCTTTCATGGCAGTGGAAGGGGAGCAAATTATCTGCCATTTGAGAACAGCTTACATGGCAGTCTAAAGGTTAATTCCTATATCTTTTCTTCAGAAACATTCAGTTTGCTTTGAAATGAAAAATAAAAAAAAGAAAAGAAAAATAACTATCATATGATATAGTATGGTACTGGAACAAAATGTGATTCACTCATTTAGTGTAACAGGTCTGCCTACTGCATAGGCAGTGCACAATTCTTCTGAGGTGTATGCATGTGTTCTTTCCTTTGATATTGTAAATGTGTCGTGGGTGTGGGTGTGTGTATTTGTGCATGATGTGTGTCTTATGTTACCATTATTTTACTGTGGGAAGATGAGCGTGAGTGTGTTCATGATGTGATTTTTTTTTTGCTGAAGTTTTGCATTTTTCAACACAGTGCAAGCATTGAAAACTATTATTTTATCCATGCCACAGACCGCCACAGAAGAAGTAGGTCACGTTCACCAGCTCCAAGGTACAGGTCAAGGTCACCGAATGCTCGCAGAAGATCACGATCCCACTCTCCTCGTCGGAGGTCTCAATCTCCGATGTCAAGACGCAGGTGCGTTTGAAAGTAAAGGGCCTTTGAAAGTATTGTGTGTTGTTAAATGTCATTTCCATATAGGTTTTTCTGTTGTCAGGTTTACAGTTCTTTTCGTTTTAGTAACATTGAAATAGTTATTTAAAATAAATTTGAGAGAGGCAATGTCAGTGAACTTTTCAGATGATTCCAAAAGAGTAATGATAATAACATCAATTGCATGTTTAAAGCACATCTGTTTAACCAGTAGAGTGCCTATAAGATGTCAGCTGATGTCCTACAAAAAGTATTGCCATAGTGCCTGTAAGACATCCACTGACGTCCTGCATATGTTTGGATTTTTCCTTCATTGGAGTTTGGTTCAGTTCACATAAACAGACTCTGAAACAGTTTGATGTGTCTGGATTATAAAAATACTATTTAAATGAACTTACATCAGGTAGAAGACATCTTTCTACTCAATAACAATTTGCTAACTGGCCATGTGATACGTGCGTGGAAAAGGGATTTGTATCGTGCAAACAAATGCATTGAAAACTGTGTCCAGTAAAGTAAACAGTCACAGTCAGCAGATTTACACAATTCTGAAAGCTCTGCTTGTGATTAAGGACAGCTTTCGCGGTGGAGAAGGATCTCTCTTCTCTGATGATTGGTTTGAAAATGAAGGTGATTGACAATGACAGTTATGAAACTGACAGCCCATTTTATGGAAATTCAGTCCGTCCATCCAGTCAGACAGCATTTTTGAACACCTGGCTATGACTGACAGAATTCGTGGAGCCAGTGTTGGAAGAAGGGAAGGAGAGGGAGAAGAGTGATGTAAGACGATAGGTCAAATGCCAGCCAGGGGCCATCAAGGGGGCGTGGCTTTTTCAAAGCAGACAGAAGGCAATCAACAACTGCCAATGCCCCACGATTTTCACGAAACACAGTGCTGAACCTGCACTGGCCGTGAAACATGTGCTTTTTGTTTTTAACGCTTTTTTTTCGCTGAATCAGAGGGATGACTTGTTTGGAGAGGTGGCAAGCTGGAAGCACAGCAGACAATTTAATCGGCCCATGTGCAACTTGAAAGGAGTGAACGCCATCAAAGAACTTCACCCTCTCACTTGCGAACGCTCGTTGCTGTCAAAAAGCTTGCCAGTTCAGTTTCTGGGACTGTAATTGACCTTTCACGTTGACTTTACTCACTTTTGTCATTATTGGGACAGTGATTTACTAAAATGTCTGCAAGAGCTGTGATTTGTTTTCATAAACTTATAGCCTGTTTTAATTTCTTCTACCGGTATAATCTGACAATAGGCTTACTATTTCAAGCTGTATTTTGTTTCTTTTCTTTATGGATGTCATTATGCACACAAATTATCTTGACTTAACATGCCTGAACAGTTACCTACAATCAACCTAATTGGGGAAAAAAAGCCCAGAAACAGAATCTTCACTCATTTTCCTTCACAAAAACGTTTACTTTCTTTCTGTATCGCCCACAGCTTTTGTGCTAGCATTTTTTGTGATTTATTACCCCCGAATCCTCAAAATTCCCTGGCAAGGGGAGAGCACTTTTTTTTTTTTTTATACAAAATTCTCTGGCACTGAACTGGTTAATAGATGTATTCATACTTATCATAAGATATATTATAGAATATATTTGCCAGTTAAGGTTGATCATGTGTAAGTTAGCTTGCACTGGTTATATATCATTTATAGAAATGATTATAATGCTTATAAATTTGAAATATTTTATTAGAGTCAGAAATTTTTTTTTATATCAGGTGTTAGTTATTTTGTTGTTTTTTTAAAAGAAATATTGCTACAGAATGATTTCTATCACAGTATCAGCTGTCGGTATTTCTGTATTATGAAACAGACTTTATACGTTGCTGCCACTACCGCTTTCCATAGGTCTATGTTTGGCATTTGTCACTGTCTTCAAAGTGAAAGGAACTGGAATGAATATTGATGTATATTGATATTATCTCAACATCTCAATCAGTTAAATCAAATTCTAAATAACTCCACAGATACACACATTTTGATTTTTTGTTGTTTGTTTCTTGCAGATCAACATCCCCCCGAGGAAGAAGATCAAAGGAAAGGTGAGATTGTGTAATCTGTTTATTCCCCCCCCCCCTTTTTTTTTTTAAGTTTTCTTTATGAATTCTATTTTCATGCTAAAGATACAGTAGGCATTGGGGTAGGTGATTTGAGTCTAACTTATGTGCACACACTCTTTCAGGATCTCTCAGCAGGTATCCTATCTTTTCCAGAAACTTTGTGGGGATTTATATTCCGCATGAGTTTCAATTTTCCTGTGATAACTGGTGACACTGAGACCATCCGTTGATAAGCATGGTTGGCAGGCTTGTTTGTGAGATTTCTATCGATCTGTGAAAATTGATTTGTACTACTGGGGTTGGCTTTATCCTTGGTTGATGAAAACAGTTTCCTTGGTAAAGGAACAGCTGATATTCTACAGACATGGTTCTAGTAATAGTAATTCCCACTTGATGTCAGCTTTATTCCAGAGTCCTTTCAACCAGGTATTACCACAGTGTTATGCTATGCTGAAAGTAAAAAAGATACTTTCCAAAGACTTGGAACAAGCTCCCTGATAACCTCCGTCATTGTGATTCCCTCGCATCTTTTAAATCTCGTCTCAAAACTCACCTTTTCCCTCAGCAATAAGTTCAATTGTGGCAGGTCCACTTCCTTTTCGTTAGCTGTGCTTGACTATGTGTGTATATGTATGTGTACATAACTACATGCATGTATATGAATGTGTATTGTGTGTGCGTGTGTTTATGTAAGTTTGTGCCTGCCTATGTGTGCGTATGTGTTAGGTTAGCTGTAGATACACATGTATGTTAAAATGTATGTGTGTGTGTGTATGTGTGTGTAGTCACATTTGGTGTGTGTATGTAACATAGATATAATATTTTATGTTAACGAAAGCATTTTTGTAAAGCACCTAGAGCAGATTTCTGGATAGTGTGCTATATAAGTATCCATTATTATTATTATTATTATTATTACTTTGAAGGTGAAGTCTAACTGAACACACGAAGAAAACAAAAGAAGAAAAATGACAGGCAGTACCAATTGGTATTCAGTTTAGCGTTCTTTATCCATCAGGTTTCAGGCCTTAGAAGTAATTTCAGCTTTGATCTACTTCAAGTTGTAACTGATTTATAATCTTTTAATCACCCTTAGCTTGTTGGTAGACAGCTGGGGTGATATCTTGGACTTTATTTTTCATGGCCCAGAGTCAGCTTTCCTGTTTTGCAAAGTGTCTCAGTACAGTCTTTGTACATAACTTGTAGGGGCGGAGACTTGATTCTTTCACAAGCCTTGTGGTCTGCTTTACCTGGAAATAGTGGAATAGTGGTGGTGCTGTTGATCAGTGTTGCTGGTGAGTCCAAGTATTAGTGGTTCCTGGGTGATTCTTGTAGTTTGTCATTCATCTATTCCAGGTGTGCATTGTATATAAAAAGGTAGTAGTAGCAGAGAGAAAATGTTTATGATCTTGTAAAAATGTATGATTTGTATGGGTTATAATATAAATGTGTGATCTGCAGAGACTCCGGAAGAGGCAACCAAGAGAAGATGGCTGTTGCAGAAAAACCAAAAATAGATGGTGAGTTTGCATATTTTGATGTTGGTTTTAGTATGGATAGTCCCTCTAAGTCATCTATATTCTGCCAAATTATTGTCTTCTGTAAAGTTGTGTATATATTTTTTTATATTGTTATTGGTAACCTTCCTAAAATATATGCAGTGAGCCATCCAGGTATGTTTTAGGTCTTCCTACAAAGTGCAGAGTTTGTCTTGACATCAAATGTGCAGTGAATAATTACCCACCATTTATTATTGCATCAAAAGCTGTTGTTGAAAAATAACAACCCTCACCAAGTGGAGGGAGAGCAAACTAAACCTGTCTATAAACAACCACCAATTTGATAACAGTAAGTTATTGTGGATTTCTTATTTTTGTATACTTTATCATTTGTTGGAAAAAAAATAAACCAGTTATATTATTTTGTTGTTTAGTCATAAAGCATCATAATCTAAATACATGCGGATAATGGAGCAGTAAAAAAAGAAGAAAAAAACAAACAAACAAACAAAACAAAAAAGATAAGAGACAAGAAGCAAATTTAAGAAGTTAAAACTATAATGTCTTCATTTACTTCTTGATTATGAACTTATGTATTTATCTTTGAGTTTCTTCTTGGGTTTTTTGTTGTTGCTAGGTTTACTGAAATATTTGTTTAATTACACATACTTAACTGTGACCCACTAGTGCAGACTCCAGCAGGGATCTGATTCCTGTCCTGTACAAACTACTACCCGCCAATGCAGAGAAAACGAAAGTAGCTACAGCCGATAACCTCCTGAAGTAGGTTACCTCCCCTTTGCATCCCTGACTAGCATGTAGCACCCTCTTTTTCCAGCAGCCATCTTGACTCCTGTTCTTGTGCTCTGCATATGGCTAATTTTTTTGGTGTTGTTATTGTTATGGTTATGTTGCATTCTGTGAATGTTGACATTTTATTGCTGTTTCGTTGCAGAATCCCAGCTGGAGGGCCTGAGCGAGGAGGACAAGGACATGATGTCGGTCATGGGGTTCCTTGGGTTTGACTCCACCAAGGTTTGTGAAACATGAATCTTTTGTCATTTGTGAGTGTGGTAAAGTAGCAAAAAACAAAATACAAGTCCTAACACTACTACTACTACTATGTATGATTTAACTCTGTCAGTAGTTATATGTCCACAAGTATTTATATGTGTTTGTGTATGCATAAGACAGGATGGGTGTGACAAATTGTATAACCTGGTGGTGTTTTGTTTGTGGTGTCACATCCTATTTTAATGTTTTTGTCAGCCTAGTACATGACCTTATCTTGTCATGATAATAATAATGATAATGTTTTTTTGCTGTTGTGGATGTTTACTTATATTGATATTGTTTTCTTTGTTGATGTCATTTGTTATTTCTTTTTTCTTTTCTTTTTTTTTCCCCTTTTTTTCCAAGGGTTAGGTAGGTAGGTAGAGGAGAAGACAGGGGACCGTGGACATAGTGTATGCACAAACGATGCAGGCACTTGTATAATAGACTTCTGGAGAGTTCCGTGCTTACATGACTTACAGAGGCACATTAATGATCTGTGCTCTCGAAGTTGATTAGCTCTCCCAAATTGCAAGCAACAAAGGCGATCAAGAGAGGCAGAATGTGCAAAACAACAGGCTTCTCTTTTTGACTTTTTGCTTCATATTTTTGTTTTCTTATTGAAAATGGAGCACATGTTTACTGCTTTTGTCTATGTCTATCGCCTCTGGCATTGCACATGCACATGATTCAAGAAAGCAATGGAATTATCCAGCAGTCTTGTATGTGTTGATTCTTTTCTTTTTTTTCTCACATGTGTAGAAGTTTGGATTGACTGCAGTGCTGCAAAGCAGCCTCCCTATGACTTACCCAGGAAAGTTTGAGAACATGTAACATAATCAGTTTCTTGATAATATTTTCCCTGCACAATTACTATCTGGGATAAGTGCTGTGGAAAAAGCTGGAGTCTCAGAAAGAAAAACAACATTTACTAAGCCAAAGTATTGCTTGCCAGTATGATCATAATGCAGTCAATGTTACTTGTCTTTTCGCCCCCCAACCCCCGTAACCCCCCATACCTTAGCTACCAGGAAATATGTCATACCAGGGAATGCAGAACAAGGGAAGAATGTTGCTTGTTACTCTGCCAGATTTCTTGAAATAATGGTTAACAGGTTTTTCTGGATTCATTTTTTATTTTGTTATTCTATTTTTTATTTATATTTTTATTATTTAGAAGACTCTCATTTTTAGGTCTGCTGTTACACTTAGTTTAATGATTGCAGGATACTCATTTGCTGATGCTTTTATTTCTTTTTCTTTTTCAGGGAAAGAAAGTGGATGGAAATGATATCTATTCTGCGAATATTGTTCGCAAGAGACGATACAGGTACAGGAAATGTTTAGTCATCTTACTTTGTGTGTGTGTGTGTGTTATTCAACCAGGTTGACTACTGATTCTCTTTCAGCTATCATTTCATTTCTTTAACATTTTGTTTTTTTAATGGTCTCAATCTTTTTTCCTAAATTAGTCATTAAAATAAGTTACATAATGCATGTGTGAGGTATCTGTTAAGCGCTTGGTGGCTTTTATTTTTTTATGGATTTATTGTACAGTTTTTGTGGGGACTTCTTTTTTTGTTTACTTGTGGAACCTCTGTGTGAAGATGAAGGGGAGTCTTATCTGCAAAGATCTTTGAAAGAAATGGGAAATCTTTACTTTCATGGGATTGGAGAATCTTTACTTGTATGAGGTGTTAGAATGGATTGGGGAAATTTTTAGTTACTCATGTAAAATGTTGAGGGAACAGGGGACTCTTCAGTTATACGATGTTTGAAAGGATGAGATAACTTGCTTGTGAAAGCTGTGTTAAAGGACTTGGGAATCTTCATTCATTCAACATGTTTGAGGCTGAGGAGAATCTTTACCTGTGAAAGATCTTAAAGGATTGACAAATATTTGTCTGTGAAAAGTGTTACAAAAGAGGGATCAGTGGGGAATCTTCATTTGTGGAAGGGCTAGGATAATTTTTACTTGTCACTACTGTATACAGTTAAGATTCTACATTTCCAATAATATTATGGAGAAAATAGATTAATGAAACTGATAAAAACTGCATTATTTCAAACTGTGTTTAAAGCCAGAATTTTTTTTTTCTTTTTACAGACAGTACATGAACAGACGTGGTGGCTTCAACCGACCTCTGGATTTTATAGCATGACAGCACTGTGTCCTGCCTGTGTGTCTTATTTTAGTTATCTCATCTGAAGTGAGTCTGCATCTGTGTGTGTGTGTGTGTATGTGTGTGTGTATGTATGTGTGTGTGTGCAGTCATATTTATGTCAAGAACAGCAAAACAGTTTAATTGAAATGAGAAGGCATTGAGACTACGGAATACTAAAACAGTTAAAGCCATTGCCACTGACTGAAAAGATATATATTTGTAACTAATGTAGAAAATAGTAATTTACAGTCCATCTTTCAGAAACTCAGGAAGTGTCTTGTTTTTTTGGTTTTGTTTTGTTTTTGTTTTTTTGTTTTTTTTACATTGCATTTTAATTTGTATCTGTTCGTTTTGATTATCATTTCTGCTATTGATTTTCTGAAATAAATTCTGGTTTAAATATGCAGTCTTTGGATTTTTTTAATATGATTGTTGCATCAAAAATGTGGTTTTCTGATAGTATATGGTTTTAAAACATGTTTTTGTTAGGGTATTATTTTGTTTTCCATTGCTTTCCCAAGCTTTCCAAATGACACATTCAATTCTTAAACATGGGCAGTTATGTTCAGAATGGAAGGTCTCATATCTCAGTAAGCAGGTACACCTCCTCCAAAGTTGTGCTTTACTGTTGCTAGGATTTGACCCAGTCATGCTATGTGGAATTGTGGCTAGTTGGATAGAGCAGCTGAATTGGAAGTGAGGGTCCTGTGTTTGATTCCTCCTTTCCTTCAACCCTTCTTTCTACCAGAACTTAAGAGGTGATGTGAGTGCTGGGTTTTTCTTTGATGAGGTGATAAACTGAGGTAACTGCTTGCTGCACACATTCAGAGCATGCAAAAGAACCCATGGCAACAAAAGTGGTTTTCTAAAGCTAATGCAATCCAATAAAAATTAAAAAAAAAGTGCACTCAGTGTAAATTTTTGTGTTGTCTTTGTCAATTTGAAGAAAATTTTACCAAAATATGTGTTTATCTTGTGGTTTGTATTAAACTTTTTGTTTTGAAAATAATGCCTTGTTGTTTAGATTCATGTGGAAAAAGAGAAACATTTTTCTTGTGCTGTGGTGAAATACTAAACCATATTTGTTGTTTACAGACATTGATGTCAAAAATATTTTAAGAAATAATTAAAGTGAGGAATCTTTTTCTGTTGATGGTTGATAGGGTACTGAACCCCACCATCACAACCCAATGAACCCATGTACACCCATGCATGTGTGCCGAGACCTGCTAGTGCCTTAATCCTTTCTCTGTGTAGGCGTAAACACATGCAGAAGTTCAAGTTCATATGTTAAGCTAACAGATCAACTTTCAGTGGGTTATGGAAAGTTTCATTGCTGTTTTTTCAAATATGGAGACTTCTTTTTTTTATGCATGACTTATTCTATTTTGGAAAAACTTGAACCGAATTTCCACTCCATTTCTCTTCTGGGCTTTAAAAAGAAAAAGAAAAAAGATAAATGGCAAAAATATATATCTTTCTGGAAATAGAATTGAATACAGCTTTTGTTTATACCATACACATCTTACTCAGCATGAAAATTTTTCCAGCTCTGTTTTGTTGGTTTTATAATCCAGTCACAATTCAGATGTATTGGTCACCATTAATTCTTCCCATTCAAAATGATTTTTTTATTAAACCTGGCACTCTGTTCCACAACTGTTTCTTTGGGAAATTTATCTGATTATTCAGAACCTTCCAACCCCTCCCAAACTCATGCACCCTGCTTTTTTTTGTTGTTGTTTTTGTTTTGTTTTGCTTTAGTTTCTTTAATCATCTTACCTATACACTCTATAAAGTATCTGTTTCCATTTCCTTTGCACACAGTCATGCAAATAAACAACATTCCACATTTCAAATTACCTACTTTACTTTAATCAACAAACTTCTTGAAAAGAGTATTATATTTTCACTCAAGCACTGGAAAACATTCAACCCATTGTAATCAAATAAGGAAAAACGCATCCAACCAGCTTTTTTTTTTCTTTTTTTTTTCCACATGGTAGAAATGAAAACACAGAAAGCTGCCTCTGTGGAACAAAAAATTCACATGTGACATAAGGAGAAGTTGCAGAAGAAGTGTATTTAGATGTGAAGTGAACACAAGGTGGGATGCACTGATACATTGCAGCAAACATGGGAACCAGTAAGTGTTTGTTTTCAAAAGAAAATGTAGAAGAGCACAAGCATTACAAAAAAAATGTACATGACTATTGATGCATGTGGATTCGTGATCTGCTCTTCAGCTGTCTTGACAGGCGACTCAGGATTCTCACTTACAGAGTCTTCCCCCAAGTCTGTTTTCTTCTTGTGCAAATTAGGCCAGTGTTTAAGCACGGCAACAGAAACCAGGGCTATCACACCCAAAACAATAATAAATAGTGCCAGTGCAATATCAAGTCCTGCATACTGGAAGTAGTTCATTTCAATGGCTCGTGGTCTGAGGTAGCCACCTCCATACCTGAGGACATGTTCTATGGCGGTCGCTGCCCTTCCAGCAGGAGAGTGTGGGCGACTGTGGAAGAGTTTGGAGGCAGCCTTCATACGTCTTGTGTAGGCCTTCTCCGTCAGCAAGGTGGTGATGGCGGCAGCTACTGAATCAGCACTTGCAGTCAGCAGGTCAATAGACAGTCCCACACCATACTCTGCCACCCTTGCTGCTGTACCCAGCACGTCAGAGCCAGCGAAGTGGCAGCAAAGCATCGGCACTCCATGGAAAAGCGCTTCGAAAAAGCTGTTCTTGCCACAGTGTGAAACAAAGAGGCGGGTGTTGGGGTGGCCCAGAGCGTCATTCTGAGGGAACCAGCTCACTGTCTGCACATTCTTCAGTCTGCTCATGCTCTTGGAGGCATTCAGACGCAGGAGTACACGCGAGTCCAGCTTTCGGAAAGCAGTATGTAGTTTGTCTTCCAGGTTTTTGTTTGGTGTGAAGATGTGAGGTCCGAGTGACACCACAATGACCCCTGTGTCTGCGCCTCCCTCAAAGAACCTGGCTAGAGGACCGGGCAGGGGCTGGGCAGGGGAAGCTGTCAGTCCACCCACCTGCAGGAAGTTGGGGAAGGTGGCTTTAGGGTAGTCAATGATGTAGTCTGAGTTCTCCAGGTACAGTGACGCTTTCTTGATGAGCTTGTTGTGGTCAAGGCGGCTGACTCTCTCTCCGAGGGTGTTACCCTGGTGAAAGCCTCCCCATAGACCGCCCCCACCACCATAGGTGGCATAGCTGAAGAAGTTGGACAGACGCTGGAAGAAGGCCATGTTTCCTGGTAGCCCGGAGAAGGGAGCTGGGTAGAAACTTGTGGGCAGAGGACTGCCTGCTGTCGTAGGGGTCAATGAAACTGGACACGGCCACGAAGGGGGCTCCCAGGTAGGCGGGCAGCAGCGTCAGGCAGCGCCCCACATGAGAGCCGTCCACCACCACCATGTCCACCTTCCCCACACGGCGCAGCTGGTCCAGGTCATCGCGGGCGTCCATGTAGCTGGTGCAGATGTAGCTGACCACATCCTCAGCCTCACTGGAGTCGCCCAGCAGTCCTGTGCCCCCCCTCATCACCTCATTCCCCAGCCTCTCCATCTTGTCCTCTATCACCTCCGCTTCTTCCTCACTGGTGTCGAAGGGCAGAATGTCAATGTCGGCAGTGTTGGGTGGGGAGGGTTCGGTGCACCGTCTGGCTCGGAAATAGTCCGGCACGAAAAGGATCACCTGGTGAAAGATTCACAGGGTGCTGCTGTTTTTTGTTGCTTTTTTGCAATGAATTCTTCTCTCTCTCTCTCTCTCTCTCTCTCTCTCTCTCTCTCTCTCTCTCTCTCTTCCCCTCTCTCTCTTCCCATCTCTCTCTCCTTTTTCACTCAGCATCCGCCATTCGTCAGGCTCACAGTCACTCATTACATAATCTGTTTACATACTGATCAGCAGTACTGTTTCATCTGTTCACTTGCCACTATGATGATGATTCAGAGTTGGAGTGATTTTTATTATTTATAATCGAATACTGAAATAGGTAGACTGATAATACTGCAGTATTCTACCCACTGCCCTGAAAGAGTAATAAAGATATGGTAACAGAGGATTTCTAAAATGTCAAATGCAATTTCTGAATGGGACAAGACAAACAAAGAAAAAGAACAAAAAGAAAGAAAAAGGAAGTAATCATTATTGAGATTCATATATCATGAAACACTTCAGTATTAAGCAAGTTAATGTTGCTTTAACACTCCAGTGCATGAGTTTTCTTGATTTGAATTGTGTATCTCTGGCTTTCGAAGAAGCTTCAGAGAAGCTTTTTTTTTTTTTTTTTTATAAGAGAAAAGTGTTGTGATGTGCACAGACATGCACAACGCAAAGTACCAAATGTTACAGAATATTTTATGTTCTCAGAATTAAGAAGTTGTGAAACTTGTCTAGAACCTTGAGGCAAGAAATGTTCAGTACATTCTGCCCAAAACTCGGAGTTCTCAACCACAAATCAGTTGGTCAGTTCAAACTTTTCATACCAAACAGTTATCAGGATCCTCAATTGAAACCTTCAAGTGAACGAATGAAAGTTAATTTGAGAATACTTTCTTTTTCAGTTATAAACTTAGGCCAGTTTGTCATTACTTTAACTTAGAATTAAGCACGGCCAATTAAGTTAGGGTTATCTAATGCAGTTGACCAGATCCCTGAAGTGACTACCATACCTGGTGGCCCCGTGACTTCAGTTCCCGTCCTATGCTGACCACCTGGCGACACTGACTGGTGTCTGGTAGTGGCATCAGCAGCACTCGCCAAGCCAGCGTCACATGACACAGGCATGTGAAGGACAGCACCACTGCCAGCACCAGAGGAATGGAGGAACCAGGACACGTGAAGGTCGCCATCCTTGAACACACACATATATACACACGCATACACACATGCACACACAGAGTTTGAGTAGCCATGGCCTAAACACTGGCTGAGGCTTCTGCACGGAACAAATGGAAATCTTGATTGCATTGTCCGTCATGTTCCTTATAAACATAACCGCTCACAATTCACACAATTAGATGGCCCTATCAGTTGAGACTGACTCAGATGTTAGCCAAACGGAAACTGCTTGGAAAAAAGAAGTTTCTTTGCTTTCTGAAATCGTCGGCTACACCTCCCATTTTTATTTGATTCTGCCAGTGGGCTTATTTATTTATTTAATGAGACATCTTGTTAAGTGCATGTTCTTGAAGTGCTATGTGCTTTTATGTGCAAGACCATTTGCAATGATACAGTTCATGCAACCATACCCTGCTGTCAAGGACTGATGTGAGGTTATGACTGTATTTGTTACTCAAAAACTTGAACATGGACGACAGGAGCTTCAGCATATATATTGGGTTTGAAATCCAACGGTCTGGTCGCCCAGCAAATGTGTCCATTGAGAAAACAAAGAGGCAGCAAACAGTAGAGAAGTCTGAAGTCCTTATTATGTCCCTGACCTCATTTCTTTGTTGCTGTGGTATTCATTAGCATCAGCCATTGACTTGGAGGATTGTGAATGCCTTATCCCCTTCCCCATGCCATCTCCCCACCCGCGGCATTTTATTTTTCTGTACGAGGGAGTCTGATGGCTATTAAAGACTGTTATACAAGCAGTTGTAAGCAGGTGGAGCTACACTAACTAACAGTTGTCAACCTGAGGAAGCATAACTCGGTTAATAACGCATTCCGGACAGCCTTTAAAAAAAAAAATCATTGCGTGAGCGTCATTCATATTACATTTATGTCAGACTTCAACTGGTTTTAACTTGGTACAGTTTTCTCTTCTTTTTCTTCTTCTTTTTTTTTGTGTGTGTGATGTTTGCATGTGATAATGGCACATGGTTGCACTGTGACCTGTTCCCTGTGCGGTAGGCCTATTAACTGTTTTGTCATCATGTGATAATGGCACACGGTTGCACCTGTTTGTTGTGTCTGGCGCATGGTTTACAGCCCTGTTTCCGTGCCAAGTGGCTGGTGTTCCTTGACAAGTTTCACAATGCCTTAGTGTGTCCCGAAAAGAAATAGATCAACATTGCGCATGTGTCTGTTTAAAATTGAAAACAGCTATCCTTTGCTCTCAAGATTCCTAGCATGCCATGTTGTTTTCAAGCAAAAAATCAAGCAAGCGACCAGACACACACATGTGCGCGTGCGCAAAATATATACTGCTTTACTTTGTGATTTGTTCCCTTCAAGGGCCTGGCGTCTGTATGCACTGCTTTACTTTGTGATTCGTTCACTTCCAAAGCTGGGCACTCATTATCTGCGTTTGTCGATGTGTCCTTCTGTCTACATCTGTCTTGTTCATTCTGTTTCTGCCCTACTGTTCCTCCCTTTCACTCAGTTCGTCTGTTTTTCTCCCCCTGTATTCCCTCTTTCTCATTCACCATGACGACACGTCTGTACTGATGTCACTCTCCCCCTCCTGTCTGTCCCTCCTTGTGTCTCTCTTTCTCTGTCTTTGCACATCTATCATATTCTTTACCAAAACGTAGTTGCTTTCTTTGGCTGTCATTGTGGAAAAGGTTCTCTGTCTCTCTCTGTTCCTCTCTCATTTTCATTACCAGAACGTGGCGTTGCTTTCTTTGGCTGTCATGACAGAAAAGGTTCTGTCAGTTCGACATCAACTGGCACCGCTGACGGACTGCAACAACACATCATGATGTGCCAACTATTCATGGGTCACACACACATACACACACACAACTGAACATACGCACTGGCACACACACACACACACACACATGGTAAGCACAATCGCTCGCTCACTCGCACATTCATAGGCCCAACACTCACGCCGCTCGCGAGCAAACGCATAATACACAGTATGAAAGTGCGCGCTGTACATTGACGTCATTCTATATAAACACACATGTGCTGTGCATGCAGAAAGTAACTATCGTGAGCATCAGATTGGGCCGTGTCAATGTACATTTTCTGTACAGTGTTGTGTCCGTATTGTATCACATCGTATTATTGCCTATTGTCCAGCATGCATTTTGGCCGACCACGCACAAACCAGCTGGCAACTCGGAAAAATAAACGGATTGCAAAAGTACCGTGACTGGTTCTCTCTTAAAAATACGTATTTTTGTAGTTGGCCCAATATAACTTAACTAACAAAAAGAAATTATTATTCGGTCATTGCTTAATCATGCTCTCCGAAAATAAGCCGCATACGTTTTTTGGCGTCGTATACCGTATATGTAACACAGATTAAAAATTTTAAAAAATTGAAAGGGGGGATCATCAGGGTGCTTGTTTTCCCCTGAAAAAATAAAGTAGCCTGTTTCAGTCAGCAGTATGGAACAACTTTCGCGAGAGTAACAAAAACTGGCAGGTTGCAGATGAAACCCAGCGGGTTCCTCGATCGCTGCGCGAAACTCAGGCTCATCGTTGTTACCGCTGCTGAGTGCTGGCACTGTGCTTTTGAGCGGGGCGGGGAGGTGCGCCAGATACTGCAGTGAATTCTTGTTGTAGAAAATGGTATCTTTTGTAAAGGTAACACACACACACACACACACACACACACACACACACACACACACACACACAAGAAAAAAGATACGTCTGCATCATTTATCAACAGCCAAAGAATGTTGTAAAAGGCTGTATTATAAACTACAGAAAGCGAGGAGGAGAAAACAACAACAACCCACAATGACAGAAAGAAAGAAAGAACAAAATAAAATCAAAATATCAATAATGACAAAAAGGTATAATATCATAATAAATTACAGAAAGCGGGGAGGAGAAAGATTAGGAAAAAAGACAATGACAGAACTTGATTAGAAAGAAACAAGAAAATTGAAAAGAAAACCAGAAAAGAGGTGAAGGCCGAGAGATAGAAGGGGCCCATTGTTTAGATATGATGGGAGGAAGGGAAATAGATTAAAAATGACACAGTAAACAAATAAATTAAACCATCAAAAAAAAAAAAAGAAAAAAGCAAGGCAGGAAATAACATACAGTTCATAGGAGGGCAGTTGCAAACTATTTGGCTGGAAAACAATTTTGCTGTTCGCCTCTCTCTCTCTCTGGCTCTATCTCTCTCTCTATGCGTGCGCGCGTACGTGGGCGCGCGTGTACGTAGTGTGTGTATGGTGCCAGTGTATGTGTGCCCTCTCTCTCTCTCTCTCTGCGTGCGCGCGTTCGTGGGCGGGCGTGTTCGGAGTCAGTGTCAGCCGATGTCAGTGTGTGTGTGGCCTGTCTCTGTGTTTGTCTATCTGGTTTGTCTATTTGTCTGTCTGTGCAGTACGCATGTGTGTAGTGTCATGCCCTCACAATAGAGGGAACAAGTTCCTTGTTCTTTTACTGTATGGCTGAGGACACAGTACATGTTTCTGTTCTTCTCGCGCCCGTATTTTCAAGTAATATCTTATCTCCCCTTTCTCTACCTGCGTTACCGGACTGTTCTTGATTCCGGCCTATCTCGATCCTCGTTGTCTCCGGCGACAGACAGAAATGTGATTGGTGGTGTGTGTGTGTGTGTGTGTGTGTGTGCACGCGCGCGCGCGCACGCCAGCGTAATCAATGATGTGTGTCGTGCTTGGTTTTGTGATACTATTTTTGTCACTATGAGGTTAAGATTGGGCTTTTTTCTTTCAGATTTGTTAGTGTTTGTCTAGATGGTACAAAAGAATTGTTAAATCTGCTTTGATTGACCAAGGAAGCACGATTTTAATTTTCCTCATTACACGTTCTGTGTGGACAATCTTTGCCCCGCCGGCATTGAGGGCGCAGTGCTTGTTGGGTAGTTTTGCCTTAAGGGCATCATTTAAAACAAAAAAAAGTATTTCTTAGTCGTCCACTGACCACTAAAAACGACATCGGCGCAGGCGGCAGTTCCAATATAGGCTATAGTGTTGGCTGAGGTAATGTTGTTCATCAGGCCTTTGGGCGTTGACAATTCGTAGGTCTTTAATGTGTACATTTAAACGACATGTACACTAAGGGATTAAAACTCCAGGAAAAGACCCATGCTTTAATGTGACACACAACCGACAGATTGGCCCAGCGATCGAGGTATCTGGTGAACAATTCTTCTGTGCTGTGCCCCAATGACTCTCCACGACAGAGTTGTGGGCGAAGAAGAAGGATATACGTACGCAGTCTGATCTTTGAGATAAGAAAAATTTCCACCCTGGGAAGTCGACGGGCCCAACAGGCGCTGCTGGCTTGTCTTATATCTTTTCCTGAAAATAACTTTTTTTTTAAACCTTTAAAATCAGATGCTACGTAATACGTTTTCTCCATACGCTTTCCTCTTTTCAGTGCCAGGGATTTGATGTCATTGTTTTTTTGTTTGTTTGTTTCTTCGGTTGTTTACGTATTCTTTTTTTTAACATTTAAAATCAGATGCTATATAATACGTTTTCTCCATACGCTTCATTTCCTCTTTTCAGTGCCAGGAATTTGACGTCATTGTTTTTTGTTTGCTCTGTTGTTTATTTAGACCACAGACACTAGAATTCAATGTAGAGAGACATTAGTGTCTATTAGGGTCTACGTGTATGCCTACCTGTTTCCGAGCCACACTGGCCTGCAAAACGACATTTTAGCCTATCTAACTGCATGTGGAAAGCTAATAATGATAGGAGTGTGACTGACAACGTTACTGCGAACGAACTGTCTGCTGCAATTTATGGTGAGTCAACTATTTATTTCTACCGTGTCAGTTGGCTAAATGACCGGTACATAAAAAGGTGCAGGCTCTTAAGTGGTATTAGGATTCGCAAATTAAATGCGGGCCCGGGCCCTTAGGCGGAAGCGCTAACACGCCACTCAGTTACTCGGCTTCAGTTGTCCCCCATCTATTCTTGCACTTCACGGTGTGTGTGTATGTGTGTGTGGGCGGGTGCGCGCGCGCGCGCGTTCGTGTGCTCTACCTGATTCAGTTGCACGTTTTTCCATTACTGTCGTTTTTTTTGTGGTTGTTGTTTTACCCTGGTTTTGTGTTTTTGTTTGTCTCAGATATTGTTGCCCTAGAGATGTTGTTGCCTTTGAGAAGAACAGAATGGGGTAGGCGGTGGTTAACGCTTACACGGATATTACTCGTTCCACCAGACACTGAAGACGTGCATGTGTTAGCAGTCATGCAGCCAGCCATTGGCACAACTCACCATGCACCCCGCAGCTCTAGAACTGACGAAACGGTGAAAATGCTTTCCAGACTGTTATCTATTTTGAGCGGCTTTTGGGAGGGATCAGGGGGGTGGCCGGGTGGAAGGAGGGGTGCATTGCACGTGCTGTGCGGTGTGGTAGTTGTGGGTGGAACTGCAGTGTCAGCACATTTGCCCAGATCAGCATGACGCCAACACAGAGTGTTGCCAAAGCAGCAGAAACGAAAACCCTCGATCTGAAGTTGCTTAAAGACAAGCTGTCAAGTAACACACAGCGGCGTTCCATGTACTCCGCGGTATCGAACTTAGCAATGTGTGTGCGGCACAACTAACGGACGAACGGCAGAGCTAGGGTGGATGAGAAGGTGGGGTGGAAGGGGGGGGAATAGATTATCAAAATGACAGTATATGAAAGAAACAAAAAGGGGGAGGTGGGGTACCTTGCACATTTTTCGCTGACATTTTGAACATTAATTCAAAATACTGAGACCATTCTTAGCAAGAATGTGTGTGTCTGTGTCTGCGGTCAGTATCTGTGTCTGTGTCTTCAGTTTTCGCCAACCCGGGTTGGCCTAAGAGCTACCGAGTTGTTCTATAAAACGTCAGATAGAAGAAAAAAAACAACAAAAACATGATGCTGTAAGAAAAGTACTAGTTTTCAAAAAGTCACCGGCAAGTTGTTCTATAAAACGTCAGTCAGATAGAAGAAGAAAAACCACATGATGCTGTAAGAAAAGTATTTTCAAAAAGTCACTGGCAGAAAAACAACCACTTCGTATTACGATAAGCCAGAATATCACCTGTTTCTCTTTCCGGGAATGCCGGCAGTGGGCCGGGTATGCCATTTTCACTGAGTCACTTGTTACTGATTTTCAAAGGTATTCTCAAAGTGACGCATCCGCTCACAATGCATATCGTGTTATTCCGAGGGAGAAAAAAAACCGTCAAAAAACAGCGGGAAAACAACAACTGCATGTACATGATGTCACGTCTGTTCAATAAGGAACAAAGACAGAGAGATAGAGAGGGGGCGACTGGTGTCCATGAAGGAGACGAGGGGAGGGAAGGGGGCGGGCAGTAGGTGACCTTTCCCAAGGTAATTGTTCATCCTGTGATTGGAACTTTTAGACCTACACTTAAGGTGTGTGTAAAAATGTAAAACAGACCCCCCCCCCCACCACACACACACACACACACGCAAACACACACGCACACACACACCCGCGCGCGCGGCAAACACACACACTCTCTCTCTCTCTCTCTCTCTCTCTCTCTCTCTCTCTCACACACACACACACACACACACACACACACACACACAGAGTCAAAGTGACAAATATTTCAATTCTCAGGCCTCTGGGCCCATAACACTAGGATTGTACACACACACACACACACACACACACACACACACACACACACACACACACACACACACTCACACACCACACACACACACACACACACACACACACACACACAGAGCAGAACACAGCACAGCACACACTTAGTCTCGAAGCCGTTTGCTTGAAGCTGTGACCTTGAAGCAAGTCAAGGTCAAACTTAATGCTTATTTTCAGCCGTACACACAAATATATTGATACTATGCATACATTGTTCAAACTGGCCACTAGGTTAATCAGGTGAATGGGGCTTTGAAATAAATCATGTCCACACTGGCAGATACCGAAACTTAAGCCCACTGATACGCAGCACGTCTTCACACACACACACACACACACACACACACACACACACACACACACACACACACACACACACACACACATAATCAGCATTGTTTCACTATCTCTGGGCACTGGAGAAACAAATATTAACTCGTAAACCCCCCCCCCCCCCCCCGCCCCCCTCTCTCTTCGACTGAGTCAAATCAAGACTCTCAGTCTCTTCGAATTTCTATGAACGATTTGATGAGTTGAAGGCTACATAAACAGAAACCCAATCCAGAGATGAATCTGTTTTATCTATCACACACAGGCTAGCGCGTTGCCCTCCTTTTTTTTCTTTCCTTCTTATGACTGATCATGATTTCGTCAGTTTCAGTTTCCCCATGAACAAAAAATCATTCGACATAAAAAACAAAAAAAAGTAAAGCGAAAAAAAAAATCAGGTCATACTCACTCTCTCAGTCACAGTCTGTCCCAAAATGAAGTGTCAGAACTGGCCTCCTGTCCTGAACCAGTGGAATAGGGCGCCCGCACAGGGCAGAGAATGATATCAATACAAAAAGAAAAAGACAAGAAAAATCGAAATCAGAGGCCTCTGGTCCCTCCCTCCCTCCTCCTCATCAGGTCAGCCCGAGCTGAAACCGACGCCAGTCCTGTCTCGTGCCGGACTGCCTGCATGGGGGTGGACAGTCTCACTCACACTCCTCGGGTGGGGCGGCAGAAAGGTGGAGGAGGAGGGGGCATTCTTCAGATGATCTCTTCCCCCCTCTGTAGGGCGTTGCCCCCCCAATGTGCCACAATCTTGCTGTGCTTCCCACACAGCGCAAGAGCTGGAAAGACTCCGAAAGAGAGGCAGAAAGTCAGTCTGTAGGGGTCCGGGAGGGAAGCAGGGCAGCAAGGCAAACAGTGCCGTTACTGCACACGCCACACGAACGTGCTGTGCGCTGCAGCCCTCAGGTAGAAGGGGGTGGTGGGGAGGAGGGGAAGGAAGAGGTTGCATGTTCTGCTTCTTTCCAGTCGCTGCGTGCAAAGGGGAATGGGGTGGGGTTGAAGGGTTACAGGTGGGTCGTGATGCATTTTCGTTCTCCCCCCTGACAGAAGTCTCTATCCTGGTATTTGCGCTTGTGAGCAAAAAAAACAACAACAAAAACAAAACAAAAACCAAAGTGGACGTTGTGTTCAACCCAAACCACGTAAGCCGTTTTTACATGCATGCAGGTGCTGACGCACACACTCCGCTGCAAAATGAATATTTTTTTCTTCTTCATAACGCCGGTTTATTCATGTCGAAATGGTACTGCATGATGACTACGAATCCTCAGTCCTCGTGTGTGTGTGTGTGTGTGTGTGTGTGTGTGTGTGTGTGTGTGTGTGTGTGTCAGTGTCACTGAGTATGCGCGCGTGCAGTGCCGTGTGCGTGTGTGCGTCAGTGCAGTGCCGCATGTGTCCATGCGTTTTTGTATGTGTCAGTGTGTGTGCTCAGTGTGTGTGTGTGTTTGTGTGTGTGTGTGCGCGCGCGCGCGCGAATACCGATCGACCAAGGAGGGCCGCGTGTGCACAAGATAAAAATGCCCGCATGGGCTGGAAATGAATGGGGTTTCATTTTTACCTGGATGCCGGGCAGTTGGAGAGAGAGAAATACAAGATGACAAGCGGCTCTTCCCGGCAAGGTGTGGGGAAGGATGTACGACTCCTTTTCCTGGCGTGCTGGCTGCCAAGTGAACAGAACATCTCGGCCTGCGCACCTGCCTCACTGGGCTCGCCGCCTCCCTTCTCCAGCAGCCCCCTATCTCTCTCTACCAGCCCAGGCTCTCTATCTCTCTCGGCCCTCTCGCCCCCTTCCCCGCGTTCGACTTTCAACTTTTTACTTTGAAAGAAAGGGCTCTCCAGTCTGCCTGCATTCGTGCCACTTGTGGCCACATGATATATATATATATATATATATCTGTGCGTGTGTGTGTGTGTGTGCGTGTGTGTGTGCAGAGAGAGAGAGAGAGAGAGAGAGAGAGACTATGCAGTTGTTTTTTTTTATCGAGTTCATAGAGGAAGGGGGTAGGAGCCTCTCACAAGCACACAAATACTAGTACACACACAGACACACACACATAAAGACTGGCACCACATGAACAGACACACTCACACGCGCGCGCCCGGCCGGCCGGTGGCACGCACACATACACTACCGTCGCACGCCGCTTGCACGCACAGCATACACACTGACACACGCACGCACAGAGCCTGCACAGATACAGACGGTGACACAAGCACGCACGCACGCACGCGCTGTGACACACACACATTCAGTGACACTGATACACACACGCGCACACACACACACGCACACTGACACACACACACACACCGTGACACTGACACACACACACACACAGAAGCTTTGAAAGAGACTGACGCCTGTATGTTGCCTTGCTGTTCATGACTGAGATAGACTGGGAGGGCCGCGAGAAAGAGCTTTTTGTTTCAGGTTTAGAGATAGCTGTTGACACATAAATATCAAGTTTATATATGATCACACACACACACACACATGCGCGCGCACTCTGTGTGTGTGTGTGTGTGTGTGTGTGTGTGTGTGTGTACCAGTGTGCATGCTCGCTGTGTGTGTGTGTGTGTGTGTGTGTGTGTGCTGTGAGTCTGTGAAGCGTTATCGATTTCATCCAGCAAACCTGATCAACAGAAACCAAACGAACAATTTTTAAAGAATAACAACCAAGCAGTTTATTACAACAACCGACATAAATACATTTACGTTGTGACCTCAACCAAAACCTCACCTGTCTTCTTCTTCTTATCATTACTATCATTTATTGGGTGATAGGCCAACGTGAAGCCACCATGCACATCGTACGTCCTGATTACATCAGTCAGGATACATTTTTTTTTTTTTTTTAAATTTTTAGTTGAAGACAGCACCATGGTAGAATCAGTTAGGCATTTGATATCTGATCCGGTGTTCACCAGTGACCGGGGTTCGAGGCCCTTTTTTCAGCATCACCATAGTAGGCCGGCTTGGCGGTGTCTTTGGAAAACGGACGCTTATTCAATCAAGGTGCCAATGGGAATCAGAGTCTGACTTCGGATGGAGAAAAATGGAATGGCAAACCGTCTGAGGAGGACCGGGCCCCGCCTTTATACATACATACAAACATACATATATACATACATACATACATACATACATACATATATATATATATATATATATATATATATATATATATATATATATGATAAAATAAAAAAGAAAACAAAAAACAACAACACTGTCCGACAGCAAATATTTCGGCGCTTGCCTTTTTCAATGCTTGTGACTGAAAGTGACGTATTATAGAAACACGTCATCACTACGATGACGTGTTTCTACAATGCCGGACATCAAATTCAGACCCCCCACCCCTTTGTCTCTCCACCCCCCACCGCCCTGCCTTTTCTCCCTCTCTCTCCCTCCCTGATCTGTCCTGAGAATTAGAGTGTGTTGAGGCCTTGAGGATAGAGCGTCCTTAGTTTGCTGATCCAGAACTCTTCCCTTGTGTGTCTGTTTGTTTTATCGAAATTTCAAAAGTGGATTTGGTAGAGAAAAATATATAAGTCAAATGCCTGATAATTATGTTATCAGCTTCTTCAGATTTCGAAGTAGTAATCATAAGCTAGAAATAGAAACAGGGAGACACAAAGGCATACCACGAGAGTTACGATTTTGTAAGGTTTGTAACATGTCTGTGATTGGTGATGAGTTTCATTTTATAATGGAATGTCCCAATTATGATCAGTTACGAAATAGATATGTTCCTAAAAAATATTTGTCTCCAAAATCGGTTTTTAATTTTTGTAATATGCTCAAAGGAGGCAAAAAAAAAGAAGTCATTTTAGCTGTAAGTAAGATGATTAGATTTGCAAATGTTGCCTAGTTATACTTTTGGAGTTAAAAGACATTTGTGTTTTCTCAACTTTATATGACATTGTTGTGTATTTGGAAATGTTTATGGGCACGGAAAATGAGTATTTTGCAGTAATCCTCCATACTCCAATAGGAGTGAAAGGATAATTAAAACTTGAAACTTGAAACTTGTGAGCGTGGTTTTCTGTGAGGACCTGCTCTATGGGCATGCACCTCATGTCACGCAGTGAATGATCTTTTGCATTGAAATGTCTGGTGACATGGGTGCCGGTGTTTTGCAGGATGTGTGACCTGTGGAGGTAGTAACGTGTTCTTAGCGTATTTCTTGTTTCTCAGTCCTTCATACTGGGCCCCACGACACTGCTGACAGAAGAGCAGGAAAATGATGTTTGACGATCTGCAGGTCATGCTATGTCTGATGCTGAAAAGTTCTCCCCTTTTTTATATGCATATATCTATTTCATCAGTTAATTATGTATGACATAAAATATCTCATTGACACTAAAATTAATACGTCATAGACACACCCACTAATGTTAGGTAACTCTGAGTTCGTTTTTTTCTTCCTTTTTTTTAGGAAGGGAGATAAGTCTCTAAGCATGGGCGCACGATGTCAAACGAGGAGAAATGAATCGTAGTCATTGAAAGTTGTTATCAGGTGGGTTATTCGAACATTATACTGGTTTTGACGAATAGTCACGTCACACATCTAGCATTCCTTTGCCTCCATGTGTAAATGTGTTCGTTGTCTCCAAAAAACAAACACGATAGAGATTTAGACACCGCAAAGGCGTAGCTATAGAGAATAATGTTTGTGACTGAAAATTAAACACGAAGTTGCAACTTTTTGTTAAACTGCAAAAAACAAATATTTATAAAGTACAAGCTGATTATTTACTTCTCAGTTCTTGTATTTTACTCCCCTGGTTTAAGATATGTAGTTGTATTATCGACTGTTTTCATTTTAATACGGCAGTTTTATACTTGAAAGATGGCCAATATTCCCCCTCAAGACGGAATGAGTAGTATTAAGGTGTGGACGTAATGAGTAGTATTAAGACGTGGACGTTTCACCCCGCCAGTCACACAGAGGAGTGGAGGGGAAGAAATGTAGATTAAGTTTCAGTTTCTTAAGTAGGCGTCACTGCGTTCAGACAAATCCATATGCGCTACACCACATCTGCTACTGTGCTAGGCAGCATACCGGGGACCTGCATAGCGCAGCAGAGGGACAAGACATGGGAGAGAGGCTGAGGCGACTGCAACCAAAATACCTTGTGCTGGTGGGCTGGCCAGCAACTGGGGGCCCTGTCAATGTTGCTAACACCTCTCTCCTGTGTTTTCAAACTTGGCTGCGTCAATGGTAGAGACCTGCAGTGCATGGCTGAGGGACTGGACAGCAGGTGGTGGTGGAGGAGACTGCAGCAAAGAATCCTGCAGAGCCAGTTTGGGTCCCCAGTTTCTGGACTGCCAAAGTTCTCCAAAGCCACTCCCTTTGGTTTTTGAATTCAACCATGTTGATGGTGTCAGGATAGTGCTGACTTTCCCTCCTTGCTAGTGTCGGCGGCCTGCGCATTTCACTTTGTGTATGGCTGCCACTGCAATGGGTGTCAGTGGGTCCTTGTCGCTATTCCCCTGTGGCCTTGCAGAAGGTTTGCAAACATCGCTGAAAGGATGGTTGTGGGAGAGTAGTGGGGGGTGGGGGTGGGTGGGGGGCGGGAGGGGGAGCAGGGGGTGGGGATGGTTGCTTGTTGCTTTGTCACTTCCTCTGTTGGTGGTGGTCTGCCATCGAGGGTTATGTTAGTCATTGATGGAGCATGAGGACTGGCTGCCTGGTAGTCCTAAAGATGGCCTCAGACACACTTCACCTGAGACAACTGAGACTGCAGCTGAGACATCAACCAAGACAACAGCCGAGACAACAGTCCGACATATGCAGCAAATAACAAGCTCTCACAATGCATATGACCAGTGCCATGTCAACAATACAATGTCTCCATACAAGAAAGGTACCCGGCTGACTATCCCCTTGAACTACAACTAGACACCTACTGGAGCGACAACTCCCACTGACTTCCCCTTTGCCACCAAATAGACCACTGTGGAGAACCACCTTGCAATGCACATGGCTACCCCCTGACACCAGGAATACTGCTGTCGGACATATGTCCATAACAACATGACCTTAAAGGTGCAGTGCCAATAGGTTGTTAATCTCAACACTTTGTGACATGCTAGGCAGATGCCTCACCAACAGCATAACCCATCGTGCTTTGTCAGACCTTGAGTGAATGCATGTATTTGTTTACCAGTGAGAGTAGATTTCTTTTACAGAATTTTGCCAGAGGACAACACTTTTTTTGTCATGTGTTCTTTTTCATTGCACCAAGTGTGTGCTACTCATGAGACCTCAGTTTATCGTCTCATCCAAATGACAGATGCTTAATTTGATTTTTCAGACTCTCATGAAAAAGAAGAAATGTGGATTATCTCAAAGATAGAATCAAGTGTGTTCTGTTCCTTTTATATTGCAAAACAAGTTAGAACAGGTTAAGACCTACTTCAGAGCATTAGAAAACCCTCAAAACCCACTGCATGATGCAGTTAAGGAACCAAAAGGCAGCCATTTTGGACGAGAAAGATTATGGATGGGGCAAGCAGAAGACATAATCCAGCTTGTATGCTGACTCGACTACAAGACCTGAAATAGTCAAAGAAACAAAAGAATGGGAGGAAATCTCTGAAAACCTCAATCATCTATTCAACACAGCCATTACACCCACTCTAGGAAGACATTGTCAGGAATGGCCAGAGGGCAAAACTGATGCTGAAATGAAGCTACTCATAGAAGAAAACAGTAAAGAAGAGGACATCATCATATGGATGGCTCAGTCACCAAAGGCCAGTTTGGTTGGAGATTCACTGTGAAACAAAATGGAAAAACAATTATGGAAGAGAATGCTGCCTACAAAGTCACAACCTCCAGCCTAACAGTGGAAGTTGAAGCTGTGACACATGCTCTCCAGTGACTACCATCTATTCATATTGCCTGGAAACCAACATGCCATGATTCTAATGGACTCAATGAATCTCATAACAAAACATTGAAAGTGGAATGAGAAGCCCAGAGTGGCATGAGGCAATGCGCAACTTTCAGATTAAAAAACTTACATGGTCATACTGCCCGGGACATGCAGGTGTTAAGGGAAATAAGCCAGCTGACAGACTTGCTGGTAATGCAACAACAACCAGTGGCCTACATCTGGGAACATCGGAAATCCTCAGAAAAGTCAAAGAATACCAAAAAGAACAGGTACAAGGCTATCACACCATCGGTCACCTCAAAGAAAGAAAGGTAGAGACAGGGAGCACCCATAAGTCTAACATGAAAGGTCTCTCTGGGCTTTTCCAAATACAGTAGACTGAGCAACATGCTAGAAGCTATGTTCCTGGCATCAGAGATCTTTTCCCACCCCTCTTGCAGCCAATCAGTGGCAGCCTGTGTGTGTGTGTGTGTGTGTTTGTGTGTGCGTGCATGTGTGTGTGTGTGTGTGTGTGTGTGTGTAGAGGATGAGGTGTATGTGTATGTATGTCTGTATTGTGGGTACAACGGAATATATAGGAATGTGCGGGTGTGCATATATGTATGTGTGTGTGGGGTGAGGGGTATGGGCGTATGTGTGTGTGGTTGTATAAGTGAGTGTGTGCGTGCGTGCGTGTGTGTGTGTGTGTGTGTGTGTGTGTGCTGTGGAACCTGCGATATGTAGCATTGGAATGAGTGTGTGGGGAAGGGTGGGGGTCGGTGCAGGGTAATTTGGGAGATGGTTGTGTGTGTGTGGTGTGTGTGTGTGCGTGTGTGTGTGTGTTGGGGCTCATGTACGTTTATGTGTATTTGTTTGTGCTTTCATATGCTGGTATGGTGGTCTAGCTGTGAAGAATAAGAATATACTGAACAAGACTGTTAATGTGTGCAGTAAGGTTGTGGGAGTGAGATAGGACAGCTTAAGCAAACTGTACAATGTCGGAGTACAACAGAAACTGAGAAAGCCAAATCCATTTCAAGTGACAGCATCCATACGCTGGCAAATTATTACCAACTCTTACCCTCAGGCAAACGGTTCTGTGTCCCAAAATTGAAAACAAACAGAACCAAATGCAGCTTTATACCAACCTCAATTCAGCTATTAAACAGCAATAATTGATAATCAGATCTGTGATAAAAAAAAATGTATGCCAGAGTGTGTGTATGTGGAATGTGACATCTTGAATCAAAGTATTGTTGAATTGCATTGTTATTTTAATCTTTTTATGTCTTATGTCTACTTTTAGTATGCTATTTCATGCCGATTTTATTCATATCCTTTAACTGATTTTGTATTGCACATGTATGGCTGTGATGATGTATGTATAATTTACTCTCAGTTACCTTTTAAAGGTTTCTGTTGTGTTGTTGTTATCTACTGTGATTATTTATTGTACGCATGGGTTGCCATCTAAACATTTTATGTCTTTTATGTATACATGTTGAATGACTGTGGTTTCCATGTATTGTTTTTGTGTTTTACACCACAAATGAATTTCTCTTGTTGAAATAATAAAGTATTCTGTAATCTGTAATATCAGTGAAATTGCATGTTTGTTGCATATCTGTTATGCATCTGTGTGTGTGTGTGTGTGTGTGTGTGTGTGTGTGTGTGTGTGAGTGTGCATGTGTGTCTGTATGTGTGTATATGCATATTTGTTTATTTTCAGTGTCTTTTCATTTCATTCATTTATTTATTTATTGTTATTATTATTATCTTTTTTCGTTTTCTTTTTTTTGTTGTTGTCATATTTGAATATTTATTTACTTCTTTATTTGTTTAATCATTTATTCCTTTTTTCATATTTAAATATTCAGTTACTTCTTTATGTGTTCAATTATTAATTCTTTTTTTCTTTAGTCTTGACTAAGCGCGCTGGGTTATGCTGCTGGTCAGACATCTGCTTGGCAGATGTGGTGTAGCGTAAATGGATTTGTCTGAATTCAGTGACGCCTCTTTGAGCTTCTGATACTGATACTGATATTGTTATTTTTATATGTGTTTATGTGTGCATGCATACATGCATGCATGCATGTGTGTGTGTGTGTGTGTGTGTGTGTGTGTATTTTTCTGTTTTGTTTTAAAATATGTTTAGTGTGGGAGAGATGGAGTTACATTTTTAGATGACAGAATGTCAACCATTGTATCTGTGTTGCAGGGTTTTATGTGCACCGAAAGCGGTATTGACAACTTGAAATAAAAAGTCAGATCCAGCCTTCAGAAAAAGTATTACATCTCTGGAAAGACGCAACAGCTTCAGCAGCTTAACCAGCCATCGTTACCATGGCAACTGCAGCAAATGCAGTTCCAGACAAAGATGCCTGCGCAGTACGCACACTGACACCAGAAGAGATGGAACATCTCCAGAAAGATCAGACTCTTGTGTCTGAGTTTAAACAAAACAAACTGGAGAAAGAAGCGGAAAAGAACTGGGACCTGTTCTATAAGAGAAATACCACCAAGTTTTTCAAAGATAGACACTGGACAAAGCGAGAGTTTGAGGAACTTGTGGGAAGAGAAGAGGTGAGGCATCATGTTTTTGTGTGTGTTTTTCTGCATAGTTTGCCAGTTTCTCTCTCTCTCTCTCTCTCTCTCTCTCTCTCTCTCTCTCACTTTTGTGGTAATAAATTCTTCATTGACAATGCATTCTATTTTAAAGCCCTGTACAAAACAAAGCATGGTCTGTCAATAAACAGTGTCAGTGCCCCTCTCTGTGTCTGTTGTCTCCCTTTCACCGCTCACTCTGTCCATCTGTCTTGTCTGTCTTTCTCTCTTTATCTGAATTTGTATATATGCATGTGTGTGTGTGGATTATGTCATTTCTGACCAACACATTTAACAGTTGAAATATTTTAATGTTTAAAAAAAATTGCCAAGACAGTATATGGTGTTTCTGCTTATGCTTGAATTTTGGTAGCACAATGGATTAATTCATAGATACGGTTATGAAATATGTCTTTCAAGATAATTCCTAACATGTCAGCTTCTACCTGTTACATTTTGTATATTTACTTGTCAGTGTTTTCCACAGTGTGTAGATCAAGTTTTGTTGCTATATTTCAGGATGCTGGCCGTAGAAAAGTGCTGTTTGAGGTGGGCTGTGGAGTGGGAAACTTCATATTCCCTTTGCTGGAAGAAGACGAGAGCAAGTCCCTCTTTGTCTATGCCTGCGACTTCTCTAAGCGTGCTGTCCAGTTTGTCAAGGTGACTAATTTCACCACTAAGTTGACTTCTTTATTTCTTTGTTTTGCACTAAAGTTTCCAATGATACCAATCATAGACACTCAGAAAAATTGATACTTTTGGTCTTAAAACATTTGATAAGGAAATTCTGTTGATAAATGTTTATGGATCCAACAGATATGACTCCTTTTTTGGGGGATAATAAAAAACAACAGAAAAACATTGAAGAGCAAGTTATTTCTAATGTAATGTAATAATGACTTTGATGGGATACGTTGTAAGAGCCTGGTCAGCTTCTAGCAGTACATCAGAAGTCAGAGACAGGACAGCTTGGGTGAAGCCCAGCTGAAGAAGAATGACTCACTGATGGGTGACACCAAAGCAAAAGCAGAAATACTCGATTATTCCAAGAGCGTCTTCACTCAAGATGATGAGGACACAACCATGCACCAACATCTGATGATATACCTGACATTACCATTGACACAGAAGGTGTACTGAAGCTGTTGAAGGAACTAAACCCGGCCAAGACCTGCGGACCAGACCACGCACCGAATCTTGTTTTGAAAAACTGTGAGGAGACCATTGTCTCCCATCAGTGAGTCATTCTTCTTCAGCTGGGCTACACCCAAGCTGTCCTGTCTCTGACTTCTGAT
Organism: Babylonia areolata; assembly: GCF_041734735.1. NCBI lineage: Eukaryota > Metazoa > Mollusca > Gastropoda > Neogastropoda > Buccinidae > Babylonia > Babylonia areolata. Next base: position 41,113,274 of record NC_134877.1, read on the forward strand.
GTGCTGCTAGAAGGGCTTGCTGTTGTTGGTGTTCAGGCCATCAGTGATGGTGCTGCTGATGTAGTCTCTCTCTGCTTTCCTCATCTGTCTCCTGCTCTGCCTCTGGACAAATTTGAAGTTTGCCCAGTTCTATGTCTTCTTTGCTCTTGTGAAGAGGCGTCCTTTTCATCGTAGGAGTCTCTTCAGCCTATTGTTCAGCCATGGTAAATTCTTCCTTCCACTGCTGAGCTTGGATGGTACATGGGAGTTTGGAATTTAGTAATGAACCCTAAGTTAGATTATTGTAATTTCAAGCATGTGAACAATGTAGGAGCACAAGAAATATACACTTGGAGGAGACCTACCTCCTTACAGCAAAGCAGCCTTGACTTCTTTCTAATCTCCAACAATTTTGTCACCAGTGTTAAAGAAACGGACAACTTGTATCAGTGTATGGCTACAGAAGTGACCGTTCTTAAGTTAAAATAGACCAAGACTCAGCACAGAACCCAAAAGAAAAACTCTCTGAAGTTTAACTCATGTATACTTCGGGATAATGAATATGGTAATTTAGTGAAAGAAACAATAATAAAAGTAAAGGAACAGTAGGCAGTATTGCTTTATGCATTAGAAAACATAGGCAGTGTACCAAATGATGAAATTCAGTAAACCATAAACAACCAGCTCTTCATAAATGTGTTAATAACCAAGTTCAGAGCAAAAACAATAGCGTTTGGTATAAAAACAAAAAGACAACTAATAGAAAAAGAAGAAACATTAGAAAATGAAATTCAAAGACTTGAGAAAGAAGTGTGTACATATGGTATAGCCAGAGAACTGCAGGGAAAAGAAAAGAAGAGCTCATTCAGTTACTAAAAAAAAAAAAAGAAGAAAAGAAAAAGAAAAAAAAAAAGAGAGAAGGAAGTGAAAGCTTTAAGATCTAAAGCAAGATGCTAAAATTAGTTTCAGATCAAGCCAGTAAACTGACAGAAACAGACAAAATACTAGAGGCGACAGGACAGAATTACTTGTCCAAAAAACAGAATGTAAAAGACATAGAAATGAGTGAATATGTTAACAATTGCCCAGACTTGATGAGACAGAATCAAAACAGTTAGAAGGGTTAATTACAAGACAAGAAGCCATGGAAACTGTTAGGAGAATGCGAAACGACAAGAGTCCAGATGGAATGATTGTAAACTTTATCAAAATTTTCTGTAATGACAGATAACTTTGTTGTTAGATCACTGAATGAAGATTTTATAAAGGGAGAAATGTCAACGACGCAGAAAGAAGGATTGATTACATGTCTATTAAAAGTTGATAAACCAAGAGAATACCAAAGAATGGGAGGTCTGTATCTTTGTTAAATAATGCTCATAGGATATGATCAGCATGCATAGCTAGTTGAATAATATCAGTTCTGCCTAAGTTAATAGATGAACATCAGACAGGTTTTATTCCAGGTAGATATATTTATGATGCCTTGTGAATATTGTATGATATCAAACATTGCTTAGAAAAAGATCATCTTTCAGGCTTATTAGATTCAATAGACTTTGAAAAAGCAATTTATTCGTTAAACTGGATATATATGAACAAAGTTTGACATGCTTTTGGTTGAGGCAAAGATATATGTAAATTGGCATGCACTTTACATAAAGACATAAAATCATATGTTATAGTAAATGGTAAGTTATCCCAAAGTTTTAAAATACGAAGGGGTGCCATCAGGGAGACCAGATTACACCTTATCTCTCTGTACTGTGCTCCGAAATTCTGGCTTGCAAGATTAGGGAAGATGAAGGTATCAAGGGCATTACTATATCAAACACATTTACGTTAGATGTAGATAAAGATTCAGGGGAAAGTTATTTGAAACACTCAGTAGATTTGAAAATTTTTCAGGTCTAAAACTAAATTATGATAAAACGCTAAATCTATGGTAAGTGTGAACAAAGAACTCATAATGGCAATATCTCCCAGAAAAGAAGATGAAATGGAACCCCCCAAAATAAAAATGTTAGGATATTTGGTTCTCGGAAGACTCATCAAAAATAACTTAGATAAATACAAGCGACAAATTAACTGAAGTAGTAAGTGTCTATTCAAGATTTGGTCAAAGCCACAGTCTTGGTAATTGTTTTACTTCTTTATCTGGAGGGTCCATCAAGAGAATCCATCAGTAAATAAGCTTTGAGAGTATATGAGATTTAAGAACAACAGTTCTACTTGGGGGGTGTACCCAAACCCAGGTTTTGTCTATTGCAGTCCCAGCGTCGGCAGTTCACAGGGAACCATCAGTGTTAGGTCGCCAAGAGGCCACACAGCAGAAGAGACCCTGCACTGCTACTGAGTCACTTCATGGGTGCTCAGTAGTGCCTGTTCTGATTTAATGCACTTAGGGCACCATCTGCTAAGTCAACTAATGATGACAATAATGGCTTAGTCTTGGAGCCAATCTGAGTGAGCATATCTCCCAAAGTGGAGACCATCAATGGCAGTCCCACATGAATCTGCCCGACACTAAAGACCTTGACAAGGCTCACCCCAAGCACGGCAGTGGATGGGGTTTCGAAACTGAGGTCACCATGAGAGAAGGGCATGAAAGGCTACATAATTTGAGACTTTTTTTTATATTGATGAATAAAAGGAAGGATGATGATGATGATGATGATGATGATGATGATGACGACCATGCTGCTGTGGAGGTCCATTTAGATTTGGTACTATGTGACAAGGCTGTACTCTGTGCTTCCTTTCATAATGCTAGCCTGGTGTCAACAATGCCTGAGAGTTACAGACATTTGCACTGCCGATCAATAAATGATGGCAACACACCCAAAGACACATCCGTGAAGTGGATGATAGTTGATACTCGACAGTGTGGTCCCAGTCCTTCCATTTATCCCCATGGCACACTTAACTCTGGGTAAGAGCCAGCTGCGTCCTCCAAGCCGTCACTACGTGATGATAACCACTTCACCACAGCAGCTGGTAAAATGGTTTCAAATTATTTGTCATAACATTTTATTTACAAACAATATTATAAAAACAACAACAACAAAAACAACAACAACAAAACAGAAGTGTATTACAATCAGTCATATATGTGATTTCTGTAAAAATTAGACATTCAGTGCAATATTATCTCTGGTCCTGCAGGTTCTCTCAAATGTTTTAGAAGAAATCAAAGAATTAAAGAACACTATGAAGAAAAGATGTAATAGCTGCTCAAATGTTCAGTTAAATATAGACTGTGTACTCTTTGGGATATTTAAAAAAAAACAGATGAAATTATACATATATATTCTTTTAGCAAAATACTTCGTCTACAGATGCAAAGCAAACAAAATGAGACCACATTTAGAGCATTTTTGAATAATTTAAGAAACCATTATAAAGTAGAAAGATATGTGCATTCAATAGAAATGTTAAATTTAGGTCTTTACTAGGAAATGGTGTCCATATGTAAAACTTCATGAGAACAATATGTCATAGCATGGTGAAATATCAAGATGTACAACAGTGATGCAGGTTCAGTAATAATACTTTCATACTTGAAAGGCATCTGCTTGGCAGATGTGGTGTAGCATATATGGATTTGTCCGTACGCAGTGACACCACCTTGAGCTACTGATACAGACGGGCGCAATAGCTGAGTGGTTAAAGCGTTGGACTGTCAATCTGAGGGTCCCGGGTTCGAATCACGGTGACGGCGCCTGGTGGGTAAAGGATGGAGATTTTTACGATCTCCCAGGTCAACATATGTGCAGACCTGCTAGTGCCTGAACCCCCTTCGTGTGTATATGCAAGCAGAAGATCAAATACGCACGTTAAAGATCCTGTAATCCATGTCAGCGTTCGGTGGGTTATGGAAACAAGAACATACCCAGCATGCACACCCCTGAAAATGGAGTATGGCTGCCTACATGGCGGGGTAAAAAAAAACACGGTCATACACGTAAAAGCCCACTCGTGTGCATACGAGTGAATGCAGAAGAAGAAGAAGAGCTACTGATAATGAAACTTAAACTCGTACTTGAAATGCAGATGCATGTGTATGCATATCAATTCATGTATCTATATCTTTTGTTTATGTAAAGTATATAATGATTTTGTATTTGGTGTATCGTGTCTTGTTATATTGGTGTTTAGAGGGGATGTGTTGATGTAAATTAGGTCCCATGTCTTGTATAGAAATCATATTGTTTATGTTCTTTTTCATTGTGTTGCTTGACACACATAAAGTAAGCAAAGTGTCAAGAATTCTATGCCGATGCATAACATAATGCTTATTATTTGTTTTAAGATTGCACTGCTACCAGTATCTGATGATGTTTTCACCTTGACCTTGTTAAAAGTGGAGAAAAAAAAGTTTCCACCATAATCAGTTTAATAATGATAAGTCAGCAATAGTTTCACATACGAACTGGTCATTGGAAAGTTTTCTTATTGCTTGTGCCTATTTCATTGTTTAAAAAAATTGTATTGTTGACCATAGTGGTATTCGTAAGTAAGTGTGTGAGTGCTGCTTTACAGGACCACCAAAGCTATGACGAGAATCGTTGCTGCGTTTTCCATGCAGACATCACGAGTGGTCTCTCAGACAACGTGCCCAATGACAGTGTTGATATAGCCACCATGATCTTTGTCCTGTCTGCCATCCACCCGGACAAGATGTTGACAGCTTTGAGCAATGTTCTGCAGGTGTGTGTGTGTGTTTATCTTTCATCATTATTATTTGATTTTTATTATCATGCTTTATTCATTTATTATCATTTTTTTTTGCTTCAGTTGCATGCAAGTCCATGGAGTGCTCACTTTGTGTGTGCTGCATTGGGTGGAGAGAAAAAAAATGGGAGTGGGGGTAAATCACACACATACACACACACACAACCACCTATGCATCATTCTGTGTTTCCTATGAATTGACACATCTTTTGTTGTCATTAGAATTCATACAATTGCTCACATTTGTCTTGTTATTTTAATGCTCTAGTTTGTGTTGCAGATGTGTTGGTATCAATTTTGGTTACTGTGAAAGACAGGCGCAATGGCCGAGTGGTTAAAGCGTTGGACTTTCAATCTGAGGGTTCCGAGTTCGAATCACGGTGACGGCGCCTGGTGGGTAAAGGGTGGAGATTTTTACGATCTCCCAGGTCAACATGTGCAGACCTGCCATTGCCTGAACCCCCTTCGTGTGTATATGCAAGCAGAAGATCAAATTCGCACGTTAAAGATCCTGTAATGCATGTCAGCGTTCGGTGGGTTATGGAAACAAGAACATACCCAGCATGCACACTTCCGAAAGCCTACATGGCGGGTTAAAAACGGTCATACACGTAAAAGCCACTTGCGTATATATATATGAGTGAACGTGGGAGTTGCAGCCCATGAACACAGAAGAAGTTACTGTGAAGGTTTGATGATAGTCGCTAATTTTGTTGAATTGTGTTTACAGTTGATTTTGTTTTATTTAGTGACAAACAGAACTGTGGCGTGTGTATGTGTGATTGTGAGTTGAATTATGTGCATTTGTGTGTGTGTAAGATCATCCTGAGACACAACCCCTGTTGTGTGACTTTGATTTAATTTTATTTACAGACGGAACCATGAGTGTGTGTGTGTGTGTGTTGTTGTTGTTGTTGTTGTTGTTGTTGTTTTGTGCCTGTACCTCTATGTGTGTGTGTGTGCCTATTTAAGAATTATCCTTCAATAAAGACATGTACCTTGAACTGGGTCGAACGGAGTTGAGGTTTGGTGAACAAAGGGATTCACCATAGCAGCTGAAAGACTCGAGTTGTGCTGGATTTCAGAGACAGTTGAAAGACTGATATGAGATGTGCTGCATTTCAGACAATTGAAAAGACTGAATTGGGTTTTGCTGGATTTCAGACACTGAAGCCGGGAGGGGTGCTGCTGTTCAGAGATTACGGTCTTTATGACCATGCCATGCTGCGCTTTGCTCCTGGCCACAAGCTGGCTGATTGCTTCTATGTGCGACAGGACGGGACTCGTGCTTATTACTTCCCTTTAGGTAAGTTATTTCTGGATTTTTTTTGGTGTTTTTTTTGCTGCCCCATTATCTGCACAGTTTTAGTGGCATTACTCCCATGCCACTCATTCCGAGTCCTTTATACATGGCCACACCCGGGTTCATCTGTCTCAGTCCCAGCACTGATCGTCCACAGGGAACCATTGATGTTAGGCCACCAACAGGCCACCTGTTCTGATTTAACGTACTTAGGACACCACCTACTTAGCCCCCTACTGACGACAATAATGGCTTAGTCATGGAGCCAGACTGAGTGTGGAGACCGGCACCATGCCCCTCCAATGACAGTTCCCCATGAATCCGCCGACACTGAAGACCTTGACAAGATTCACCCCAAATGCGAGTTGGAGGGGTATTGAAACAGGTCACCATGAGAGCAGGGCATGAATGGGACTTTTCTTTACATTGATGATGGTGGAAGAGGAGGAAGACGACAATGATGAAGCTATGGAGGTCCATTTAGGTTGGGGACAACGTGAAAAGGCTGTACTTTACGCTTCCTGTCATAATGTTATCACAGTGTTAGCCAGGCCCTAGAGATACAGACACTTGCAGTGTTGGTCAGGAAATTACAGCAACACACCCAAAGATGCATCCGTGATGTGGTTGATACTAAACTGTGAGGTCCCAGTCTTCCCATTTAAGCCCATAGCACACTCCACTCTAGGTAGGAGTCGGCCATGGGCCAAAAAAGCAACCTCCACTGGGATTCAAACCCATGTCCTCCCAACCACTTCGCCACAGTAGCTGGTTGGAAATTGAAAAAAAAAAAAAAATTTTTTTAACTTATCGTATGCACATGCTGCTCCAATTATTTCTTTTCATTTTGTTTTAAATGCAGAGATAGGTGAAACATAAAGAATGGCAATGCACACATTTAGCATTCTGTGTCAGAGCATTACTGTCATGCATCATGTTTTTCTTGGGGATGGTGAAAGGGATGGTGATAGTGAAGATTGTTGCTTGTGTTTCTTTCTTTCTCCTATTTGTTTTTGGAGGTCATGACAAGATAAGTCCAAAACATATCTGCTCCCCCGAAAGAAACCAAGTTGATACAGCATCTGAATCATTTTAGAGCAAGTTCTTCAGTTGGGGTCTTTTATCGTTATAAATACTACCATAGCCACTGAAATCTTTTTAGTCTGTTCCATAATTTAAGGCACAAAGATGGAAAGGAAGAGAATGTTGATTTCAGCAGAGATAAAAGCGATTCCAGCTTCAAACTCTTATTGGAGTTGCATTTGATCTTTGTGTTGTCAGCCTTCATCGTTTTATGTATTCTTTAGAATACTTCGTGTCATGTAACACTGCCAAGATACTTTCTGCACAGTTAACTCATCATTTTTTGGTTTTGGTTTTCTATTTCTGTTAAACATTTTTGAGAACAATATTTTTTTGGTTTTCTATTTCTGTTAGTCATTTGTATCTCCAATTTTTGTCCATGTGGAAACAAATTTTCTTTTGGTTTTACCTGACACTTATTTTCATGCTCATCTTGTGTTGCAGAGTTTCTTCAAGAGTTAGCAGAAAAAGCAGGCTACAGAACGGGTCAGATTCAGTATGTCTACAGAGACACCATCAATAAGAAAGAGGGCCTGTGTGTCCCTCGCATCTTCGTGCAAGCCAAGTTTCTCAAACCTGTGTTTTGCGCAGACAGCGGAGTGTGGCAGTGTGAGAGGGACAGTGGTCAAACAGGTGGTCAGTCTATGTTGGCTGTGAACGGCTTGATGTCTCAGTGCACAGTGTCTGAGTGTCATAGCAGCCAGGCTGATGCATCATCAGTGTCAGTGGGTTCTTCTCAACACAGGCAGCAGTGTCAGGGGTTTTCCCAAGTCAGCAGCAGTCAGCAGTGTGCAGCAGAGTTTGAATCTCAGCAGACTGCTGACAGTTGAGAAGATATTCTGTCCATGTGTTTTAATGAATTGATGCGTTTGTGTGTGTGTGTATGTATGAAAAGTGTGTGTAACTCTGTGTGTGGAGGCAGTATGTTCAATGTTAACTGGTCTACTGTTCATCAGTGTGTGTATATGGAGGGGCAGTATTTTAATTGGTCTATGGTTTGTAGGTGTGTTTATGTGAGACTCGTCAGAGGGGGTGTGGGAATGTCTGCATGCGTGTGTGAGAGAAAAGTTATCCGTCTCCTTTTTAAGTGTAGATATTCTCACAGGTTTAAAAGGGAATATTTATATCTATGGTATCTTTTGGCATAATTTTATGGACATCCACCTGTCTTTTAGATGCTTATTCTAAAGATTGTTTTTTCAAATTGGATTAAAAAAAAAAAAAAGAGCCAAAAATGAATCATGCTATGAAGTCTGATAATGAAAAGTTATGCCTTTAGAACCCAAAAGTAGTTCTTTTTTGTCAGTTTATGAACACTTCATTCAACAGTGAATGACATATCCACGCTGCTCTGATCAAAGCACACTTAGTAATCAGATGAGCAACTTGTGCATCCTGAAGTATGATAGTTTTTTTGATTTAGTTGTCTTTCAAAAAATTGTTAATTTCTTCTTTTTTTTCTCTTTAAACTGAATAGTTTTGATGGTACCAGTGTTACTGAGGATTATTGGCTGAATGTCTTGAGAGGAACAAGAAAAGACTGGTTTTTCAAAATCCTTAGTGTGATACACAGCACAAGTTGCTCTGCTGTACTACAGTTGCTCAGTTGTGCTGCAGGTACAAGGCCTGTAACTAGTGAAAGTAATCAGAGATGCCAGCCCCTGCCAAGTGTTTGTAGGAACAATTGGGAAATTTGGTAGGAATGCTCAGACTCGAAGCCACATCAGCAAATGTACATTTATCCACAAGGCATACAATAATTGATTTAGCCACGTTCTATCTTGTTCGGGCAAATATAAAGGCGATTGGTCCACTCAATGCTGTTTCAATGTAAACACGCCCACGATTAACTGAGCAGCATCATGTGAGACCAAGGTTAGTAGTGACTGTCCTGGCCTCATGACCAACCAAGGTTAGTAGTGACTGCCCTTGCCTTGTGACCAATAGGTCTTGAGCATCTGGGTAATGCTACGACAGGAAAGCATGTGATCATGCTATGTAGTTGAAAATGAACTTGTCGGAACAATTTTGACGTTGGCATAATGTCAGAACAAACTGCGATCAAGCATAACAAAATTGTAACCGTTTGTATCTGAGTGATGGTTCACAGGCTTTTAAGATCACTCTTATGGGGCCTCTCACCTCCACTCTTTCCTCTCCTCCATGTGGTAGTATGGAAGTCTCTCAATACTACCGAGGCAGTAGAATTTTGCTCCCTGTCAATGGCTGAGCTTCATCCGCTACCACAGCAGGGTGTAGCAAAAATAAATCTGTCACCAATTTCTGCTGCCTCAGGGATGGCTACTGGACCACCATGTGGAAGAGATGAATGGATGGGGTTGACAAGTCCCTGATGAATGATGCAAAGCCTGTGAAACCTCATTTGCAGACCTTGTGCACACAACTAAGCAACTGCAGACGTGGGGAGCAGAAAATAAAAGGTGGTGTGTCTTAATGGTTATTTTATTGATGATTGTGGTCACCTGGTTTTATTTACAGCAAATAAACTGTATATGCATGAAAAAAAGATGACAAAAAAGAAGGGTTTATCCACTTTATTTAAAAACAAATATTTGTCAAAATGACAAGATTCAGACAATTCGTTGCATTGGACATACGGAATCTCTGAATGTAGTTTCCATTTATATATCAAGCAAGCATTCATTGTTACCAAATTAGACGCAAGTACATTTCATATTAAATACTGGAACTGTGTGTAATGTCTTTCTGCCAGTTTGCAAGCTTATATACAAATAAAACCATACACATAAAACATTGGGTAAAACAATGAAATTATTTTAAACCTTGTAAAATGTTACAATGTAAAAATGCAGGGAGAGTTAAAACTGCATTTTGTATAGCACACATTTCATTAAATATTTTATGTCTGGATGACATCTGTAACAAAAAAGTTTCAAGTCAAACTGACCAACAATTTTCAAATACTCAAGGCATTTTCCTCCAGTTTGAAAACTAATTTCAAGTTTGTTCTTGAGCCAAGGTCATAAACAGACTTAAATTCTTTATTTTTTTTTTAAAGCAATTTGAAATGATTTTTCTACTAGTCTAAATTCTCAAGACATTACCAATGAACTGATCTCCATTTTGCTGTAAACATGTACACATCAAAATAGTAACTTTTCCTCCAATTTCCACTAAGAGAAAGATTTTTTAAGTGTACAGGAAAAAAAAAAAAAGAAGAAAAAAAAGCATGGCTAAGAATCAAAACAAACATACATATCCAGTACATAAAAACAGCATGGCTAAGAATTAAAACAATGCATTTTGAAGACAAACACAGCCATACATATGTACAGTATGGACAGCAATCTGTTTTAACTGATAGTGAGCTGAGGTTGCAGAGTTTTTGCTTTTTTCTTGTTTTGTATCACAACCTCGGTACCACAGTAAGAAGTCATTGGGAAAATGTTGTGATACAGATGTCTTAAGATGAAAGCTTCACTTCTGACTGGTCCGTCTGCAACATAGATGACATCTTTCTCAATAAATAAAAGTATAATATATATATATATATATATATATATATAGAGAGAGAGAGAGAGAGAGAGACAAGAACATTGTGTCATATTGAGCAGCATTATGCAAGAATATATGCTATATAAAAACCCTATCTTTATCATTACTTTTGTTGTCGAAAAGCAAGGATAGGAAGTGCATTTATGAATGAGGGATTAGTTTCAGAGAAAATCTGCATTTTTGTGGACAATTTCCATGCCTGCAATTAGCAACAAGCATAATACGAGAGGGCATGGAACAAAATTTTGTTTGTTTAAAAATTTTTTTTTTTACTGGATCAACCTTCATCCCATTCACTGCATATATCAATCAGTTGCGGAGGCTGTCAAGGGCATCTGCTGATAAAACAGGAGGCTGTACAAAAAGGCCTGTGCACCGATATAAAAGAAATGTGTAATTAAATGATTGTTATCGCTCCCATGAAGTACAACTGATGACAAAAGAGCTCAAAATAATACCGGTTCAGAACAACAATAAAAAGTAATAAAGAACAGGAATAGTAAGTAATGCATGAAACCGGACAGTCTAGATTTCTATGTTACCTGGATCTCCGAGCCGTGCAAGGAGGTCTGTTTTCACAGCGACGATCCTGCTTCTTGCTGGTCTCCTTCACTCTTGTCACTGCTTCAAACAAAACAGTCACACACACTTATCATACAAGCTAACAATATATTTCCATGAAACGAAGTCAGAGACACAAACTTGCTACATTACATTTCCCCCCTTCTTGCCAAACTGCCCTTGTAAAAACAAGCCTGTACCCCTAATCAATTCTCCACCCATACCCCCCAGACCCCCCCCCAATTTTAGAGGAAGTTCATATGTATGTGTGATTTTAAGTTTTTATTTACATTTTTCTAAAAATGACATTTACATCCACCATGTCTGGCCTACTTCTGGCTTGTCCCTCCTAAATTTTGCTCTAATATGATTTTTCATACAGACAGACTAAATTTTACATGGTTCAGACATGTGCCATTCTCCCGGTTGATCTGATAGCACAGTTTGGAAAATTTTCTCTTACTTCAAACAGTTCTATCAGACTAGAAAATCTGAAAAGCAGACATACATATATATGTCAATAACATAATTTTCTAAAGTAATAGGAAGAAAACAGTTAAAAAAATATATATATATTAAAAAATTATCTTAAAAACTTTAATTTTTCCAGTAACAACAAAGCAATAAAACAGTAAAGACAAAAAATAAGAATAAAACCATGACAAAATAATTCCTGTAAACTTTACAATTTAATTTTAAATCCAAAGTACCCCCCCAAATAACAAAACCAGCAACATATCTCAAGCCAGGTCTACAAACCCCCCCCCCCCCCCCCCCCCAAGTAACAAAACCAGCAACATCTCTCAAGCCAGGTCTACAACTTACATAAAAATATTTTTACCCCATTCCTTTCACTGATCATAACAAAAAAATACAGGATAAAGCAAAAACAATGTTGATCAACACTTTACAATTCTTTATTTTAGAAATTACCCCGCCCTACCCCCCACAACCTCCCTTACATTTCGGGATAAAGCAACACTAATGCTCATTAACATTTTAGTAGTCTATATACTACTCGTTTACCCCTTAGATTATGGAATGATGTAAAAGATATTCATTATTACCAGTAAAGTTCTACCCATTTATCCCCTTAACCAGTACCAGATAATTTTGTTAAAAAAAAAAAAAAATGCTCTCCCCTTGCCAGGGAATTTTGGGGATTCGGGGGTAATAAATCACAAAAATTCTAGCACAAAAGCTATGGGTGATACAGAAAGAAAGTAAACGTTTTTGTGAAGAAAAATGAGTGTAGATTCTGCTTCTGGGCTCCCTTTCCCAATTAGGTTGATTGTAGATAACCGTTCAGGCATGTAAATTCAAGATAATGATTTTTGTGAAACAAGTCTATTTCCACCTCTACATAATAACATCCATAAAGAAAAGAAACAAAATACAGCAAGAAATAGCATGCCTATTGTCAGATTATACCTGTAGAAGAAATTAAAACAGGCTATAAGTTTATAAAAACAAATCACAGCTCGTGCAGACATGTAAGTAAATCACTGTCCCAACAATGAAAAGGCGAGTCAAGTCAATGTAAAAGGTCAATCATGGTCTCAGAAAATGAGATGGCAAGCTTTTTGACAGCGAAGAGCGTTTGGGAATGAGAGGGTGAAGTTCTTTGATGACATGCACTCCTTTAAAGTTGCATGTGGGCCGATTAAAGTGTCTGCTGTGCATCCAGCTTGCCACCTCTTCAAACAAGTCAACCATCTGATTCAGCTAAAAAAAAAGAAAAAGAAAAAAAGCATGAAAAACAAAAAGCATGTGTTTCACGACCAGTGCAGGTTTCCATCCTGCATTTCGTGAAAATCGTGGAACATTGGCGGTTGCCGATCCTACAGTTTGCATTGAAATGTGAGCACACTCATTCCAAAAAGCCACGCCCCCTTCATGAACTCTGGCTGACATTCGACCTATCGTCTTACATCACTCCTCTCCCTCTCTTCCCCTTCTTCCAACGCTTGCTGCTCGTATTCTGTCAGTCATAGCCACTTGTTCAAAAAAAAGTTGTCTGATTGGATAGATAAACTGAATTACCATAAAATGGGGCTGTCAGTTTCGTCACTGTCATTGTCAATCACCTTCGTTTTCAAACCAATCATCAGACAAGAGATATCTTTCTCCATCACAAAATCTGTCCACAACCACAAGCAGAGCTTTCAGAATTGTGTAAATCTGCTGACTGAGACAATCTGCTTTACTGGACACAGTTTTCAATGCATTGTTTTGCACATGATGCAACCCCCTTTTCCACATGCATATCATGTGGTCAGTTAGCAAATTGTTGTCCAGTAGAAAGGAGTCTTGTACCTAATGAATGTTCATGTAAACAGTATTTTTATAACCCAGATACATCAAACTAACTATTCAGAGTCTGTTTATGTGAACTGAACCAAACTCCTATGAAGGAAAAATCAGAACATATGCAGGACGTCAGTAGACGTCTTATAGGCACTATGGCAATACTTTTTGTAGGATGTCAGCTGACGTCTTATAGGCATTCTACTGGTTAACAATGAAACAAAATATGTTCAAAACATGTTTATATATATCACAATGGCTTTACAAAAACTTCAATTTTCAAACCAGAACACACTATCAAACCTCAACCCAACACAAACTGACTTTTCTTGACACACGACTGATTTCTCTTCAACACTCTGACATCACTTCTGGCAGGTTTTCTTTCAGACCATTTCTTGTAAAAAGATGGAGCTGGAATACCATTCCTGCAGAGCAGCATGGGCTAACATATTACAGTTTAACAGTCACAAATGTATGGGGAGCATGTATGCAGGGAGAGCACATATGCAGGCCATTTGAGGTTAAATAAAGAAAAAAAAATTCAAAATAAAAAAAAATCTATACAAAATGTTTTTACATTGTAAACAGAACTGCACACATTATTTTGTGAAGAAAGTACAATACTTCATACCATCATGATGCAACATAAACCTTTTTTGTTTGAACAAGAAATTGCAATAATACAGGGAAAGAAATATCAACATGATTAAAAAACAAAACAAAACAAAACCAAAACAAAACAAATGTAGAAAAATAAAAAACAACAACCCAATTCTGACTTTTGGTTATTTGGAGTTTATGTTAAGACAATTTTAGTTGCCTTGATTTGAAAATTCTGTTTATTGTAGGTAAGCTGTTCTATTTTGCTGCCCATGAAAATTACACCAATGAAAATACACAACTGATTTTCTTTTTTCAAGATCTAAGAAGCTGTCAAGTTACCTGGACTAAAAAACAAAAAGCAACTGAAACAAAAACAGAAGAAAAAAAAAACATTTCTGTAACATATCAAACATGTTAAAAGGAAATTTTCCTCATAAAATTATGTTTAAGTAACATACTAACTGTGACCCACTAGTGCAGACTCCGGCAGGGGTCTGATTCCTGTCCTGTGCAAACTACTATCCGCATATGCGGAGAAAACAAAAGTAGCTACGGCCAATAACCTCCCGTAGTAGGTTACCTCCCCATTGCATCCCTGACTAGCACCCTCTTTTCACAAATTTGTGGAACTCTTAATAAAAACAAAACAAAACAAATGAACAAACAATTGGGGGGTGGGCCTGGTTTTTATCCTGATACTTAAGCAGATTTTTTTTTGCCAACAAATCTTTTCACGTTTCAGCTAAACATTCGCCTATTTTTATTGTCCAGACAGGACCACACAGACCAGTGATCACTGTTCATAAAGCAAATATCTCAAGAGCATTCCTTTTTTCAACAAATGAAGTGGTCTTAATCAACTGAGTCAACACACAGACTGCATTAAAATTGGATGTGAGAAGCATTTTGCATTTAAATGAAAACCAACTGAAAGTTTAACTGAAAGTTTAACAACAATATTAATATTTAATGTTCAATACAGGTTTTGAATTATACTCACAAAACAGCTTGCATTTTTTATTTTTGTACAACAGATTGATGCTGGATTACCTAAAGATGTTAAAACTGAATTGACATGATGCCAAAACTGAACATATGTTTACATACTGAGTATCCAGAGTATCTCATCATGGAGTTACCTTTTAAAAAATTTAAACAAAAAGAAATGTGAAAAAATTAACGGTTTAACAAAATGTCAACAATACCCAGTGTGTAAGAGGACACTAAACACGTTTCCTGCTCACCATGGTGTGTCAGAGGCTTTCTGCGGGTAGTGCCAGAACTGGTAGTTTCTCAGTGCGTTCCTCAGAGTGTCCATCTTGGGGGCCATCAGCGGCAGGATCTGCACCTCCCGCTCTGTCATGGCCGCCATGTGCCCCACCGAGTTCAAACCTCTTCCCAGCAGCATGCTTCTCAGCCCGCTGTTGATGGCATAACATTATTTGTGAAGCATTAGCTTGTGTGAAAAAGCTTTTACATTTATGATGAAAGAAAAAAGGGGTTTAAAGGCCTCAAAGCATTTATGGCCACTGTGGCAATGAATTCATATTCACTGTTAACTTGGGCTTGGCTTAGGAAGATGGGGCCCAATCCTATCGTTCAGTATACCACTTAAGAACTGTCATGTTCTACACAACTTCATCATTCTTTACTGAAAAAACCAAAACACATCTGATGAGCTGCAAAACACTGGATTACTGAGAAAAAAAAGAAAAAAAAGGTCAACTGGTTTTTTGTTCCAGCTGCTGAAGCACAGCAGATAACATTTCATTTTGAACCTTTTCTGGTCTCAAGCTGATACACACTGTGGCCTTTCACTAGGTTTAGAAAGCTCATACCTAATAAGTGTCATTTTCATTATTTTAGAGCATCAAAACAGCATCAGAGCAACAAAAAACATGAACACATGCGACATCAATTTAAATCAAGATGTACAGAAAGTTTTTCATCATTTCTCATTTTAATGACGGGCAGTCAAGTATAATTTAATAAGGCTGTATTCATTTTGTTTGTTGTTTTCCACAGGATTTCAACCATAATGAATGACTTTTGCACACAACAAAACATGCTTTTTTGTTTCCAACATGATTGCACACATCATTCACTACTCCTGCCCTGTACTTTCCTCAAGGCCTGATTGAGCGCATTGGGTTATGCTGCTGGTCAGGCATCTGCTTGGCAGATGTGGTGTAGCACATATGGATTTGTCCGAACACAGTGATGCCTCCTTGAGCTACTGATACTGCCCTGTAAACTACCCGAAAAAAAACACCCCGATACTTACTGGTATGAGTATGAACTACCAAGGGTCGCCAACAGCTTATCAAAAGAATCGGTGCAGCCCACTAGCTGAGGGAACACAGCATGGACATTATCCAGTTGGGACTCCTGGGTACTGTGGTAGCTATTGATGGAATCGTTCTGGCTGGGTGTGTCCCTGGAGGTGCCAGGCTGACTTGGATCCTTGGACGTGCCAGCCAATTGTAAGTCCTTGCTGGCTTTGGAAGACGGGCCATCCCCGGAGATTTTTGAAGATTTAACATCCTCCATGGTGACTCTGATATTCAGGTTAAGGCCGGGGATAGTTTTTGGCTTTTCTTTTGGAGCGCTTGGGGAGATTACAGTCACCAGTTTTATTTTCCGCCTGGGTGAGCCTTTTTTTTCTTTTTCTCGTTTCTCCTTCGTCTGTAAGAAATCATTTTGTTGTTGATTCTCATTCAAATTTCTGGTACAATACCAAGTTATTATCAACAACAACAAATAATGACATGAATTGCATTGGTCTTCATTGGAAAATGGTTTAGGTGTTTTTTGTTTATTTGTAATATGGAGTATGGTGTGCGTGTTGTATACTGCCGCATAAAACTAAGTTAAATGGTTTAGGTGTTTTTTGTTTATTTGTAATATGGAGTATGGTGTGCGTGTTGTATACTGCCACATAAAACTAAGTTAAATGGTTTAGGTAGTATTTTTTGTTTATTTGTAATATGGAGTATGGTGTGTGTGTTGTATACTGCTGCATAAAACTAAGTTTTACATACATTCCATCATCTCATTACTAGTCACAGGCACCCAGAGACCATTCTTTTCAGGATAAGATCAGAAACAAAGCAATCATTTAATCAATGTAATTATATTCTCCATCCCAAACCCCATTCCAAGTTGGGGGAAACAAAAGACAGAAAACTCAAGTAGCAGGTGAGAGACAGAGTGAAAGTGAGAGCCACACCCACAAACATAGAATATATATATATTCATATAGTATAAATAAATTCTTGCATCGCCAAGGCCAGCTCCGCCTTTGGCAGACTCAACAACAGGCTATGGAACAACAAAAGCATCAGGCTCAGCACCAAGATTAAAACCTGAAAAACTGTTGTGCTGACCACCCTGTTTTACTGCTGTGAAACATGGATGACGTATCGCCGTCACATTCAACAACTTGAGCAGTTTCACCAGAGATGCCTACAAAAGATCCTCGGCATAAAGTGGCAAGACAGGGTCTCCAACCTCCAGGTCCTAGAGAGGA
Source organism: Babylonia areolata (assembly GCF_041734735.1). Taxonomy (NCBI): domain Eukaryota; kingdom Metazoa; phylum Mollusca; class Gastropoda; order Neogastropoda; family Buccinidae; genus Babylonia; species Babylonia areolata. The sequence goes on from NC_134877.1 coordinate 41,130,913, forward strand.
GTGGCCTGCCCAGCATCGAAAGCCTGCTGATCCAGTGCCAGCTACACTGGACAGGACACGTTGTCCGCATGACAGCAGGATCCCGAAGATGCTACTGTATGGCCAGCTGAAGGAAGGCCACCGTGAACTTGGAAGACCCTGCAAGCGCTTCAAGGACACCTTGAAGACAAACCTCAAAGCCTGTGATACAGACATCGCTTCCTGGGAAACTGATGCCCCTGACCGCTGTCGCTGGAGGATGTTGTACTCTAATGGCATAAAGACGTTTGAAAACAAGAGAACGCTGGCCATTAAGGAGAAGCGTGAGCGAAGGAAGCAGGGCTCAATTTCTGGAGACATTTTCCATTGCAACACCTGTGGGAAGTCCTGCGCATCCAGAATCGGCCTCTTCTCCCGTATGTGGACACACACCGACAGATAAGCCTGCCTGCCTACTCATCCGTCGGACCGATGGGAGACTCCATCATAAATAAATTCTTTTAGAGGCATAGTCAGTACATTTATTAAAAATTTCGGATTTCCTAAAAATGTTTCAATTATGACAGGAAACAGCATCTGAAATATCCTGATAAAGATGAGTAATGCTTCACAACATATAAGAACTGCAAACACACGCATTCTGTCAGCATGTAAATGGTGGGCGACTAGACATTCATGAACATAAATCGCAATACTTCTGACATCTATGAGTATGGTATGCACTACAAAATGGTTGTACAAACAATATGACTTACCCTCTCTCTTGAGCGCATGACAGCATCCTTGAACTTTGAAGGACTTTTCTGTGGGACAGCGGATTTACACTTTACACAAGTAGGAATTCCTGCACATGCCTTACAAGTTGGCGTCCCTCCCTCCTCCACGGGATTAGCGAAACATACACGTCGGAACTGAAACACGCAACACACAAACATACTAGGAACAGCTTTAATGGTAGTTGAGTTGTCTGTTATCTACAATAATAGTAATAATGGTATTTATTTAGCACTGAATCTTGTGCAGAGACAAATCAAAGCGCTTTTGCACCAGTCATTCAAACGCAAGCATAATCTCAGAAAAAAGAAAGAAAGAAAAAATCATCTCCCATTCCTGTATAATCAGTCGCACTCTCTTTCATCACCAATACCACACAACAGATGTATACATATAACATACTATCTACAGCATTTGTACACAAATACTGTTATTCACAACTCGGTTATAATTTTAAGATATGAAAATTAACTATGCATGAGAAAGCATCTTGTTGACCCTACAAGATTACAGATACATGGGAGGAAGAGACCGATTTTTTATTTGTTATCCTGAAAACGTTTGCAGCCATGGGCCACTTATTAAAGTATACTGAAACAAGGTAGTAATCCCCACAACCATAATGCCATGATGGAAGTTCTTACAATACAGAAATACTCCCACAGTTAAAAGAACTGTAAAACTGCACTGAACTCACTTTGTTGAATGGTGGAGTGGCTGAGGGAGCCAGAGAACCGTCCCAACGTCTCTTCCTCAGGATGCTAGGAGAAGCGACAGGTGACAGCTGTGAAACACCAACTGACACTCGTGGAGTACTCTGTGAAACCTCTGCAACACCTGTTGGCATGGCAACACTGACTGAGGACTGTGAGGTGCTGCTGGTGCTGGCTTCAGCTGAAAGAGCACAGTCCTGTGACAAGTCGTCTTCGGAGTCATCAGCCATGGATGTGGTCTCAGACTGGTAGTCCTCAGACACATTATCTGCCTGACTTTCAGCACCCAGATGATCTGTGCTCTCCCCCTCACCAGACTGCTCTTCTGAAGAGCTGCTGCAGGGAGCTCCCACACTGCCACCAGAAGCAACAGCCCCTGAAGGGCATGGTGTTGCACGAGTAGCCCTGGAGCTGGGGGAGGAAGACTGTGAAGGAACAGCAGAAAAAACAAACACTGACGATGGTTCTGACACAGGATTACCAGCTGCTGCCAGTGAGGAGCCACTCTCTGCACTCTGAAGAGAATCTTCAACAGTCATGAGCACATCAGCTTCATTGAAACAGTCCTCATCTTGCTGTTGTCCTTTCTGTTCAACACGGTCACTATTCTCAGATGCCTCTTGCACAAGGATGGATGATTTGTGCACCCCACTTGAATCTGAACTTACAGCTGACTTTGAAGCTGCAACATCCGAGGAATCAGAAAATGCACCAAGTCGGACAACTGATGTGACACTAGACTCTGTATCTTCAGCTGTATTTGTAGAGCTGTCCTCACCAACTGGAGAGTCATCTGCACTGTCTACTTCATCACAATTTTCTTCTTTTCCAGCAAGCAAAGATTCATCAATCTGTGATTCAGGCCTCTGAACAGTACTGTCTCTGGACACCTGTTTCCCCAGGTTTTGACCCTCACGCACAGCACTACTACTAGTGCTTGCATTGTCTTCATTCTGTTCTTGGCATGGTGGCTCTGTGCGGCCAGGCTGTCGGTTCTTTTCCCTGTTCTGCAGATACTCAATGATTTCTTCTGCAGTAGCATCAGACTGATCAATCAACATGAACAGTTCGATTTTAGAAAGTTTTTGCTGCGTTTTCTCCTCAGGGTTCAGTACTTTGTCAGCAACGATGAGGGCAGGGGTTTCTTCGTGACTGTCTGTCTCTTCACTGGTCAGTTCTGTCTTCCCCTCCTCTCCAGCTTCATCAGACTTATCCAGGCAGTTCTGTTCCCCTGTGGCATCAGCACTGTCATTAGGCATGTCTTCCAGCACCAAACTTCCCTGCTCCACTTCCAACCCTTTCTGGTTGTGGGGGAAATCAGACTCCAAGCATTCCTCGCTGAGAGGCAAATCAATTGCACCAAAACCAGTGTCTTTATTCACAGAGGTGTCACCAACATTGTCAAATGACCGTGAAAAGGGGACAGGTACAGGTGACATGTCCTGACCAAAGATGTCTTCAGATCCTTCCCCTTCCAGATGCCCATCATCACCACTGTGGTCAGGGATAAGTTTTGCTGGACTGCACACAGAGGTAGATGGCTCTGAATTCGCCTTGGCAGGAGTGTCATTACAGATATCTTCTGACTGCTGTGCACTCATCTTGGCATCATAATCTTCAGCTGCACTCAGTGCACTGGCACAGGCACTAGCCCCCTCATCCCCAGACACTTCCATCTCGGTGCTCTCATCCTCCACAGTTATCTGACTTTCTGAGGATGCAGGGAGGAAACCTTCAGATTCAGATACATCACTGGCCTTATCTGTTTCACCGACACACTGTTCCCCATCTTGGGAGGGAGCTTGTTGAGGCTCCTTTTCACTGCCGTCATATTGTGACTGGCCTTGAGATTCATCCTCATCATCTGGTAACTGATGCTTGCTGTCATTTTCACAGTCCACTGGGTGACTCTCCTGAGGCAGGCTCTCAATTGTCACATCAATGCTGCCCTTGTGACTTTCAGAGTTTTCAATCAGTGCCTCTTTATCCTTTTCTTCATCGTCAGATTTCCCCAACACTGCCTGCAGGTCTGGACTGTGTTTCCTGGAGCTTGCCTTTCGATCAGGGCCCCTCCTCAGCCATGTCCTGTGGCGCTTCACCAGGCTCTGAGCAGCCACAGTGCTACTGGAGAACCTGGGATGCACCAGAGATGCAGGTCTCTTCTTTCCCCGTGTGGTCATTTTACCGCTGTCTTCTTCACTACAGGTGAGCTTAGATTTTGATCGTAATGACAGCTTGAGCTCCTTTACTGATTCTGATCTGACATTGTCTGCGATGGGACTGGGACCATTAACGTCACTTACAGCTGCCTTTTGCGTAGCTTGTGTGTCTAGTGGTTTGCTGTCAATCTGGACTTGATCGGGGGGTGCAGTCTTCTTCTTACGCAAGCGTAATCTGGGTGGACTTCGGACTCCTGCATTGAATTTTAACACAGATCTTTTTGAATCAGGTGGGCTGCTATTCACTGAAGCTTCAATGCGGCTTTTCTTTGAGGGTGTTTCTCCTGTGGGATCCACTTCAGTCCTCCCATCGAATGTGCATGTTAGCACATCTGCATTCCTCTGCTGATCCTTTTTACTGTCAAATACATCTTTTTTCCACTTCTTGGCCTTGCCAGCTGACTGTGAGGCCACATGACTGCTTTCAAAGTCTGACTCCAACATGCTGTCTAAAGTCAGTCCTAAGGACTTGGACGCTGACTTCTGCTTGGCCGCATTCTTCTTTCTCTGTGTGGTGCTTTGTCTCAGAGGAGTACAACTTGTCTTGTTCTCTGGTGTTACCTCACCAAGGTCCTGTGGACTCAGACGAACCCCTTTCTTTTTCAAGCTGTTTGGTATGTTCTTACTGCTCATACCATTCTTTACATCTTGGGAACTAACAGCTTTTGGGCTTCCATGTTGGCGAAGAGATCTGGCATGAGGGGATTTACTACACCTCGGTGAATGTGGACTTCTTAGTGTCTGTTTTCTGTTCTTTTTCTCTTCAGGGCTTGAAGTGGAATGGTGTTTCCCTGTCTTTAATTTGAAGCAGCCACATTTGGCCTTCTGCTGAGAATGCTTTCTTGGGGTGCGACGCAGAAGGTTTGGGTCAGCAATTCTTTTAGGACTCTGCTGTTTTCTTTTCCTGGAACGTTCAGTGTGCTCACTCAGTGTGGAGTCTTTCGATGGATCAAATGTGGCTGGTGAGTCAGACAAAGCATTCTCCTGAGAACTGTGTGGTGTGCTTTCACCACCGTCCCCATCCTGAGACTGTTTTTGACTGTCGCTTGCATCCGAAGTCTGTGACCCCTGAAAGCAACTGGCGGGTTTCAGTGGTGTCAGTCTCAAAGTTGGTGTCAGTTGAGGATCAGTTGTCTCCACTCCTGTGGGCTTGACAGAGGCTGTTGTGTTGTCACTTTCCTCCACAGGAGCAGACTCCATTTCCATTGAATTTTGAAAGCGTGAAGAGCGGCGTTTCAGTGGTGTTGGTCTCAAAGTTGGAGTCATCTGTGGGTCACATGTCTCCTTTGCCACAAGCTCAACAGGGGCTGTCGTGATGTTGCTTTCCTTTACAGAATCAGACTTGGTTTCCATAACACAATTAGACCCTTCATCAAGATTCTGTTTCAATAATCCTGAAAATCCAAGTTGGCTGTGAGCATCCAAAATAGCTCGATGATCTTCAGAGGCACCATGTTCTTTCTTTTTTCTTTTCTCTTTCCTTTGTCCAGCTGATTCCACAACAGAGGAGTGAGCACTGTCTGTGTCTACAGGGAAGCCCTGAGATGCCATTTCATCGCAAACGACCGGTGGTGGCAGCAACTGGAACCTTGGTGTGAGTGAAGGCACATCTTCCACAGAGGATTGATGCGAAATGCTGTGCTCATGGTCTTCATTCACAGGCAGCATATGTTCCTCTGCAGCAGCACTCCTGCTTCTTGTCAGCCTTCTCTTCACAGAGGATATCCCCCTGGATGAAGGGGCTTTGGTTGGAGTTTCTCCAACTGATGTAATGGTCGATGTTGATGTTTCTTTTGTCATGGAAGGAGAGACCTTTGAGGGTGTTTCTAAAACTGAAGTAGTGCCAGTGGAAGTTGTTTCAATCAGTGTTTCTGGTGGTGTCTTTGTTTCTTCTGCCAGAATAATACTCTCTGCAGACTGCTTTTCAGCTGGAACTGGTGCCTTACTTGATGATGCATCATCTTTGTCAGTTTCCTTGTCAGACAAATCAGATGATTCTTTTTTCATCTGTTCTGCATTGCTTTTCTTCAGCCAATTTTTCAAACTGATGTATGGATCTTTTTCATGCTCTATATTTGATGGGCTTTTCATGTCCTGACTGCGCGACCTTCTATTCAGCCTATTCATGCTTATACTCCTACTCCTCTGACTGGATGGTCTGCCTGAACTGACTGACGAACTTCGCGCGCTAGCCAGACGTACTTTCACAGCACTTCTTGTTTCCCGTTTTTCACGAGAAGACTGGGAAGGTACAGACACTTTGGACTGTGGTGTGGACTTACTGCTTGAAGTGTCCATCGGTTTTTCTGCTTCATCTGTGACTACAGTGGGCTGGGGAGCAGGGAGGCTATGTGGTTGGTCTTTGTGGCCAGAATGCTGGTCAGTAACCAGTGATGAACTGTCCTGTAGTGTGGTGATCTCTGGCTGCTCCTCTGTCACCTTGACAGGTGTCTCAGGGGCCTGGAACTCTTCTTTTCCAGCAGGTACTTCCTGAAAGCGAACACTGGACCGTCTAGCACTCCGCCTAGGGGCAGAAACCTTTGTGGAGTTGGATTTGTCTTCCGATGTTTGAGGTGTGGACACTTGTTTCTGAAAAACAACAACATAATTCTGTCAAGATCATTGCAGTAAATCACATACATTCAAACTCATCTGCATTAATTAATACTCCCTCTGGAGAATCTTTTACAATCACATGCATAACATTTAGCATAAGCTATTACTCTGTGGCTGGACTGTTTTGATCTCACCCTCCCCTCATTTTTGCTAGGTCAACACAGTATGACATGTTACATCAACCAAAGCATTTTATCAACCAAAGTATTTCTTCTCCTTTCATGTTTGTATAATCAGTCTTGGGAAGGACTATCATTGTGACAGTCTGATCAGTTCAAATATCAAATAACTGAGCCGAACATATAAATGATACCAATTCTTTACAGAATCTGCAATGAAGAATGGCAATAACTCATGTGCAAAAGAACATAAAATAAATAAAAATAAAATAAAATAAAAAGACAATAGGTGTGAAGAAGAAAAGAACAATAAGTCTCACCGGTTCCAGCACTTCTTGAGACTGACTGGACTTGACAACAATCACGTCATCCACGGCTGGCTTGTCCAACATACTACTGCAAACATAAACAAAAACCTTCACAACAATGCTAGTTTCATTTGAAGCAGATCCATAACATTTTTGTGATACTTAAACTTTTTTTCTCCATTTATCTATTTTTTGGTTATACATACCCACAGACAAAAAACTGTTATCACACAAACAGAAGAAGGTTGATCTAAACTGTCTATTGCATACATCATTTCAATATTTTCTAACCAAGACTGTATGTGGATTTCTAAGAAACATGGATCCCTAACTCTATCTGTACAATACACCCAGCTATTTATCTATATTGATTATTGCTCAACCAAACACACAGAGCCAAATGATTTACTTATCAATTTTTTTTCTTCTGTATGAAACAAAGGCAAAAGTAACAGAGATAGACAAAAATACATGATAGGCACAAACCAAGAAACACAACAGGCAACTATACAACTGAACTAACTGAAAAAAAAAAAAAGGTTAAAAAAAAAAAAGGATTTTTTTTTTTTTTTTTGTTTTTCAAAACTCACTCCTGCAGAGTAGATTCTGAAGAAAACAGAGACATCAGAGAAACATCCTGTGATGCTTCCAGATTGTTGTACATGGCTGGCAGTGCTCTGAAAAATATAACGGTCTGCAGGTCAGGTTACAGTCTGGAACACAGATATGGAACACTATCGTGCTCACCACTGCCACAAATACTCTCATAACACCTTACTGATACTCATGCCTATGGAAGATCTTCACACATGAAAATGCGGAACACCTTACTAATACTCATGCCCAAGGAAGATCTTCACACATGAAACCTGTCTCCTGATTAAAGCAAGATAAATACACACGCTAGTATATGTGGAGTACTCAGAAAACAAAGAGGGCATGCGAAGAGAAAGAAGAACATTGAAAGATGGATTATTTTCTAAAATGTACCAAAACATGAAAAGATTGTGCTGCACCAAGTGTCATTAAATATTCAGTGTGCATGCATGAATCATGTAAATCAGTGTGTGTGCAAAAGCACAGGTATTATACATCGTGAAGAATGTTTATATACTGACATTTGTGCACATATCCTGGAGGCCAACTCACCGTTTTTCTTTCATGACCTCCTTCTGGTGTTCTGTCAACACACGTCGTTTGTTGGGTGTCCCAGTGATCACCACAAAGTCCTGGCCAATAGAAAACATGATCAAATATTTTCCCCAGCACTGTAGTGAAACAGTGTTCTCAGTGCTGTTGTTATAGTAACACTAGTGGAAAGGGCAAAGGCTTTGAACCTTTAGAGCTCTAATTAGGAGTTCTACATCTGAATTGCTTATCATTACATTTGTTGGGGAGTATGACATCTGACATCTGGGTCATACCCGATTGTTGTGACACATCAATAATAATAATAATATAGTTTATACAGCACCTTTCAATGTAAAACATGCTCAACTGCACTGTGCAATGTAAAAAAAAAACAAAAAACAACTGACAAGTAAAACATGCATTTATACACTGAACATACAACCAAACACTGAAGTACGTTAAGACACACCCAAAGATGTTCAAACACAACATCACACCCATACATTTCATACATCACAATGCTTAAATAATGTACATTTCATAAATATCACAATATCTTCCGTATGATCTTTAAATGGAAAATTGTAAAGGCAAACACACAACATACTGGTTATTCAGACAGCAAATGAACAGGAACCAATCTCAATGACTCTGAGAAAGCATGACATTTCACTGAAAACTTCAAGGACCACAAAACACTGAACAGAACATTCCACACACAAAGACTGCTAACCTTTTGTGGCAGGCAGTCCAAGGGCAACCTCTTGCGAGCAGATGATGCCGATTTCAGGTTTTCTGATCTCAGCTGAACTCGCTTGGGTGTGATGGGTTTTGTGGTAGGTTTGGGGGATACCTCTTTGTTGAGAAAGCTGCCTCGTAGGCGGACAGGTGAGGGCATCCCAGGCAGGAGGGGTTCTGGTGCCTGGGAATCCATCTGTTGGTACACAAAGACCACAGTCAGCATGGCAACACCCAAGGTCAACATTTGCCATCGACAATAAATCTGCTACAACAGAAATACAGCTGTGAGATAACTGTGTTCATGGTTGAATGAAGGTGGTGTTAGTAATAATTTAAAAAAAAAAAAAACACCCAAAAGAATGAAGATCTCAACAAAAAAACAGGAATGGAAACCTATACAGTGCCTTCCAATGCTCAAGGTGCTTTACAGTAACTGCAAAAATACCAAAGAAACAGCATGGTGTGGTATATAAAGCAAAGAGATAACAAGTATGTTACTTACACACACTTACAAATAAATGGGCACACACATGCATACATACACAAGCGCACACATAACACACTGATATCTTTCTCCATGCCACAACAGTTCTTACACTGATTTGACCAATATCATTTACTGTCAAGGGAAGAAATGTCAGAATACATACGTGTATACATAAAATAGGAGAATCTCTTTGGAACAAAAGCTTTCAGTTTATTTCCAGTCTGACTACATACTGCTGCTGCAAAGAAGAGTCAAGCAATACTCAGGACACTTGAATATGAACATGCACCTTGCAGAATAAACCTCACCTGGCTCATTTGACTGATTGGAGTCTCATCAATGACGGACACATCCACCGCGTTCCAACCAGGCAATGACAGCTGTGTCTTTTCTCGCAGCTTGACAAAAATGCCCCTGGTAAACAAACAAAAAAAAATCATAACTTTTTAATACAATAATTTGTGATATTTTTAAGTGACGTGGACATGTTTCCGACATTCACCTGCCATTTATGAGCGTCATGTGAAACTGATATTTATAAATACCTCTGTAAATAACTTCCAGTAGCTCTACAATGCACCTGAAGGCTTTTCAACTCAGCATGCAGACACAATCCACACAAACCCAGCAAGAAGATTTTCAACTGACTGCGCACACAGATAACACACCCACCCCTCCCCACCATACCCCAAAGAAACACCAAGAAACGATGACTCACTGAAGCTCGGTGGGATAAATCAGAGGGGCGGAGCCTTCCCCAAACGTAGCATTCCACAGCTGCACAGTCTGATTTTTGATGGAGCGGCGCGGGTGAAGGAACGCGGTGTGCAGTAAAGGGGTCATCTGCTGCAGCAGGTCACTGTCGTACTGGCCTTTGTACTGACTGCACAGCGTGCTGCACACCTCTTGCCACAGCCGATCCAGCTGTACACACACACACATTGCTCTGAATCACTGAGTAGTAAATAGATGATAAACCAATATGAAGAAGAAAGAACACACATGGCAAAGTCCGGGGTCAGGTTAGGACATCTATGATCAGAGACTTAGACTTATAACAGAGAACATTCTAACCTGTGCAGAACTTGACTGTTAAGTTATTGTGAGACAATATGGGCCAACAGCTTTCTGCTTCGGTTAATTAAAGCACATATGCTTTGAAAAAGAACTTTTGTTTTCCTATAATTATGTTGCATCTAATAAACTTACCATGACCCAACAGTGTACACTCCAGCAGGGGTCCAAATCCTGTTCTATGCAAAATACTACACCTCTCATATGGATATCCCTGTTTTATATTCCAAATGTATTTGAAAAAAAAAAAAACAAAAAAAAAACTGAAGAAAAACAAACCATCAAAAAAACAAACTAACCAACATCCCAAACAAACAAAAATCAACAAAATCAATGTGTTCTTTAACAGTATAGGAACTGCTGACACAATATCATTAGGGGAAACACAAAATTACCTACCTTCTGTATGAAAGCTGGAGTGCAGACTTTGGCCTGCAGTTTCTTGGGGACTGCCGCAAAGAGAGCAGCCAGGGATGGGGCCAGTATCTCCATCATGTGACTGATCAGACTGGACACATTGACAGACATCAACAGCATGCTCAGGATGTCCATTATCTTGCTGCAGCAGTTGCCAAGCTGCGCACTGCATTCCTTCCCCTTCTGTAACACAGCGATAAAGGACAGTTGTGAGTTCTGTCTTTGGCAATAACTCAGTAGAAGACAAGTATTAAACATGAGTACAGTATTACTGTGGACAGGCTTGAGTTTCACCCTCCACCCTCCCGACTGCCCCTGTAGGTTGGCAGGGAAATGATCCCAGTTCATGAGACTGCTCTCAGCTGGCCCCTGGACATCTCCCACATGTGAGTCAATTAAGGTGGGATCCACATCCCAGGTAAATAATGACTTTTGAAACAAAAATAAACCCCTGGTAAGAAATGCTTCCTCCTGGGGAAGCAAGAGAACAATATAAGCAAAAATCAAAACAAAAACCCCATAAAACTTGAGAGTTTATGTAGCTAATCAAATAACAAGGCTTGGTTGAAAAGAATACAATAGAAATCATGTTTATAAACCGGCCAACCATAAAAGCTTGGTTAAAAAGAATGACAACATGGAGAAATACAACAAACCCAAAAAGACAAAGTCACAAGGCTATCCCACCTGTTTGGCACCTGTGGACCTGTCCAGTTCAGCCTGGACCTCAGCCATGACCCAGTCCATCAGCTGCTTCAGCAAGGCCACAAATGAGTGCAGGTTGCCCAGTGGTTTGGGCTGTGAGCGGGGCTTGGCGGACGGGGCGCTGCGAATACCCTTCATGAAGGGGTTGGCCGTCTCCAGGGAGCTGAAGTCAATGGTCCCCACCATGGTCTGACACAGCTCTACTAGGTGTTCCAGGGTCAGGGGGTCCTGGGTGAACACCATCAGTACAGTGAGGGAGGGTGTTCATTATGAGTTCTTATCACAGACATCTAACACAGAAACTGACATCTTTTGGGGGATGTAACTTGTACTGAGAGAATTTAACCCTCATGGCAAGGGAGAAAAAATAATTAACACAAAAATTTGGCATCTTTGCTGCCTCTCCTGCAAATGTCTTTCTGGTGGTTTCAGTGTAATGTCAAATATATCTCATTTCCTCACTTTCCTGGTATGGGTTATTCCCATCAATCATATCCCCAGAGGTGGTGTCATAAAATCTATATTTCATTTATTAAAAGACAGAAAAAGGTGTGCGTCGGGTTAAACCGGCTGTAGCTACTTTCATTTTCTCCGCATAGGTGGATAGTAGTTTGCACAGGACAGGAATGTCAGACCCCTGCCGGAGTCTGCACTAGTGGGTCACAGTTAAGTATGTGTAATTAAACCAGAATTTAACTAACAACTGCAAGGGAGAATGCTGTTAAAATTAAACATTTCTAATGTCATTGTGGGTCCTATCATATTCTGCACTTCAATTAGAGTTAAGTGCAAGTGTAAAGTAAGCAGTAATGATAAACATAATAATATCTTATCAACAGTCAATTCATATATATTGCCCAGCTGAATACATATGCCTTTCAAAACTTAACACTGAAGACAGTGTGACAATAACTGTAAAACACTTCTGAACTGATTGTGCCGAGATAAAAAAGCAACCACAAACCCCCCACCTCTTCTCACCAATTTACACCATCACTGTTACACTATCACTGGAGATAACACTGAACTGTCATGTAAAAAAAAAACCACAAACACCAATCATCAGTCTAAACCATTCAGTGTAAAATTGCGACAACCATGCAAGAACAATTAGCAATCTTTGCACCATGACAACTTTCTGTCAGGCTTATTTATATCTGAAAGCAACAAATTTCTGTATGGCCTAGATTCAGTGGAACAATCATGCACTCTCTTTCAAGATACTGTTTTCCATTGTGCAAAAGCAAAAGAAGAGAAAGAAAGGAGAGGGCTGGTCTCAGAAAGAAGGCTTTAACACCTGCACTCACCTTCTCATAACTGTCAGCAGAAGCCTTGCTCAGAATCTTCTGTGAGAGCTCCTCCACAACCATGTTGGCCTCAGCAGTGGTAACCATGGCAGCCAGGCGAGCGAAGGTGAAATACACTTCATTTAGCGTCTTGACGGTTGTCTTGTGTACTGTCTGTTAAAATAAACACCACTGCATCACAATCAAATGGCTATGTGATTTCTTCACTTTCTGGAGGCACACGTGCGTAAACACTGGTACATCTATGTGTGATCTACTAACAAAGTGGCAGTATTAGCCTAACAGCATAAACCTATTAACATAGTTTTGCATCAGTCTGAAGTGGCATAACTGACACTATTTTGTTTCAAGTCTGTAATCTTTAATGTCACTCGATCAAGAAAAACTGAAGAATTTCATGAGAAAAAAAAAAAGAAAAAAGAAAAAGAAAAAAGCAACCTTCTTTCCCTCCCACAGCATTCACATCATACTGTATCACAGCCTACCTGTGGCACTCTAGGGCCCATCAGATAGGTGACTGGCAGCAGCAGTACAGTGTAGAGACAACCAAAATTGGGCCACAGATCATCGTCCTGGTCAACCTGGTTTGTCTGCAACCAATAATACATACCATGCAAATCCCATTTCAGATGTGTCATGTCTGAACAATATATTTAATTCATGTTAACACTCAATGGTAGAAATAAGATACTGCACTGTTTGGCAGACCATCAGTATGCTGTCAGAAAAACCAATGAAATATACAGTAAATCCCCAATGAAGTAAAACGCAGACACCATGCTATACAGATGCAAAAGGTACAAATCATGTGGTGGGAAGATGCATCTTTGTTCACTTCATTAACCTAAAAAAGGCAGTATGGTGCAGCAAGGGAAGAACTGTACATCAATATAATCTATTTAACATTTTTCATGATCATAGTTGACTAAGAATAAGAACGTGGTAAAATCAAATACACAGATTTTAAAATGTCAGCCACCCCTGAAAACAGAGCACAGCCGCCTAAAGAGCCAGATTAAAAAGTCACACACACACATCTGAAAGCAAACTCAGACACAGAGTGAACATGAGATTTGTAGTCAATGAATACAGAAGGAAAACAAGATAGGACAACTTTCTAAATTCTATCCAATCCAGACATATTCATAGCTAATTCAATAAAAACTACAATCTTAAAATGCCAACTCTGTTGATTTCATCATCATTCATGAAATATAGAAAGCAACACCATACAATATTCATCACTATGACAAACTCAGGATACAAAGAAACTGTCCATAAACCAACCAAGCTTTCAAACACAAAGAGAGAGGAATCTTTTCTCTTATCCTTTGTTGCTTACTGTCCAGCTCATCACACATGGGCACATCAGGGCAAAAAACAACAACAACAACAACAAAAACACCCAAAAAGTGGTCCTGTAAAACCCAAACAAAAACAACAAGAAACCCCCTGCCTTCCCCCAAAAAACGAACCTGGAAAAGAAAACCGGACACACGTTCAATCACAGTCCTACACATAAACCTTTGACATGTCTCTGATGTGGACTATTCCTTTACCCCCCCCCCCCTCTGACAGGATATATATATATATATATAAATAAATATATGTAAAGAGGGGGACTCACGGCAGAGATATGCTCCAGCAGCCTGTTGGCGACGATGCTCCACAGGCGCCACAGGACCTCAGGGCTGGCAATGCAGGGTGCCTGGCTGTCCAGCAGCTTGCCCACCCTCTCCAGGAAGGGTAGGGTGCTGCCAGGGTGCTTGGTGCCACCCTTCACCAGGGTGATGAACAGTGTCACAAAGCTGAAACCACATGTCAGGTATAAACTCTGAGTATTTATCTATTTTATTTTTTAAAGTAACAAACTACTGCCTGCACCTTTCTTTGTTTTCTTACCAAGTCATTTCTTTCCACCTTGTATTCTAACCAAAGCATTTTTCTCACAACTTTTTTGCTATTTTTTTCACTCTCAAGTGCAAATGAACATTCCAATAATGAGTTCTTCCTATTTTCTTTGAAATACAAATTGATAAAAACAACAAATGATCAGGTCAAGAATGAAAAAAAAAGGAGACAAAATCATGAAATACACTGTGTGAAAACAATACAATGATCCACAGAAATCTTCACCTTTTTAGACCTCATTATCACTTCCTCCTGCTCCTTTCAAAAAGCAGATACAAAAAACAAAACAAAAAACAACAAAGAATTGGAAAGGAAAGCTACTATGCCATGATCTCTCCAACTCACCTTTCTTGCTTGCCACATTCAATTAAGGCAGAAGAAGACAGCAGAAGTTCACATAAAGAATGGGCACGGCACTGAAAAAGACATTAAAAAACATTATTCTAAATTTTTTTTTTAAAGCACTTGCAAGTACAAGTGAACAATTCAAATCCTTACTATAAATTACTTTTGAAAAAATGCAACCAAAATTTCGAAGTCCAAAATTTCACTTCGATTTTCAAATCACACAAAACAACAAAAAATCAAATAATCCAGATAAGAATCTATTCAATCAACAAGAAAAACTGGCATGTGGTCATTTCAAAGGCCTACGCCCAATAAAGAAATCAAGATAATAACGCCAATGGACACCATACTGCCTGCCAGTCTGTCTTACCCCTGCCGGAGTCTGCACTAGTTAGGTCACGGTTAAGTATGTGTAATCAAATCAAATAATCCAGATAAGAATCTATTCAATCAACAAGAAAAACTGGCACGTAGTCATTTCAAAGGCCTACGCCCAATGAAGAAATCAAGATAACGCCAACGGACACCATACTGCCTGCCAGTCTGTCTTACCTTGAACAGAGACCCTTCGACAAGAGCGGGTGACGACAAAATGTCAGCTGGCAAGGAACACACCAACTGGAAGAGTTTCTGAAAAACAACAACACAGGTTTTTAATTAACAAAAAATCGAAAAAGATGAATAAACAATGTTAAAGATCCCAGCCTTTTATGGCTATAACGGCAGTGAAGTCATATTCACAGAAGACACTGTCAAGGGCTGAAAGGAAGATCAGGTAGCCAGAAACACGTGTGTGGAAAGGGGAAAATCATCCAAGTAAATGCCTTTCCAAGGACAAAACACTTGGCTGAAATGGGGCTTCAAACCCTGATCACTGACCGATTCAGCCATGGCACGTCTTGTATGTAATACATACAAACACACAATAATGCCGCGATCACTGACCGATTCAGCCATGGCATGTCTTGTATGTAATACATACAAACACACAATAATGCCACGATCACTGACCGATTCAGCCATAGCACGTCTTGTATCTAATACATACAAACACACAATAATGCCGCGATCACTGACCGATTCAGCCATAGCATGTCGTGTATCTAATACATACAAACACACAATAATGCCGCGATCACTGACCGATTCAGCCATAGCATGTCTTGTATGTAATACATACAAACACACAATAATGCCGCGATCACTGACCGATTTAGCCATAGCATGTCTTGTGTCTAATACATACAAACACACAATAATGCCGCGATCACTGACCGATTAAGCCATAGCATGTCTTGTATCCAATACATACAAACACACAATAATGCCGCGATCACTGACCGATTCAGCCATAGCATGTCATGTATCTAATACATACAAACACACAATAATGCCGCGATCACTGACCGATTCAGCCATAGCATGTCTTGTATCCAATACATACAAACACACAATAATGCCAAGATCACTCTGAATGCAACAAGAAAGACCCTAACACATTAGGTTACACACAAAAAACAAACAACAACAAAAAAGCCCTGGGATACAGCACAACTTACCAAAGTCATCTTACTCTGCAGCACTTTGATGGATATCAGAGCCTGGAACTGGGACAGGAAAGAAGAAACAGCAGTGTTGCTCTCGTCCCGGTCTTTCTCCACAGCTGACAGGATGTAGGACGTCATACGTTCCCAAATGAACAGCAGCTCTTTTTCTGTAAACAAGATGCCTGGTCATGCCAACTGTACTTTCACCTCTGTCAAAATTTCACATGTTTTATTGCAGGGTTACCATAAACTCCCTACCTTTTTCCACACCAGACTGAGAACTTTTCACACCACATACAAAATCAAACTGAATCAAAATATTGACTGCTACACTGCTAAGAGAATATTCCAGTATATAAGTTCGATTTTTACTACCGGTTTTTTTTGGTTTTGTTTTTTTAAATGTATCCAGCTTTGTTGAGTGGTTGTAAGCAAGGGATCTATTAAAATTCCAAGACTTCAAGGAACCTGAAGGGCAAAACATTTTCCCTATTTTCCTGCCCCAGAAATGATTATCATTTTCCCAACTTTTCCAGACTTCCATAACTGTACAGATCCCACTATTGGAGCACAGTTCATAAACTGCTTCTGTTCTGACAGTTCTATGCATGTTGGGTAAATCAAAATTTTAGAATGTCAGGTTAATGCAAAAACATTCAAAATCTGTACAAAGCCAATGGACTATTCCTTTGGAACATTTTAAGACCAGCCACCCAACCCTGCTTCATACATGTACGATGACTGGATGATGAGATTTGTTAGCATCAAAGTACCATTTGACACTGAAGACTATAGATATAATAAGCATCAGGTACAGTTGCAGTATGCATGTCTGTACAGGTACACTTGTGCATGTGTGTGTGTATGCTTGTGTTGCAATGGTACACTTTTCAACAACAAAATGTTACAATCTCCCCCCCCCCCCCAAAAAAAAATATAAATCAACAGAAACTAGACACTACACAACCAAGTGAATACCCTTGTTCACCTAACTCTTGAATAATGATAATGTTTGAAACAACAAAAAATTAAAAATTACAAGAAAACAAATGTGAACATAAAACTACCGTGTGCTTACACATATCTAACACCACCACCACCACCACAAACAAAAAGCAGACTGCTTACCATTGGTGGCTGCAAATAGCCTGGAGAGTTCCACCATGGCAGAAATGAGGAATCGGGCATTCTTGATGAAAACACTCAGAGGCATAGTGTTGTCACTTTTCAGAGGCTCTGTAATCATGTATAAAACACAACAGTAAACTATGCGGACAATACAAGCTGCAACTTACACAATGAGCAAACATTAAAAAAACAACAACAACACCTTCAATTCAAACAGATGAACTGAGCATGGTAACTTTTATGGGAAGTCATTTAGGAATGTGTGTGTGTATGTGTGTGTGGGGGTGTGTGTGTGTGTGGGGGGGGTTCTTATGCATTCCTTTGTCAGAAATTCCAGTCTGCTTTGACTTCTACACGGCCAATCTTGCTCTGTTACTTTTAACAGCATTTTCAGATTGCACAAAATACCAACTGATACATACCACTTTATTAAACATACACACAGATTATAGTGGTACTTTATTTTTTCAATAAACAGTTTAAACAATAACACAAAGATTACAGCAGTGCTAATTTTTGCCCCCCCCCCCCCACTTAACAGTCTAACAACTCACACCAATACACAACATTCCTTGAACTCATGCCCCCATGACACTGACCGAGATCAAAGGAGAAGGCAGCAGGATGGCTGGAGTCCTGCATCAGGTATGTGAAGATCACCACACTTCTCTGCTGGGTCCTGGGGAACACCGGCAGAACCACAGGGGACCCTGGGGTGCTGGGACTGACCGCCACCTGGCCTGGATCTCCACATGGGTCGTGGAGTGCTGGCATGACATAGGACACATTTCTTTCAGTAACCACTCAGTCTACATGCTTCTGATGTGTAACACTACTTTCAGATTAACAGGGCACAGTTCTTTCAGCGATAGCAAAGTGTGCATGTTTCTGCCGTGTGACATTTCTTTCAGATATAACAGGGCACAATTCCTTCAGCAACAGCAAGTTTGCTGGTCTTCATGCTTCTGCCAAGTAACACTACTTTCAGGGCACAATTCCTTCAGCAACAGCAAAGTGTGCATGCTTCAGCCATGTGACATTACTTTCAGTTATTACAGGGCACAATTCCTTCAGCAACAGCAAAGTGTGCATGCTTCGGCCATGTGACATTACTTTCAGTTATTACAGGGCACAATTCCTTCAGCAACAGCAAAGTTTTGTGTGCATGCTTCTGCCATGTAACATTACTTTCAGATATGACAGGGAAGCTCTTTAGTAAACATAAAGTTTGTACACTTCTGCTGTGCAACATGGCTTTCAGACATCACATGACACAAATCTTTAAGCAATCGCAAAATAGCCTGCATGCTTCTGACATGCAACACCACTTTCAGATATAACATGGCACAAACCATTCAGCAAGTGCAAAAAGGTCTGTATGCTTCTCCCATATAACACTTATTCAGATAAAAACTGTAACATAAAGACTGAAATTCATGAAATTATACACATATCTTTTTTCAAAGGTATCAGTTTCCACACAAAACTTCAACTGCCTGAATGTGTGGTGGAATGATTGAAGAAGCAACAAATCATGTATAACAGCAACAGCTAAAACCGTAATGAAGTAATTATACCAACTGCAAAATAGAACCAAAGTAACAGTATCAGTAGTAAAAAAAAATAAAACCAGTCATACCTCTCAGTATGGATGATCCAGAATCTGCTCCAAGTCTGGCGTTGCCAAGGCAAAACTGCAGAAGTGGCTTCAGGATCTATGGTGGAAGAGAGAAAGACAAAGATATTTCACAAACTGATCCATGACATGCACAAAACTATTCTCAAGTCCTGCTTATCTTGCAACACAAACACCCAGAAAAAATCACCCCAGCCCTTCTTAAGAGACAAAGAATTCATCCAGAAAATGTTGGCATGAAAAAGACAGGGGAAAATAATGTATGTGATATAGGTAAGTCTAGGTAAACATTCTGTAACATGGCCATGCTGTTTCGAATCCACAAGGTCGTTATTCATACCAAACCACACCGCTAACAATACAAATTTGATCACTTGCGAAAGCAGATTCTGAAAGAACTGTGCCGAGCGACACTGCAATTCCAGAAAGTTTCAACTATTTCTTTCTCAGACAAAATGACCCACCTGATCGAACTGAACCCATATGGTGGGTCCCACGAGCAGCACGTAGTGCCACCACGTGTTCAGCTTTATCATGGCCACTTCCTCAGTGTTGGCATTGCGAGTCTTGAACACCCGCATGATCAACTCCACAAACCTGGGCTTCTGCAAGGTGCCTGTACAGTCCATCATTCACCACTTTAGTACTCCAGTAATGAAAGGGAACAAAAAGAGACATAATATCCATCCATAAAAGAATGACCAAAAACAACAACAAAAACAAAAAAAATTGAAAAGCCTATTCTTACACTTCAAAATATTGTTTCACAATGAAATTTGTAGGAGAGACTTTTGATAATAAAGAAGATGTAGAACAGATTTTATAAAGGCTAATCTCAAGATTTTACTTATTTCTGGCCTTTTTCTTTCCACACTAAAACTTTTAGCTATATGACAACTGATGGCTTTATAATCAATTATTTTCTCTTTTCACCCCATCTAAAAAAAAAGCAAGAACCAATAAATATTATAAACAGGAAACTGGCTGTGAGCTCATCGGTTTCATCAATTCAGAATACTGGTTACAGTCAATCACAGCAAGAACCGAACTCCTCACCTTTGTCATTCAAAATGTCGATGAACACCCTCCAAGATTCGAAAGCTTGGCAACGAACATGTGGAGAGGAGCATCGGAATGCCTGTTCTTGTATGGACAGCAAGCTGTTGATGAGAGCGACATTCTGAAGCTCCTGTTGAACAGAGTATATACATAGTGGTCAACAGGGATTAACATTTTTCTCCAGCCCTAAAGATTACCCTTGAGCACAGCTCAGTTACATCTGCACCTTCAAGAACTGAAAACCACTTTTCATCAAATCTGCTTCTCCAACACTGCCTTAGCTCAGTGTGGAAAAAAAAAAAAAAAACAACAACAAAAAACCCACCCCCAAAACAAACAATGAGGATTTCTGCTTCTTTGGCTGCACTTATAAAATGAGAACATTTTAACTTGTATTTGCTGACTGAGACAATAAGTGAATAGCGATTATAAAAAACAAAGGGTCAATGGCAACAAGACAGACAAAACCAGGGACGTCATATAAAGCACAATTCTGAACACACTATTCTTACCTGCTTGAAGAGCTCCATCAACAACGTGCTGGCTTTCAGTGTGAAAACTTCCAACCCATTGGTGAACATTGTGTTCAAGATGGGTACAATTTGCTGGAGGAAAAACAGCAAAAACAACAATATCAACTTTCACACATAAGCTAAATACAAGTTTTGTGGCATTCTTGAATGGTTATTACTGAATATCATCTACTTTTTAATGCAAAGTTGTTTTTTTGTTTTGTTTTTTTCATTTTTGAAGTATACAAGAACAGAAAAATGAAGAAACTAATCAAAGGGAAAAGAACAAAATAAAAAGAATGAAAGAACACAAAGGGGATGGGAGAAGACAGGAAAGAGGCACTGACGAGGGAGAAATAAAGGGCATGAATATCACAGACAATTGGACAAGCACATGACAAAATTCTTCATGTGAGAAAACTGCACAACAATTACTTTTGTGATGGTGGAAACACCAGATCGCATGAATTCCTTGTTTGCCGCCAATATTCCAGACCACTTTTGAAGTCTGCTGAAAGCGTGGTCCCGCGTCTGGGAGGACTGTGACACCAGCAGCCTCATGAAAGGTGGTCCCCACTTACTGCACAGGGCTATCATCTCTCTAGGGCACTGCTCGCCCAATCTGCAGTCACAACACAACAGTCATCTGTCAGGTATTTCTGCCCAGCCAGAAGTAAAGCCACCACCACCCACCAACTAACCAGCCTTCTTAAAAAAGGGCAACAGGTTACAAGCTGTTACATGTTTCAAAAGATTTAGGGCTTGTATTGTTTTACCTTAACAATGGTTCAGATATATTTACTTCTTAAAAAAAAACCATATTTTTCTTAGCTTGATAACTGTAAGGAGCTGTAGTAAAAAAAAAAAATTAAAAAAACAACAAAAAAAAACAAACCCCACCGAGTCCACTGACTAAATTTATGAGAAACAGAATCTCCTCCCCCCGCGCCCACACCCAATATTCCGAATGTCCTACCTCTGGATAGTATACATTGCAGCATGTTCCACCATCGCTGAGGTTCCCCACCATGACACAGCTGCTCTGCTGAAAGCGTTCATCAATGCTGAAATCTGCACATCCAAACAAAATTCTGTCAAGTGCTTTTGGAGACACAACAGCTGAAAAAAAAAGGGGATAAAAAAGGTGTCCACACACAATAAAGTGTTCATTTTTTAACCACTGGCTCAATTACTGATTTCAATAAATTGTATTATAACTGTATTATAATTTCTGTCAGAAACTATTTGGTCAATTAATAAACTTTCCTGTTTCCAAAGTGAAACCCAACACAGTTTCACAACAGAAATGAAAAGCTGGGCGGAGGATTGAAGGTTTTCAAGTTGCTAAAAAAAATACTTTGAAGATTTTAAAGCATAACATGAAGTAAAAACCATACCTTGAAAATATCATGTAACAAAACTGAACTGCAAACAACACTTGAACATGATTTTCCTTAGAAAGTTGAAAGCTACTGTAGCTCTTCTGCAGCAAGTAACCACTTTCTGTCAATTACATAAAAGCGTTCATCACCAATTTCACAAGTACATCAATTGCTACAGTTCTAGAGAATAATATACTTCACATACAGATATTAAGGAAGTGTTTCTCTTTGGGCAATACAAACCTCAGCACTCATGATACTGGCTGGAAACCTTTGGTTCCTCACACACCAAAATGCATATGTACATGTGTGTTTCTCTTTTGTCTCTGCAATAATCTTGTTCCACATCGTCACCAATTCACTCATCTCCGCAGCAGACAAGAGACTGAAATCATAACAGGAATTCAAAATGTAAAAAAAAAAAACAACCACACACACCTGACAAATACATTCTGATAATTCAGTAATATCATCTGAATAAACAGAACTACAAATCCTAATCCTAACAATCAACCCTTAATCTTCTTTGATGACAGAAGATTACCTTCTCTGATTGACTGCAAGTGCAAAAGTATTGATCATTTAATCAAAATACAAAACAAAAATGCTGATATCATCATTAAGACAGTCTGGATAAACAAGAATGCTTTGAATTTTGCTAGTCTGAAGAAGTTACTCATTTTAGACAGTGCCATTTTTCACAGGATAACCAAACAATAGTACTTTACCTCACTATGTCTTTGGTGCTCACACAATAGCCCATCACGATCAGCGCTTTGGATGTGATGGAGTTCTTAAACTCTCCATCAGAGTTCACATGTTTCTTGGTAACAGCCACAAGGCGCCGGCCTTGCTCCACCAAGTCTCGCTCGAACAGACTCAGCTCTTTGCTGATGTGATGGGACAGCCTGGTGTAGGCATCGAGCACCTGCTCATCCGAGGAGGCATCCGATTCCAACACACCAAGCACATTCCTCACATCAAGCGGCGATTCACCGCTTCCGTCCGACATTTTTCTGTTCTGACACACCAGATCAAAATTGTTTTTAATATACACAAAACATTTGGGGGCAAATCATAAAGATTACCAATACTGGTATGTCATTTATCAATATATCAACATCAACCTGGCTCGAATGATACAGACACCTGCAACAATGGACAGAAAATTTATTTTTGAGCTTGAGCTCATAGCATGCTTAATTCTTGTACAGGAATCAAGTCACGGAGGAAAAATTCCACCTCCAATAGGACAAGAAATCCATGTCTTCTCAGTTATAAGTGTGATGTCAACCACTTTAATGGGTTTTTTTTTTTTTTTTGGGGGGGGGGGGGGGGGGGGGGGAGTTTGATGCTATATCATATACTACTGGACTGCAAAGCAAACAGAACTTGAAATTTTGTGCCAAGAATCCATGAAGAACAGCGAGAATGGTCAAAATAAGACAAAGAAATTTAACCGGCCTCCAACTACATGACAACATTAATTTGGTCAAGTTTTCGTCCCACATAATCTCATTTTAATTGAACCCATTACTATCAAATGATAAATCATGATAAGTTTACGCAGATAACGACCTAGGCAATGACTATCACAAGCAAGATAACAGGTTTTCGGGTCTCACACCTTCACCATCACAGATGGATGCGTGTTACTGTCACGACTGTTCAGTCACTTCAGGAATGTCACATGTGGTTCAAAACGACTTTCTCGTCAAGTTTTTGCGCCAGAAAAGATCTTACCCACACCAACCATAAGAGCAACAACATCATTATCAGAACAAACACTTTATCTCATATTACACAAGTGCTGTGATCGTTTGAAACATGACCAAAGAATAAAACATAAACCACAAACAGACGCGCTGCAGTACGATCCAAGCGTCCGGCATTTTCAACATTTCTTACTTTTCAGTTATGTTTTTCTTATAAAAGACCTTCAAATCATCGGACATAAAAACAGTCACAATCTCTCAAAATGACACAACAGTAGAACATTTAATAAAACAGCACTGACCGTCAGCAGTAAAAATGCAGCATTCGCGAGGTGTTTCTTCCACTTTCGCGGGATTTCGCCATGAACGGAAGTAGAATTTGCTTCCGTTCTTTCCATTGGCTGGGTTGCTGGAAGTGGCGGTCAACTTTTGTTTGGCCAATTTTACTTTAATCTGTGTTACAAAATCATGTATTTGAGATTACCTTGATAGACACTGATTCAAATAAAAAGTAGTGACTTTTTAAAACAAAACATGTTGAGTCAGCTTTTCCCATTCAAGACAAATTATCGCGAAAACTTCTGTGTCGCGGCTAGATTGGACAGGCCGCGTCGTAGCTTCAAGCCAGCTCGCGCGGCAACCATAGTACTCCCGAACTTCAGTGAGCAAGAAAACCGAAAGAGCATCATAGCATGTTGTGTTGTGAGCTACGATTATTGGAATGTGCGTGTGTGTATATATGCATGTGTGGGGGGTGGGGTGGGGAGGTATGGACGTGTGTGTGTCGTGGAAGCTGCGATAAGTACGGATGTGCGTGCGGGTGGGGGTGTAGTGGGGGATGTGCAGGGTAATGTAGGAGTGTATGTGTGTGTCTCACTGTGTGTGTGTGTGTGTGTGTGTCAGTCGGGGCTTGTGCCGTGCTTTCATGAGTAGCGTTCGGCCTGTGCACTTTTGTTCAGTTGTGCTTTCATATCTGTGAAACTGCATGTTTGGTGCATATCTGTTGTGTGTGTGTGTGTGTGTGTGTGTGTACTGGAGTTTATGTGGAAGACAGATTTACAGATTAATGGGAGGGATGGATAATGATTAACAGATTGTCACATACAGACATATTTATGTGCATATTTGAATTTATATTTGGTTTAGGATTACTCTTTTCTGTCACAACATATTTCTCTGTGTGAAACTGAATCGGGCTGCTTCCCCCACGAAGAGCGCGTCGCTCGGCTAAACTGAGAGCGCCGCTACCCGGCCATTTTTTTGTTTGTTTGTTTGTTGTTGTTTTTTTTGTTTTCCTATCGAAGTGGATTTTTCTACAGAATTTTGCCAGGGACAACCTTTTCGTTGCGGCCGGTTCTTTCACGTGCCGCGCTAAGTGCATCAGTGCTGCACGTCAGTGGGACCTCCAGTCGGCCGGCGGCTTATCAGTCGTCTCAGTGGAATGACTTGCGTCCAGACCACCACTGACTCAAGGCTAGTGGAGGGGGAGAAAATACTGGTGACTGTGCCGGGATTCGAACCAGTGCGATCAGATTCTCTCACTTTGTATGCGGACGCGTTACCTCAAGGCCATCACTCCACAATATATGCTTTGATTTGTTATCAATTTTCAATAATTTCAGTTTTTGAATTGTAGTTTGATTTTTAAATTTTTTTCTTTTTTTTTTAAGATTATTTTTATTGTTCATTACTTATTATCTACCTGTTTCTTTTTATCTATTCAATTTATTCGTTTATTCATTCATTTTATCTGGCTTATCATCACGGCATCCGTCAGTCATTATTAGTATTTGTTCATTCAATTTCGTTGTTATCTATTTATCTTATCTATTTTATTTCAATTTATTCTGTTTTCCCCAAGGCCTAACTAGGCGTTTTGAGTTACACTGCGACGCCTCCTCAGTGACTGAAGTGACAACAGAATAATGAACTTTTTATCTGATTTCATCGTGCGGTAATTTCGTAACATCTGAAGCCTCTTAGCTCCTTCCCCCATGCCCCCTTGTTTTTATTATATTTTTCAAAGTGTTATTTATTGCCTTGCAACTGTGGTACATTCACTGAAAGATTTTCAGTCTAGAGCAGTATAATATGCAGTGCAGTGGTCCGTGGGAATGAAGGCATTCTCTGTTCTTCAACGAAACCGTGGCAGTGACTGAATGAGGAAGGGAGAATACTCGGTCTCATTTGATTTGGCTATTTCTCTCCCTTTGACCGCAAACAAACGCGAGCGCGGGAGCTGGATTCTCGCGCGAGTTTCCCGAGTTCGAACCCGGTCTAGTTTCGGCGCACTTGGTGTTAAAGATGGAGATTCTTCCGATCTCCCAGGTCAAGATAAGTGCAAATCAGCAAGTGCCTGATACCCCTTTCTTGTGTAAGCGAAGATCAAATACGCACGTTAATGATCCTATGATCCATTTCAGCAATCCGTGGGTCAGTTATGGAAGCAAGAACATATCTAGCATGCACAGCCCCGAAAACGTTGTATGGCTGCCGGCCCGGCTACATGGCGTGGTGAAAAGGTCATACACATAAAGTTACGTGTGTGCGTGTGTGTGTGTGTGTGTGTGTGTGTGTGTGTGTGTGTGTGTGTGTGTGTGTGTGTGTGTGTGTGTGTGTACTTGACTAAAACCTAACTGAATGACAAAAGAAACAACTGATGAACGACCAAAGGCACCTCTCGGTCAGCTCTACCCAGGTTTGCAGCCTGTTGTGCAAATGACTCCCAGTTTGTACAGCGCTTTAAGCTTGGTTTCACCGAGGGTATGCACTATATAAGTATCCATAATCATCATCATGCTTATCAGAACAGATATGTGCGCCTTCCTCCAGTTTACTGAGTAAAAAAAAAAAAAAAAAAAGCCGAACAAACAACAAACAAACAAACAAACAAAAAACCCACTTAAATCATCCGGCTACTTGGGCAATGAATTAACTAAAGAAAAATGATACCACACACACACGCACACAGCGCGCATGCATGTGTATTGAGATTTTTGTCAATATTATGTACATATTTTTATTTGCCATCTGTGCGTGTATTTTTTTTTTTCCGGTCGTGCCTTTTTTTCTTTCTCCTTCTTTTATTTCTTTTCGCCCCCAGCCCCCACTTTTTTTTTTTTTTCTGAAGGCATGGAGTAAATCTTTTTAAATAAAAAGAATATAGAAAGAAAGAAACAAACAAACAAAGAAAACTTTGTAAGCTTACTTTTCTACCATCGATAAAGATGTATTGTCTTGACTGGTTTCAGTTTCAGTTCTCAAGGAGACGTCACTCACTGCGTTCGGACAAATCCACAAATCTGTTTGGCAGCGGCATAACCCATCGCGCTTGACTGACTTCACACACACACACACACACCGTCGCAGCACGCACGCTGCCACGCACACATGTAATTTTCAACATTAAGTGCATACACTTAGTTTATTTGCAGTTTGTGCAGGCTTTTTTTTTCTTCCAGTTACAATACCATGTGTGTGTGTGTTTGTAATGGTTGATTTTCTGTCATGCTGTTAGATTTTTTTCACATTTGTGTATAAAAATATAGATGATTTTGACTTGACCAACACTCCCCAACACACACACACCCTCACCCACCCCCGGACCACCCCACACACCTCCAACTGCTGTTTATGCCAGTGCAACTATTTCTCTGTTGCTATACTTCTACGCTGTTGCTCATTACCAGTAATTTTCCTTCATTACTTGGTTTCAATGTTCAATACAAATCGAATGCCTTTATTTTATTTATTCATCCATTCATTTATTCATTTATTTATCTGTTTATTCATTTATTACATATTATTATTATCATTATTATTATTATCATCATCATTTCAGAGAACACATTAAAGAGTGATCGCCCGCTGGGAACTCTTCAGTGTTAATTCTGACCTCAGTAGGCTACGGATCTCAGCTGGGGGAAGAGCATCTGTCATGCCTGGTACAGTGGTAGACAGACAGACAGACCGGTAAGGACAGAAGATAAGAAAGATGCAAACATACATTGGTAGATTGACAGCACAATAAACAGAGTGGTAAATGCTTTAAGTCCAACTGAGGGAGAGAGACTCGGAGTGTGTGCGCGTCCGGTTGTCGCGGGACTGTTCAAACGCGGCCTTGAAATTTTCTACAATACGTTCAAACGGCGAACTTTGCGAAAAGTTTGGTGAAAATGATTTTAAATTCTGGCGCACCCGAAATAGTTACGTATTATCTATGAATAAATTCTCCACACACGCATTTAACAACTTTGTTGAATATATCCACAAAAGATTCCAATGTGACGTTATCCGGTTCAACGATAATGCCTGAATTTGTCGTAATCTGTTTAAATTACAGTAGATATTTGATTACTTAACAGTTTCCAGTTCACTGGCAGTTTATGAATATTAATCAGATAATCATTAGAGTCCACGACTCTTGTTCTTGTAATCGGTAGCTGCCTTCTACAGATTAAGGAATGTTAGATTCTGTGGTTTCCCAGTCATATCTTGCACCTTCTTTTTCTTCTCAATTCTCAGCCCTGTCATTCATAAAATAGAGACCATTTTTTGTGTTATATATATATATATATATATATATATATATATAACACATATATATTATTATTGTAGTTTCAGTTTCTCAAGGAGGCGTCACTGCGTTCGGATAAGTCCATATACGCTACACTACATCTGCTAGGCAGATGCCTCACCAGCAGATTAACCCAACGCGCTCAGTCAGACATTGAGTGCATGCATATGTACATGTATACATGTAAGAGTGGATTTCTTCTACAGAATTTTGCCAGAATACATAACACTCGTTGCCATGTTTTTTGCTGGTTTTTTGTTTTTTGTTTTCCAGAGTTACAAGTGCGTGCTGGAGACGGGACCTCGTCTTATCATCTAATCCGAAAGACTACACGCTCAGTTCGATTTTCCAGTCAAACTTCGGAGAAAGGGTGAGAGCGAGATTCGAACCCAGACCCTCACGGACTCTGTAGTGGCACTAGATGAGCCACTCTGCCATCATCGCTTTTTTTTCTTTTTCCTTTTTTTTTCTTCTTCTTTTTTTAAATCAGTAGCCATGCCATTTGTGTGTGTGTGTGTGTGTGTGTGTGTGTGTGTGTGTGTGTGTGTGTACATTTATATTTGGACTAAGAGAGAGACAGACAGACAGACAGACAGACAGTCATGGATAGAGACAGAGAGTTCGCGCGCGCGTATGCTCCTTTGTGCTCATGTGCGCTGTGTGTCATCTGATATATATATATATATATATATATATATATATAGTTTTTTTGTTTTTTTTGTTTGTTTTTGTTTTTTTGCAAATCATTCTGCCACCTCTGTATTTTCCCGCACATCACATTCACACACACACACACATCCGCCCGAACGCAAACATCCAACCCCCCCAGCATGACTGTTATCTCCCGGGCCCCTCCAGATGATTCTAGATTTTCCTTTCGCCCTTGTGGGGCATAGCATGAAACAAACGACGACAACAACGCGAACGATAAAACATTATCAACACACACACACACACACACACACACACACACACACACATTAATGAACTGTTCAGTCAACAACACTTTGTATATTACAAAGGAAAATTAGAACATGCAGCAATGTGACCAAAATATCCCCCCTCGCACTTCCCCAAAACAGTAGTCGCATTCAAGGCATACCAACATCTGTAGAACTACCCCGAGATACGAAGAAGGTAAGGTTAAAAACCACTTCTTACATACATATGTACTATTTGAATGCAATACTTCGAAGCACCATTAAACTTACAGTTATTGTAATTTCAAAGTTACAGTCTTTCTTTCTATACAAACATTTGCCATGCTTTCTGTTTGTTTGTTTGTTTTTTTTTCTAATCGAAAACAATTTTTTTTTGTCGACTTTGAAAACGTCAGTCCAAAATGACTGCTGCACGACCGAGGTCGGAGAAACTTTTGGGAGATCAGCTCAGTACTTACTGTAAATAACCTAATGAAGACATTCCATAATGCCGGAAATGGAATTCACCCCCAGTCACAGACACTGCATATTTTATAGCTCAACCTTTCAAGAAGAGGTATATCAGGGCACGTCCAGTTTCTGTTCGTAGCTTTTGATTGCTACAACAAAATTTCAGAAGTGTATGAGGATCGACGTCTAGTCAACGAGCGATGTTTTTCTATGTGAAGGCTTAATTAAGGTCGGTACTGACATAAAAACAAAAACAACAACAACAAATCATAGTAAACATTTTCTACAAACATCTAGTCCATTCCTCTACTTAATAAAAAAAAAAAATCATTTACAAAATATTTTGGGATATAACTACATGTCACATAAAATTTGAACCTTCGCCCTCCCATGAACACACAAACACTTTGTACAAGAATTTTTTGAATACTGTAAAGCCATACAAAAAGAATCAGGCCATTGTCAAATAGCTTCAATTTTTCGAAGTCTGATAAATTCTGAATGATGATTTCATGACTGTGATTGGTTAAGTTTTATCCCAAATCGAATCTTACTGATGAAACCTAAAGTAGTATATGTATTCCTGTTTTGCCATGTACTAAACAAAGTGTTCTGTTTCAAATTTTTTTTTTTAAAAAGAAGAAGAAAAAAAATCAGATGAAATGTGTAATAAAAATTATTGAGAATGAAAGTTTCGTAACCCGAAATTTCACAAGCATATAAAACTGGTAAAATCATCTCATCAACTGTATATATATATATATATATATATATATATATATATATATAACACCAAGAAATAAATTTCCTTCTTAAAATAAAACCACGCGATTTTAGATTCTTGTATTTCACTGTTCACTATGATTTACATTCGTGATCATTCCCGGTCACATTCGAATGTTTAGGCCACAACGCACTATACATTAACCATTTTTACATTTCTAACAAAGGCACAATTAATTATTTTATTTATTTATTTATTATTTTTTTATCTTACTCAGTTGTTCCAAGAAAACAGGACAATCTGTAATTTCCCAACACTGCCAAACAAAGTTATACATCTTTAATTATCACTGAGTCATATTTATCGCCCTTCGTTGAACAAAGTTGTGCCTCTTTCATTTCTTAGGCTGTAACCCAAATATCCTGCACATCGCCTGTATCTAAAAGTCTGTAAGACAGTGTTTACAGTCGAATGCAGAAAGCACTTCAAATTGCTGCAGACTTTACAACGTTCAAATAAATGTTATGTGTCCCAGTTGCCTTGAGGCAAGGGCGATCACTGTAGTTCTGTTTCAGTTACACACACACACACACACACACACACACACACACACGCTCTCTCTCTCTCTCTCTCCTGTGACAATGGGGGAAAAAAATTGTGAGAACCACAGTTTATTCAGATGGGAGTTATTTGTTATCTATTTATTAATCATGTTCATTTCTGTATTCGTTCGAGTATTTCGCACACAGTGTAGTGTGTGTGTGTGTGTGTGTGTGTGTGTGTGTGTGTGTGTGTGTGTGTGTGTGTGTGTGTGTGTGTGTTTACGTGTGCGTGCGTGCATCTTCAATCCAATGTTATACACAACCTGTTTAGGCCCCACATTTTCAACACGGCGTGCATCAGTTAACACAATTGCAGTTGAATGTCAAGGATTGTGAAAGCTTTATTTTTTTCTTCCCCAAAATGTCAGTAACCTTATTTGAGAGACTGAGACAGAGAGAGAGAGAGAGAGCGTGTGTGTTCTCGGTCTACTCACCCTCTCATTACTCTTCCACCACTTCAGTTGTGTGCGTGCGCGCCCGCAAGCCGCGCGTGTTCGCATGAGTATACATACACAACTTAGCGACGGTGTGTGTGTGTGTGTGTGTGTGTGTGTGTGTGTGTGTGTGTGTGAGAAGTAGAGTGAGTCTGTGAATTGTCACATTTCCACTGCTTTCGTTGAAAGCTTTCGCTCTTTTCGACAGGAAATTCAGTTTTAAACTTTTCTGATGAAAATAGTCCAGATTGGAACACACCCGGATTCCTCTGTGCATGCGTGCGCGCGCGCGCGCGCACGCTTGTATGTTTGTGCGTGTGCATGCGTGCGTGGCAGTGTTAAGTGGTGTGTGTGTGTATGTATGTGTGTGTGCGTGTGTGTGTGTGTACGTGCGTGCGCGTGTGCGCACGCGTGCATGTACACCTGGATGTTCGTGCTTTGATTTGCTGACAAGAGTGTTCGGGTGATTCCGTTTTTTGTTACCGGGTCGTAACTTACTTAAAAAAAAAGAAAAAGAAACAGAACACGGCAATGTGTGTGTGTGTGTGTGTGTGTGTGCGCGCCGCGCGAGCGCTGTCATCGTGAAGCGCCGACCCAGGTTATCTTGAGACAACCCCATTATTTGCCTTGACCTTCGACCCCTTTTCCTGTTTCCCCTTTCCCCCCGTCTCTCGGCTCCCACACCACCGCTATCGCCTTTTCCCCTCGGCAGCTAAAGTCTGTTTCAAGATTCGGTCTCTACCGTGCGCATTATGATATCCACTTTTTTGCGACTGCAGCAAACATGGTGGTTTTCTGTTCCGACAGCAGTAAAGACAGAAAACCGAGACTGGAGACTCATGCTTTCTGTGTTCTCATTAAGAACTCGTGAAACGACCTGGTTTCTCTGACCCTCCCCTCCTCCTCTGCTGCGTGTGTGAGAGCAACGGCTCCATGACAGTGATCAATGAACTTGGGATAGACCCTTGATAACTGGGGCCTCGTCAGGGATAGAGGAGCGGGGGTTTCTGACTGTAAGCAGGTTTCTTGGTAGTGGGTAAGGCTGGGGATAGCTTTGAAAAACAAAACAAAAACCTCTTCCCTGTGGGTTTGTTCATATGTGCGCGCGCGCGTGTATGTGTGTGCAGCGGTTCTGAAGAGGCAATCGAAACCCGCTTAGCAGCACGACTGTTTTCTCCACAATCAACATCGAAAGTCGAACATGGCAAGAAACGACAGCCAAAGCTTTCATAGAAGAGACTACAAAGACCATACACACAGTTAAGCACTCTGTCTGTCCATGAACAACACAGTGGAGAGTCAGTGGAACAACGCGAAGAGCAGACGGCTGTCACTGACAAGCAGCACCACTGAGTAGACAGCTTCCAGTGCTGCCGCTGCGTTCATAGTTGATAATCATGAGAAGCAGAATCTGCTGTTCACTAAACACACCACAAGCTTCGGCTTGTTGCTGCTGCTTGAAGTGCTTGATATGCCCTGGTCTGTTATTGAGAATAAAATCATGTTTAAACCATGTGCGCTCCCGAATAGGTTACTGAGCAATTAATGCATGAACTGCTTTCTAGATACAGATACAGTAGGAACGCTCTACAAACGTTCACTGAGTTTGGGATGTTGAGGAGGGTACATTGATTACGATGCAGAATGGTGAATCTTGCGAGTTATCTCTACAACTGATAACAGGAAGCAAATGAAGGCACAGACAGGGTCGTGACAGAGGGACCGGGGAAAGGAACAGGAAAGAAAGGTAAAGGGGGAGGAGCGCACAGGAACATGGAGGGCTCGTGGAGTCAACTTAACTTCCTCTTACGTCCTTTTCTCCCATCCGAGCTTCCTTCCCGCCCCCCCCCCCCCCCCCTCCCCATACACCCTCCCTGTCTCCAATCTTCTCGACACGCCGTCTTCTTTAGACCTTCACGTGACCTGGGTGTGCAAAGCGCTAAAAAAATTTAAAAAAACCACACACACACACCAAAAAACGAAAATAAAGAGAGAGAGAGAGAGAGAGGAGGGGAGAAAGGGTGAAGGGTAGACCACGGACCTTTATTTCCCTCTCCCTGTCCCTTTCCTCCCCTCACTCCTGTACAGACCGTGTCTTGGCTGCTACTCAAAGTTTAAAGTCTTGAGCTTGCTGGGGGGAAAAAACCCCATAAAAAACGCATTCCCCACTCCCTTCCCTCTTAGCCCCCACCCCCTCCTCCCCAACGACCCCCTTCATCCACCCTACACCCATTCCACTCCGCCCTGTTTCTTCATCTTGGCAGACGAGAAAGACAAGAGCCTGGGGGTTTTGCGTCGGAAGGCGTCGCCTGCTCGCTGCATGCATACAATCCTCCTTCCCCCTTTGCCCCCTCCACCCCACCCCCTCCTCCAACCCTTCCCTCCTCCCACTTCGTACACGTATCCTCCCGCTCAATCAACTTTCACCACCCTCCTCCCACCCCACCTTCCTTCCATACCCTCATCCTCTCTCTCTCTCTCTGGCTCTCTCTCTCAATTCAGGCAGTGCAGGCTCACTCTCCGGCTCCCCCATACTTCAAGCTGCCAGGCAGTAGAGGCAGAGGAGTGAGGAGTTGCCATGAGGCGGGGCTTCCACTCCTACCTTCCCCCACCTCCTTCCCGGCCACTGGCAAGAAGCCCGGACGGTGACTCAGGACCAGCGGAGAAGCGGCCCCGTGTAAAAACGGCATTGGCTGCCCAGACAAAGCAAAGGGGGGGCGGGTGGTGTAGTGGGAGTGTGGTGGTGGTGGCTGGTAGGGGGGCTGGGGTTGTGGGGGAGGCGAGACATAACATGGAACGGTTCCCTGGGCAAGTTCAGCTCCCCCCCCTACCTCCCTCCTTCCCCTCTCACCCCCATCTCCGCCCCCCCTAACCCCCCCCCCCCCAGGAGGAGTGAGGAGGGTGGGGGAAGGGACGGTGTGGGTGTGAGTGATGGCGGGGAAGGTTTTTTTTTTGGGGGGGATAGCGGGATGGGGGTAGGGTTGGGTGGGGGAGGGGAGGGGATGAGGGGGGGTACCGTTTACTTGCTTGTGCAGTAGTGCGCGGGAAAGCAGCAAGCCGCCATCTTGCTTGTCGTCGGTCGGCATCCACGGCAGCCGGGCATCGGTCTGCCTGTCCTCGCTCAACACACACACACACACACACACACACACGCCGTGTCGGCATGTTCATGCATTGTATTGTATCGTGTCGTATCGTATTGTATTATATTTGTGTTGTATTGCACCACTTTTTGTCACAACAGATTCCTGTTTGAAACCTGGCCGAGCTGCTCTTGACTTCCCAGACGGACAGCTCATTGCCACCGACGGTACAGCTCCACCCGCACATTGTTTCCCCGTATCTCCATCCCCCCCCCCCCAACCCCCCCCACCCGCCCCTCCCTTATCTCTCTGTAAATGTGTTCTACTATCAGAGTGGATTTTACTACATAATGTTTGCCAGGGACATTCCGTTTGTTGTCGTGGGTTCTTTTGCGTGCGCTTCCACCACTTTTTTTTTTCCAAATAATTATAATAATAATCGATATTTATATAGCACACTATCCAGAAATCTGCTCTACGTGCTTTACAAAAACACTTT
Source organism: Babylonia areolata (assembly GCF_041734735.1). Lineage (NCBI taxonomy): Eukaryota > Metazoa > Mollusca > Gastropoda > Neogastropoda > Buccinidae > Babylonia > Babylonia areolata. The sequence goes on from NC_134877.1 coordinate 41,166,050, forward strand.
TGTTTGCATTACACAATACATCAATGTTACATACACACACCAAAATGTGACTGAACACACACACACACACACACACACACACAATGCATACATACATTTTAACATACATATGTACCTAACAGCTACCCTCAACAAATACGCACATATCGGCACGCACAAACATATATAAACAGACCTGCGCGCGCGCGCACACACACACACACACACATTTTCACATACATGCATGTAGTTATGTACACTACATACATATGTATACACACATATAGTCAATCACAGCTGATGCAAAAAAGTGGACCTGCCACAACTGAACTCATTGCTGAGGGAAAAGGTGAGTTTTGAGACGCAGATTTAAAAAATGCAAGGGACTCAGAATGACAGAGGTTGTCAGGGAGCTTGTTCCACGTCTTTGGCGATTGAACAGAAAACGATCGGTGTCCAGCGCGCGCGCTGTGTTTGAGTGCGTGTGTTTGGTGCCTCTGTGTGTGTGTGTGTGTGTGTGTGTGTGTGTGTGTGTGTGTGTGTGTGTGTGCTTATCCAATAATTGACCTTTAATAAAACCTTTGTCATTCTCTCTCTCTCTGTGGAAAACAACTGAATTGATGTTGGCGGAAATATTTCTGAACATGCACACTGACAATCGAGAGAGAGAGAGAAAAGAGAAAAGAAAAGATGGAGTAAGTTACTGACGTATGTGGAAACGTGCCTTTCTTGAAGCGCGCGGAAACAGACAGGCAAACGCATCTAAGCAGTAACATAAACTCCAACTCTAAAGGAGCGCGTACAGGCATGCGCGCGTGCCGTGCGTGTATGTGTACGCGCGCATGCATGTCAGTACGCGCACACGAACGTGCTTGCGTGAATGCGCTTCTTTATGTCTTTCACACAAACATAGACATGCACACGCGCAAGACATGCATGCACGCAACACACTCACATGCACACACGGAAGCACACACACATATGCATATGCACGAGCGCGCACATTTTCAGAGAGAGGGAGAGAGAGAGAGAGAGAGAAAGATGATGATGATGATCATCATGTTTTTGAATGCATGTGTACATTTTCAGCCTTCTTGGATGTAAACCATATAAGCCGTTTTGAGGCAGGCGACATATGGCGGATTTTCTGTACTTATTCCGATGACAGCTGGCAGATTAAAACTGATGTGCACACACAAACTGACACGCACGGACGCGCAAAATCATGTTCAAACATACACGCACACTTACGCAAACACATGTACACATATATATGCACACTAACATGTCCACACACACACACGCACACAAACACACACACACGCGCGCGCACACACACACACATACACACGCACACACACACACACGCACACACCATGTTCAGCAAGGGAGGGGAAAAGAAGGCTGTATGATACAGCAGGATGGCAGATACGGCCGTGGTAAAATTAACAGTTAAAAAATCCGATTACCCACACTGAAGAGAGAGAGAGAGAGAGAGAGAGAGAGAGAGAGAGAGAGAGAGAGAGAGAGACGGGATTAAGAAGGACAGACAGACATAGAGGTAGAAAGAGACACTGAAACCGTGTGTGTGTGTGTGTGTGTGTGTGTGTGTGTGTGTGTGTGTGTGTGAGAGAGAGAGAGAAATTTATATCTTTATCTTTATTTCTATATAATAAAAACTCTGTCTGTCTGTCTGTCTGTCTGTCTCTCTCTCTGTGTGTGTGTGTGTGTGTGTGTGTGTGTGTGTGTGTGTGTGTGTGTGTGTGTGTGTGTGTACCCTTGCACACGTCTCTCTCTGGGACTGGAGTTTTTTTCATCAGATTCATCATATAAAAAAAGAAAGTCAAAGTGCGTGAATGTAACTGCAAAGTCAATTCTGCTCAGTCACGTTACGTTCTTTTCCATTTGCTGATACATTATTCAGTCGATTTGGCTGGGCAATGAAACACGCACCAACTTCACAGTTTACGTTTCACTTCCTATATATATAGTGTTACGTATCTGGATACAAGAATGCGTGGCGAGACCCCTGCAGCCCCACCCTTTGAACTGACAAGGTATAAATACAGGCCGTGAAATCGGCACGGCTTCAGACCTCCCAGACCCGCCAACTGAACCTGAGCATTGTTCGGTTTCTGAAAAGATCAACACAAAACGAAATATGATATGGTTTTGTTGGTGATCCACGTGATGTATGACCTATGAAGTTGTGCCGGGCGGATTGACTTAAGTGGTAATGCGTCCGACTGGGAAGCAAGTGGTTCCTGGGTTCGAGTCCCGCATCGGAGCGGGAGTTTTACCCGCCCCCTCCCCCCCCCCCCCAGCCCCCTCCGCGCCCCCCTCCTCCCCCTGACTTTCCTTGAGTGGTGGTCTGGGTGTCAGTCTTTCGGATGAAAAGATAAACCCAGATCCCGAGTGCAACATGTATACAACGCACATAAAAGAACCCACGGCAACAAAAGGGTTGCTCCTGCGAAATGAATTTTTTTTCTTTTTAGAAAGAATCCACGTGATAAGGAATCAATTACATTCGCGAGCAGAAATTAAAAAAGAAAAAGAAAAAAGAAGAAGAAAAAATAAACAACAACAACAACAAAGACTTGGGTGGCGCTGTACTGCGGCGACACGCTCTCCCCGAAGAGAGGAGTCTGAATTTTACACAGAGAAATGTGTTGTGACAAAAACTGAACACACCACACTACACTACACTACACTACACTACACTACACTACATCACACCACACTACACTACACCACACTACACTACACTAAGCTGTAAAATGATCTACAGTAAGACGTCAGCTGAATAATTTGTTCGGTTTTAACAGAATCGACGGACGTTTTGGTAATCTAATTTAGAAATGATTAGAATGAAGTGTTCTTTTGGTCGCTATGTATCATAAAAAAGGAGAAGAAAAAGCATGTGGGGGTGCACATATCCAGAAAGTGTATGTATGTATGTGTGTGTGTGTGTGTGTGTGTGTGTGTGTGTGTGTGTGTGTGTGTGTGTATCCATGTCTGTCTGTCTGTACGTGTGGTGTATGTGCGCGTGTGTATGTGCGCGTGCACGTGCTTGAGTGCGTGCCCAGTGTGTGTGTGTGTGTGTGTGTGCATGCGTGTATGCGTGCGTATGTGTGTACGTGCACCTGCGCGCGTGCATGATTTTTAACCTGCCCATCTGTCATTCTATCCATATATTCTAGCGTGTTCAGGAGTTGTGCACTTTGTTGGAAAGGCTATGATACAAATTCGCATGGACTTGTGCAACTGATCAAACTTTGATATCGTCTGTCTGCACATAGAAGATGTACGTGTGCAGCAAGGCAGATAAGCCAGGGGGCGTACGGACGGAAATTGACCGCGCGGTGTTTTTGTCGTTCTCAGTATTGATGTACGTGCAGTTGAAAACGTACATGCATGTGGATATAGCTTCATGCATTGTTGTGCTGCGTGCGTGCAAGTGTGCTCACACACACACACACACATATATATTCACATATATGTGTATGTATGCATGTATGTATGCGCAGCATGCCTATGTGTCTGTTTAACTGTTATTGTACGTGCACATGGTGTGTTTGTTTGTTTATTTGTTCAGTGTGTGTGTGTGTGTGTGTGTGTGTGTGTGTGTGTGTGTGTGTGCAGGCGTACTTAAGGCTGAGTGCAGGAGAAATGCTTTGCTGTGACTGCCGTTATTGGATGGGTAGTTTTCGAATGGCACTTTCCTCAGTATATCTGGCTGGAGCTGATACTTGACCAAAAACAAAAAGAAAAAGTGTGCGTGTGTGTGTGTGCGCGTGTGTGTGTGCGTGTGTGTGCGTGCGTGCGTGTGTGTGTGTGTGTGAGAGAGAGAGGGTGGGGATCAGATCGGTGGATCGGTGCCACAGAGTCTGGCCAATAATTTCTGCCTGACTTCCAGTGAGGCCTCTGACCCCAAGTACACGCACTGGTCAGAAGGCGCAGTGCACAAGACAGCCCCACACAGCCTGGAGACGGGGGGTTACTGCTGATCAGTCAAAAAGGCTGTGCTAAAACCCCACAGCGATAAGAAACTCCAGGGAGAGCTGGAGCCAGTTGCATTGCTTGCTTCTAACTTTTTTGACAGTTACACGCGACTAAATGCCTACGTTGACCGAATTACGTCATTGGTCAGTTCCATACTACAAACAGTTAACAGCGGGTTACGACCATACTAGGCTCTTCCGTCCGAGCAATGCAACTGGCTCCTGGGCTCGACAGTACAAGGTCTTCAGAGAAGAAGCCCTCCCTCAGTCAAGCGTTTCGGCCATTAACTCCTTACACTCTGAGAGGGTCAGGCCGCACCCAAACGATATCAATAAGGAAAGACAGAAGGAAAAGAGGTGATCCTGGTGAACGCCCACTAATGAAAAAAAATTTTAAAAATAAAAAAAAAGGAAAAAAAAGGTGACTGTTGGACCTTTCAAAACGAAGTTTAAAATGGCAATACGTGGTGCAAAATCAAGAGAACCTTAAGATGAAGATAAAACGATAAAATAAGTGTAAGACTCGAAACGTCGTTTTATCTGCATTGATTTTACACCACCTATTATTATTTTGAACGGCCACTTGCTCAGAGTTCACTTAAAGACCCTGTATACGTGAATACAGTGTGCTTGGTTCAGTGCACGTTTGTTCGTGCAGCTGCCCGTGATAAATGCAGAAGTTAAACCAAGAGTGGCGCCATTATAAAATGTTCAGCTTTGAACTCTGTGCTTGTTCGGCGGGGTCAAAAGGGTGGAAAAATCTTCCTTTCACACAGTTCTCGCCCTTTCCCTCCACCTCCGACCGCCCACCCCACCCCCTGTTTTTCTCTCTGTGTATCCATTCTTTATTAAAGTCTCATACTGAAGTCATTTATTTGACGAAGAAAAAGGTCATTCACGTGATCAATAAGGCAACGAAATATTAGACGAAATACTAGCTGCAATAAAATGACAAAAGTGAGTAGACTGGGCAGGCCACGATGATCATCTTTAGACAAAACAAACAAAAAAAAGTTTAAAGAATTTTTTTTAAAGTAAAGGAGAGGAATGGAAAACGGGGCTTGAAATCAAGCATCAACTGACAGGCGTCAGCTGATCTGTGCTTCGTTCTTTCTCTGTCTCTGGACCTTGCAATTGGAATGAACTTCCTCTTTCGCTTCGTCAAGTCTCCACACTCAGCTCTTTTAAGTCTGGCCTTAAAACCCAACTCTTCCCAAAATAGCCCCCCTTCCCTGCCTCTTCCTTGTCTTTAGTTTCTACAGTCTTAGAGTTATGCATGCGTGTGAATGACTGGTGCGAAAGCGCTTTGATTTGTCTCTGCACAAGATTCAGCGCTATATAAATACCATTATTATTATTATTATTATTCGTCAGACAAGGAGCTGTGTGACATACATTTATCTATGTATGTGCTATTCTGAAAAAAAGAAGACTTTTTCTTCTGTCTTTATTCATTATATATATATATTTATATCATTCATTATTTCGCGTTGTTGTTGTTGTTGCTTCTCTTTCGTTGGCTGGATGAAAAAGACAAGAAAAACTGTTTGCTTAGGCTACTGTGTTGCCTTTTTAAGAAAGAACGAATACGAAACACACACACACACACACACACACATATATATATATATATATATGTGTGTGTGTGTGTGTGTGTGTGTGTGTATGTATAATTACACACACACACACACACACACACACATATATACATATATATATATATATATATATATAATCACACACACACAAATATATATAATTGCACACACACACATTCTATATATATATATATATATATATATATATATATATATATATGTGTGTGTGTGTGTGTGTGTGTCATTATTCCACTTATTCTAGCACTCCCTACCCTCTCTCTCTCTCATACCGTACCCCCCTCAACCCCCCTACACATAACCCTTTCTCTTTGCTCAATCATCCAATATCATCATTGACAATGCCACTCAATCAGCTGCAACCAAATCCACTGTCGACATCTTTTGACCTTTTTTTTGTGAGTTCTGCAAATACACAGCTTGTGTAGATTAATATCCTTTTTTTTTTTTTTTTTAATATAATTTTTTTTAACACTTGTATTGTTTCAAATAACCAAAAATGAACTATTATAGTTATGTCTTTTGAAATATTTTTCCTTTGTATTTTTTGCGCCATATATTCCGTTCGCTTAGTACTGCATAATCGTCCGTCATAACCAGGTGACGGGCACTGACACATGCAAAATACTTATTTCTCCCGCGTCGTTCGAATGCATGAGGCAATAATTATGTGCGTAATTAACCGAGTTCTTTACAGACGGTTAATCCTCCCCTACCCATTCTCTCCCTAAACACATCACGATGAAAGTTCTTAGTGCTCTCTCTCTCTCTCTCTTTTTCACACACACACACACACGCGCGCGCGCGCACACAAACACACACACACTCTCTCTCTCTCTCTCGCTGTCTCTCCTGCTGGGAAACTTGTCTGGGATCAGTACAGATCGCGATCAGGTTGTCGCTGCAATGTGCCCAAAGGGGGCAGAGAGAGAGAGAGAGAGAGAGAGACAGAGAGAACAAAACATAAGGAAAAAAACCCACCATAAATATTCTTAATTATATCACGCTTGATTAAGTTTTCTGTTTTCGCGCTTTTTGAAAGCCAATGATTACAACGGCATGACTTGTATTCACTATGTTTTTGCGACAGTTTGTATCACATATTGCAATGTCACTGCTGTGTGTGACTTCAATATTATATGGACCTGTTTGTTTCCATTGACCCCCCCTGCCCCCCACCCGCCTCTCCTTCTTCCTCTACAGGTTCATAAAAGCCGTAGAGACTTCTCATTTACTACAACGGAAACCAAAAAAGCGAAGCTTTTCGGTGACTCACACATGATTCCTCTTTGCTGAAACAGTCACAGAAATTACTGCACAAAAACAAAAGCAAAAAGTCAAGAGAAATCTAATAAAACGGCGATTAGGTGGTTTGTGAAATGGCAGAGTACCGTTTGAAAAGGTCTCGTCTGTTCTTTCGCACGACTGATGAAACGATTGTGTAAAGATAAATGGTCAGAAGAAAGAGAAAAGGACAGAGAGGGAGACAGACAGACAAACAGACGAAAGGGAGAGAGAGACAGCCAATACAGACAGTCAGTCAGAACACAAAGAGAGAGAGAGAGGGGGGGGGGGGGGAGGGTGCAATGTGGGGACACAATTTCTGAAAAAAGCGTATACAGTCTAGGGATGGATATCAGAACAAATTAATATAATCATATAGTCCCGATCTCCAATCTCTCTCTCTCTCTATATATATATAATTAAAATGATATTTGCAGGATGTGTTTAAGATTTGAGTAACTTGTAAAATGATGTGTTTTGTTGTTGTTTTTAAGATATTTTATCAATTGATTTCTTCAATTTTTAATGTACATTAAAGCTTATTTTTCACTCATTTATTCATTTATGTCTTTACCTTATTTTGTGCTGTTTACCTTCAGTTTTAGACTTTGACTTGGGGTCCACCCCGTTCATTTCAGTCGTTCTGTGCTCAATTTCCACTCCGAAAGTTGGAGATGTATTCCGGTAATTTGTGTAAACATGTGAACATTTTTTTACCCCTTTTTTAAAAACTATTTTGCTTGTCTGTACGGAACTATCACTGTAACAAAGACTGGTTCTTAGTTTCGCATTATTATATGCGTGAATTATAGCCTACTAATTTAAAACGTCAGTGTGGCCTGCAAAATGTCATTAAAAAGTCTGGATAAACGGTATAATATAATCACAAAATATTGAGCTTTATAGTAAAATTTATAGTAAAATTTTAAAGTGTGTAAACGTAATGATTTTGGTGTTGTGCGACGATAGACTCACGTAGTACATTGATAACCCTTTCATTGAACGTAAACTTTTATGCTGGCATGTTACGAATTCAGTTATGGAAACAACAACAAAACGACTGATTCGTGGGTTCAAATGACTATGATTATTTCTCACACTTGCCGAATTCACACTTACTCGCCTTTTAATTTCAAGAAAGAAATCAAAATCTCTGCATCAGATTTTAAGCTGAAAAGTGATAGCGATAAATCTGACACAGTTTTTGCTTAATTTGTGTTAGTCACTGCGACTTCGGGAATGCAGACAAGCTGGCTGTTACGTTGGGGAAATCGTGGTTGGTGACTCTGTTGGCAGGTTTTCTGGGTTCGGCCAGTTCATGTCGTTCCACATGCTTAATCTCTCTCTCTCTCTCTCTCTCTCTTGTTCTTAGTCTGTCTTCTTTTTCTTTATATTCATTTTGTTTTGTTTGTTTGCTTACAAAAAAAAATTCTTCTAATATGTGTGCATACATGAATATATTCATTTCATTCTATCATGATGGTGACAATAGCAGTTGTATAAGTGAAACTGGTGATGGTAGTAGTCCTTGCAGTATTGATTGCAACTGTCGTAGGTGGATTTGATGATAACAATGTGGCTTTAGTCATGCGGTTGTCGATACTGATGACATATTACTCCCCCCCCTCCGTCTCTTTTTCTCCCTGTTTCCCCTCCTCTCTCTCACTCCTCTATCCATCTGTCGATCTGTGTGTGTGTGTGTGTGTGTGTGTGTGTGTGTGTGTGTGTGTGTGTGTGTGTGTGTGTTCTTTGTGATATTTGTCACTCTGCACGACTTTTTTCTCTCTCTCTTTCTCCCCTTTCCATAAATATATATGTGCTATTGTAACTGATGTAGATTAGCAAGGACAGATTGGAATAATAGGCCATGCCTAAAATCTTTATCCTTGAATAAAAAAAAAGTTTTGAGCTCTGATTTCACACACACACACGCACACACACACTCTCTCTCGTGTCGCCAGAATTGTGAATTTTTGTTATCCTTTGCAAGGAATATAAAACTATTTGAAAATAATGCAAATTATTTTTATGTCCGTATGCAGACATGATGTCACTGGCGAGATACATTTGCAGAGGCACATGAAATCAGAAAGAAAGGAGTGTGGACAGACGTCCACAAAAGAACGAACACATCCGGAAAATGCATGTCCTGCATGCATACGCGAAATGTGATGGAATGTTAACCAGGTACATTCTTTTTTTTCAAACTAAAGAAATCATTCGTAATATCCCATGCTGTCAAGAAATCACTGTTTCACATACAGGAGATAGCGCATGCCACTGAAAGACAAATTCTCGTGCGCTGTTTATGCGTTTCAAACTACAAAGAAATGTCTCTTACTGGACACAATAATGTTTTCTGTCTTCGAGTCCATATTACGTATGCACATGATTGCACACACACACACACACACACACACACACACACACACACACACACTGGATCAGCGTCAACCTTCTAAACCCCCACGTATGACAGATCAAACCTTCCCTACGCTCTAATTTCAAGAGTTTACGTCGACCAAACTAAACGCTCTCCATAACGAAACTATGGACCTCCGCCCACCACAAAAAAAGAGTGGTCAGGTGTAATGGGTCAGTGACCCAGACCGTCAATAAATAAAACTTCCGGACCGTGACACACAGAACACACAGCGATACAAGCCCCCACTTTCACATGGATACTTGTTTTCGCCCCTTAGTACACCGAATTTTCTCCATTAAGTGTCCGTGTCGCGGGTGTCAACCTCGAAGGATTACAAAGCCGCCCACTGCGGCAGTTAACTGGTGGTGGGGGTGGGGGGAAGCGAGTTGACAGGTCACTTCCAGGATGTTGTTATTGTAGCGGTGGTGGTGGTGGTGGTCAGTGCGGGGCTGTGGACCTCTGTCCCTCCCCCCTCCTTCCCCTCCACCCCTGCCTTCTTTGCTTTGCACAGCTGTGGCGTGGGAAAACAACTGACCCAGCTGGTGCGTGGAGGGGGAAGGGGGGTGGGGCGGTGAGGAGGTGGCAGGGTGGTGTAGAGGGGGAAGAATAGGGGGCAGGGGGTGTGGGGGGGCGAGGGGTCAGTTTTGTTTGCAAACACAAGGAAACCAGACTGCTGTGAAATTATTAGGCTGAACAGCACCACCTTTGGAAGGCCTGGCGCCTCAGTCCTCGTCTCACAATTTCTCCGCTTCAGTGAGTGCGTGAGTGTGACTCTGTGTGTGTGAGTGAGTTAGTGAGTGAGTGAGTGTGTGTGTGTGTGTGTGTGTGTGTGTGTGTGTGTGTGTGTGTGTGTCTTTAAAAATTGTGAACAAAACAGCTCCAGTGACGAACGACCCCCAAATAATCCCGTCAGTAATATGAAGGTCGTCGACTAGCGATCCACACACACACTGAGTTCAATACCCCTACATGTCCCATCACCCCCACCCCCAATCTGCCCTCCTCTACCCCCCTCTCGACCACCTCCCCTCCTCCATCTCTATCCCTCCCACACCCCCCAACCTCATTCCTCGATCCCCCCCTCACTATTCTCTCTCTCTCTGGGGATCATTATAGGGCAGCTCACGTCCCATAGTCCTGTAGGGACATGCCGTGACCTGAATTATAATCTTGGGGCTGACAGTGTGGCTGGTTCGGTCTTCTCGTCTCCAAAAATGGTTATCGTAAGGATGCTTCCAGCGTTTTCAAGTTTGTAATTTCGCTGTGTACTTTGGTTTCATGTTAAATGCCGTTTTCATGTGAACTGAGGTATTTGTCAGACGTGTTTTTGAAAAGAAAAGAACCTTTCATTGCAAGAGGTGGGTGGGTGGGGGGGGGGGGGGGGGGGGGGGGTCTCACTTTGATGCTCCAACGTCGTTGGACGCACGAGGCAGTCAAAACTCTATTCTCCGCGGTCCTCATCCAGTTTGATGGTGTCACTCCATCGTCTGTCAACAAGTCTGAGGTCTCTCCCCATTGTTTGCTGCCAGTCCAACTGCAGCATTTGACACAATAGACCATGACATTATGGTCAGAAGGTTGTATGCTGTGTTCGGACTCAATGGTACTGTTCTGAAATGGTTTCATTCCTACTTATCAGGTCGCACACACTCTGTCATTGTAAATGGAAACCAGTCTATTCCGTCTGTGCTCAGATATGGGGTACCACAAGGTTCCGTCCTGGGACCTGTACTCTTTACAATGTACACACAACGTCTAAGTTTGATCATCCAACAGTCTGTACCTCACTATCATGTTTGCTGACGATTCTCAACTGCATGATTCTACTATTCCCTCTGAAATTCCATGTTTAGTTTCTAAATTTAAAACTGGTATAGAAAATGTAGCAAAGTGGATGAAACAAAACAAACTAAAAATGAATGATGACAAAACAGAACTCGTGTTCACTGGTAATAAAAATAATCTCAAGCAGATAAATATCATTTGTTCTGGCATAGAAATTTCTTTTTCTAGTTCTGTCTGCAATCTTGGTTTTTACCTCGATTCATCCCTCACGATGGAAACTCATGAGAACCACCTGTGTAAAGTTCTTTACTTTCAGCTTCGTAAGATTAGTAAAATCCGCCGCTTCCTGTCTGTTGATGTCGCTAACAAACTTGCTGTTGCCTTCATTTTATCCCGCCTAGATTATTTCTCTCTTTGCTGGCCTTCCCAATGATAAACTGTACAAGCTCCAGAAAATACAGAAAAGTGCAGCTCGACTCGTCCTTAAAAAGTCGAGGAGAGAGAGTGCTACTGCTCTCCTGCGGACACTTCACTGGTTGCCTGTTCAAGCCAGAATTGAATATAAAGTTGCCTGTATGCTTTCAGTGCCTGAATTGTGATACCACACCCTCTTATCTTTCTGAGCTGGATGACCCGTACTTGCTAAACAGAACATTGAGATCTCTTGATTCCTCCAAGCTAACTGTTCCCCGATACTTCCTTAACTCCTGTGGAAGGAGGTCATTTTCCGTTTTCGCCCCAACAACTTGGAATTCTCTGCCTATTGCTCTCAGATAAACAACTCATCTATCTACCTTTAAAGTAAATCTTAAAACTTATCTCTTTAAAAAAAAAGAACTTGTCATAACTCAAATAGTGCTGTTGTCCCCGGCCCACGGCTATGTGAGTGTGTGTGATGGGAGAATATAGAGAATGGGAGTGGGTAGATGGATGGTGGTGGTGTGGTTCGAAAGGGAGAATGACCTGATTTTTACACCTTTTACCTTTTCTATCCCAAATTTTTTTTTTTATACATTTTTTACAAAATCTATGGCACGCAGATTACAATTATGTTCCTTTTTACATGTATGTATTTTAAAGTGAAAATTGCTGTCATCTCAGCCGTTTAATCGTGTGTGTGTCTGTGCGTGGGTGTTAGTGTGAGTGTTGAAGTGTAACAGTTGTAGTATTGATAGTATGCTACTTTGTGAGTTTTATGTATTGTGGGTTTGTTTTTGTTTTTTAAAATATTAATGATTGTCTTTGTTTTTACTACTTTTTATATGCTTTATTGTTTCATTTTAGGTACTGGATTGTAAAGCGCTTAGAGCTTGCTTATGCTTGTATTAAAGCGCTATATAAAAATAAAATATTATTATTATATTATCATCATTATTTTGGGCTACCCTCTCAACAACAACAATAACCAACACTGAAAATTTATATATAAAAAAAGAAAGAAAACAGAATGCTTCCAGCACCTACAAGTGGACGATGCCCCGTCCCCCTCCACCCTTCCCCTGTCCACACACACACACACACACACACACAGACGAAGGAAAAGGAGAGAGGAGATGGTATATTTACCAGGTTCCTGCATGGCTATTGGACGTGAGGTACCCAAGGATGATCCCTGGAGAGAGAGACAGACAGACAGACAGACAGACAGACAGAGTAGAGCAGAAAGGAGGGAGGCTTGAGGACAGGATGCTGAATTTATCTGCTTTTTATGAAGTCACACACGTGACGTCAACAAGGCTTCCATCAACTAACATTCTGGTAAAAATCCAATTAAGCTCAGGACCACACTTCTTTTTTTTTTCTTTTTTTTTTTTGTGTGGAGCCTTGGCGCTGACTGGATGGTGTACCGCTCTGGTGCCAGGATCTGAAACCATACAACAGAAGGAACCAAAGCCGAGTCTGACTGGAGAACCGGAACGAGCGATATGACGTCAGCCGCTGACAGAACACAATTACTGGAAGAATCACACTGAAGAAGGCAAAGGGAGAGAAGAATGGTACAGGCGGAAATCACCATCGCTGGTGTTCACGAAGCCTGAGCGATATTGCTCATAACGGCACAGGGCGGGAAGCAGTTTACCGCAATCAAGACTGCTAATAACAAAAGAACAAGCGTATGAACAGTCTTCGGCTGAGGACGAATATAGAATTCTCGTTTCCAGTCTTGAGCAATCAATAGAAAGTAATCTGAGAAAGGGAATGACGGACCGATTCTGCGCAACTAATGTATAGATAGGTAAATGATTAGATAAATGAATAAATACAAGAATGAGTGAATAAATAATTAAATAAATAAGATGAATCTAATAAATTCCACGAGCTGCGGTGTTCAAGAACGAAATTTATACACCCCAAGGAAGCCACAGATAAGGATTGTAACATTGAAAGTCGACTGAAATTTTATGTCTGCCTAAACGTTGCGGAATCAGGAAGGATTTGTTTGTTTAAAAAAAAAAAAAAGACAAACGTATGAATGAAAAATAGGAAGTAAACAAATGAATGAATAAATGAATATATAAAATCAATAAAGCATTTTCCTTGTGACAAACCAAATGCGTTAGCCAGTTGTCAGTATACATGCGAAGAAATAAAAGATACCAGAAAACAATTGCAGCACTGTAAGCTGGGGACATGAAGCACGTTCTGACGGCAGAATGACACAAGACGTGATCACACCTGGACTGTCGCCATACCTCGCACTCAAATCGTTGTTGCTACATATAACTAAACGATCTTTTCGTGTTACACTCAACGTTTAGCAGAATCCACCTTTTTATGGATTTAGCCACGGGAAAGAAAAAACAAAAACAAAACCCTGTGTGTCCTGATCTTGAAAAGATTTCCTTCGTTTCTTATTCTCTGAAAGTGTTAAGAATCTCTCTCTCTCTCTCTCTCTCTCTCTGTGTGTGTGTGTGTGTGTGTGTGTGTGTGTGTGTGTGTGTGTGTGTGTGTGTGTGTGTGCTGTTTAACTAACTGATGAACCGACTGGATACATGGATGCGTTTTATGTTAATGTCTACAAAGAATCATTGATCTCTCTGACCACGGATCAAAATCACTATTTCAAGGAAGCAGCAAGAACATTGTAATCATCATCACTACAATCAAATTGTTGTCTTCATTTTGATTGTTTATTTCAGAAGCTATGAAAACTCATACGGCGAATTTTCTTAAACACGGCTCAAAGCGCTTTGCAAGAACCAAACTCACTGACTCTGAACGAAATGATGAATTACATTAGTTTACACACTTTGCAAACATAGATCATGACATCACTCGTCAAAATCACACACACACACACACACACACAACGCTGATCAAACAACTGGCCAAGGCCAACCCTCTGTCTGCACTCAACGATTTTTGAATGCATGTTTGTGGACCAGTGCTGACGTGTCTGCACTCAGTGGGTGCAGTGTTGAGGATGTATGGGGGCAGTGGGCAGTATTCCTGTCTGTTGAGAACCATTCACCTGTCACATCCTCATCTGCAGGCTTCCATGGTCACAATGACAGACAATCTGCTTTCGCTTTGTGATTATAATGTCTGAAACTGTTCCACCAACTTTGATAAATCTTCATCAACAAAGTAATGTATCCACTATCAATCTCCTACCCTCCTAACCACAACCCCCCCTCTCTCTCTGAACATGTGTATGTGCATGCGTACATGTATCTGTGTGAGTGTACCCTGTCTTTTCTGGCATAATTTCACCCATCACTGTTGTGAATTCTTTGAATTCGCGCTTCTCTTTGTCATGATGGCAGGATGATAAAAATCTTGTATGTTCCACTTCCTCATTCATTTAATTCCTCTGCAGTCTTAAAGCAACACGATGTCTCGAATTCCAGTGAGCGTTCTTGGAAATACGCTAAAAGCAGTTCCGTTCTTCAGTCAGTTTCGTGCGCTTGCGTTCAATCTGGCAGAAACTACGATCTGGGCAGTGCAGTCTGTGGATGCTGGCTGAGTCCTCTCTTCATTGCAGTGTGTCCAGATGGGTGTGTGGGGCGTGGGGGTGGGGGCAGCAATTATAATGAGAACGGAGCTGACCGGAAAGCTGATGTCGAACCTCATTACAGGGTTCCTGCCCTGTACCTCCTGGCTCCCCAGCCCCGCCCCCTGACTGGTCACCCAGTTACCTCGTTCTTCCCCCGACATGACACCCCTCTCCCCTCTCGCCCCTCAACCCGCATGCTGAGGTGTCCGTAGTACTGTGTCCGGTCTGTGGACCCTTCTGTCTACGGATGACCCCAGCGAATCTTGACAGCTGTGCTCTGCTGTGATGCAACATGACGTCAACTGTTGTATTGCTTTGTATTGTATTCTGGCAAAAAGTCTGAAGTAAAATGAACTGTGATATACCTGTATGTGTGCGCGCGTGAATGAAGCCTGGCACAGGAAACGAATGCTGAACGCCTGAAGGCAGCTGTTAGACGGCTGTAGCCAGGTAGGCAGCCTGTTATAAGTACACATAGCTCCGTGTTTGTAAAGCGCTTAGAGCTGGGGTCGTTGACCGAGCATAGGGCGCTGCTATATAAGTATTAACAATAACTCTTTTTGTCGCAACATGTGTTTATGAGTCAAATTCAGAATGCTGTCCCCGGGGAGAGCGTGTCGCTACAGTGCAGCCCCACCCATTTTTTTTTCCTTTTTCATGTCTGCAAATGTAATTGTTTTACTACCAAAGTGGATTCTTTCCACAGAATTTGGCCAGGGACAACCATACTGTTGCTCGTTGGTTCTTTTACGTGCGCGGCAAGGCGCAACGCTGGACCTCAGTTTATCGTCTCATCAGAATGACTAGTACCCAGACCACCACGTCAAGGTCCAGTGAAGTGGACAGTAAAAATCCCAGTCTGTACATAGGACTGGAACCCGTGGACAGTCACTTCCTGGCCGGGTGAGGTACCTCTAAGCCACCGCGCCTCCTGACTGATCTCTTGTTCACTGCTCTTCATGCCGGGGAGTTCCCCGTACTGTGGCGCTGCGTGACGACACTGACAGGACAAGGATTCTGCACACAATACAGCTTTATCTATCTGCCAGGATTCCTTTGGGATGGGTGTTGAGGGGTGGTATTCACTTTTATTAACAACAAATGCCAAGACCTCGGTACCTATTGACCTGGCGCCTGACCGTGCCTGCATGAAGATATGACACGGCCATGCTTGTTAACGTCCCACGCACGCACACATATGTATACATACATGCACAGGCACACGCACAAACACACGCACACACACGCATGCACACACACACGCGCGCGCGCACACACACACACACACACACAGTGAATAGGTTAAAAATGCTGAAAGAGATGGGTATAATAGATGGACGTACCGTGATTCTGTGGTTTCAGCTGCAATGTTTCAAATGTGATGTCATGGACAACTCTGTGATCGACATTCTGACATTATTTGAAGAAAACAGCCATCAGGAGTCACACTACTATTTGAAAGAGCCGATTAAATGAAGGTTTTATCGGTTTGAAAAACTTCGGCTTTCGTGAACAATTGAACTGATAAGGCCATTAAGGACAAACACAGAAATAGAACTGAACACTGGAACAAAAGCCGGCATTCCACAGTTTAATTTTCTCATGCTTGTTGAACTATCAAATATACTGACCCGTTCATTCGTTTGTTTTCACTGAACAATACACCGTTCATTCGTTTGTTTTCACTGAACAATACACCGTTCATTCGTTTGTTTTCACTGAACAATACACCGTTCATTGTTTGAACAATACACCGTTCATTCGTTTGTTTTCACTGAACAATACACCGTTCATTCGTTTGTTTTCACTGAACAATACACCGTTCATTCGTTTGTTTTCACTGAACAATACACCGTTCATTCGTTTGTTTTCACTGAACAATACACACGTGCTGAAAACATCACGACTACCCTGTTACTTCCTTCCAATTTTTTTTTACCCTGGTTTAAACATGATTCTATTCTCAAAAGCAAGTTGCTTGTTGCCTACTTTCTTCTGTTGTTTAAATCAAAATCACTCACTCACTTCATTCTGCTATTGTTTTAACTTGCTGAGAGTTAGTACAGCACTTCAGTCTGCACGCGCGGGCACACACACACACGGCACACACACACACACACACACGTACAAACACACTAACACACACACACACACACATACACAATATGTCCAGTAATCCATCCGGACCTCTTCTGTTCAAACCACCAGCACTTGGTCCTCAGTCGTGTCGGGGTTTCACGGCTGTCAGAAGACAGCACAAGCAGTACTATACAGGGAGGGTGGGAGAAAGGGGCACTGTGAGCCAGCAGACGCCATCGACCCCCCTTCCCCCACTCCTCCTTCACTGCTTCACGTGCCGGATCAAACGCCTGTTGAGTCTCTGAGCCCTCAGTGCCGGATCGATGAGCCCTGGGTCCTGTTCCACGGCCACACACCACACCACGTTTTGCTGCTCTCTCCTCCTCACCCCTTCACACTCTAGCCCTATTCCTTTATAAAAAAAAAAAAAAAAAAAAAAAAAAAGCAGCAGCAGCAGCACTGCACGGTGCTCTGACGGGGACTACTCCCACTCTCATTTTATCCCTACAGAAGAAACTTGGATATGTAAAGGGGGCTCGGGGTGGGGGGGATGCCGAAGTGTTTTTCAA
>NC_134877.1:41188787-41206287 GCF_041734735.1 Babylonia areolata
TTTCTGTCTTCATTATTGCAAACCGTGATAAACGTGTCATGAAAATTAATGAAAATCGTTTGTGTCACTTTTTCTCTCTTACGATTGATAAAATGTTGCCTGACACTGTGAGCATTATCAAGAGAGAGAGAGAGAGAGAGAGAGAGAGAGAGAGAGAGAGAGAGAGAGAGAGAGAATGACAATGACAAATGTTTCGTTAAGGGGATGGATAAGCTGAAAGCTTCTTTACACCGTACCCTCACACACGCTTGTACATACATACGCACAAATAAATCAAATCAAATAAATAATGACAAAACAAACAAACAAATTATAATCAAATAGTCTGATGGATGAATCAAAGTATACGTTTACGAAACATCATGGAAAGCATCACATAACTATTGCAACATGAAACTCTTCAAACACACAGTTGCCATTCACATGCACTCAAACACACAAGCACACACGGACAGGACAAATGCAAACAGACATACACACGCAAACGTACACTGAGACAGAGAGAGAGAGAGAGAGAGAGAGAGAGGCCGGGGAGCAAGGGAGTTGGGAGGAAGGGTGGGGGTGGTGTTACAGATTTTCCTCCTCAGCACAAGGACATCGTCACAGTGCCAGGTTGCATTCTTTTCCGTCACACGCACAGGCACTTGACGCTGTTGATATACGTTTGTTAACTCTTCAAACAAACAAACAAACAAAAAAAACCCAAAAACAAACAAACAAACAAACAAAAAAAAAAAAAAAAAAAAAACCAAAGAGAAGAAAATAATAAAGTTTGTTAATGCTTTAAGAATATCAATATAAGTTCGTTTTAACAGACTTGATTTAAAAGCTATTACACTTGCAGTTTGTACAAAACCTATACAAATCATAGCATTCGTAAAAAAAAAAAATTATAAAAAGAAAAAGAAAAAAAAAGTCGTGTGCGGCTCACTGAGTCCTGTTTTCAATTCCCAAACACTGGCGGTAAGGTAATCCTTAGATTCTGACAGAACTGGCAGAAAGTCTTTTTCAGTTTGGTACTGCATTTTAGATCGTCAGTTGTGTTCGACTTTCGTGGTTAGTGGCTTCAGTTTCTTGTGAAGCCCATCGGCAACATCGATAGGCTGGAATGACGGAGAGAAAGAGAGAGACAGAGAGAGAGAGAGAGAGAGAGAGAGTGTGGGGGGGGGGAGGGGTGCAGAAACAAAGACAGAGAGAAAGAGACAGACAGACAGATACAGAGAAGACAAAGAACTGACAGAGACACAGACAAAGAGAGAGAGACAGAGAGAAAGAGAGAGACAGAGACAGAGAGACAGAGAGAAAGAGACAGACAGAGACAGAGAAGACAAAGACTGATAGAGACGCAGGCAAGGGAGAGAGACAGACAGACAGACAGACAGAGACAGAGAAGACAAAGACTGACACAGACGCAGACAGGGGAGAGATGGTGGGGAGGGTGCCCGGTGGAAGGACAGACAGACAGACAGACAGACAGACAGACAGACATGCATGCAAACAGCAACAGTAAAGCAAACAAAACAAGACTAATGACGAAGAGAACCCACCAACTGAGCCACGAGGCAGTTACGATAACTATAGTCATGTGCCTGTGGATACGTCTTTCATTCCCCCATCTCACTCACCACCGACACCACCACCACCACCACCACCCAACACGGGCAGACTTGCGCGAGCACTTGGCGTGCTGAGTGACGTTTCCCGTGCTGAGTGGAGGGTGGAGGAGGGGGAGGGGTTGAGGGAGGAATGAAGGGGAGAAGGGGTAGGGGTGGGGATGGGGAGGGTGGGGGAGGGTTGAGAGTCACATTTTTTTTTTTTTTTTTTTTTGATTTTTGCGCAACACGGCGTTGGCAGTACTTGGCTCTGAATGAGGGAGGAGAGACATCGCCCTCAGTGCAGCAACTTGTTGCGTGAGTCTTTTGGCTGCATCTGGTTCTTGTAGTAGTAAACTAGAAAGCATTACACACACACACACATACACGCACGCACGCACACACACACACACACACAGAGGCTGAGCACTTATACCTTTGGAAAGACGAAAGCGATTCCTCATAGCACGCAGTGTACACGCGAGCACGCGCGCGTGTGTGTGAGTGTGCATGAATGCGTGCTTGTGTGTCTGTATGTGCCATGCTTGTGTGTGTGTGTGTGTGTGTATGTGCGTGCGCTTGTGTATATGTATGCGTGCGCGTACACACACACACACACACACACGACTGAGCAGAAGCTCACCAGTAAATATCGCCGTACAACACTAAGACTGGATGTATGCTGATATATGTTAGCGATTACACCTGTTAATTAGATATGTGATAATTATGTCCATTGGGATTGCAACAGCCGCTCTGTCTTTTTTCTTTCTTTCTTTCTTTTTTTTTTAATCTGTCTCAAAATTAGAATGCACAGCTGTCTCAAAATTAGAATGCACAGCTGTATGCATGAGAGAGACCCAGAGAGGGAAACAGTGAGAGAGAGAGAGAGAGAGAGATGGGGAGGGGGAGAATGTACTTTTAGAATGAGGTTAATGGGTTTTTTTTTTAATGATAAAACACATGCGTGTGTGAAAGTGAATGTCGGAGAGAGAGGGGGAGAAAGAGGTAGATAGATGAAGAGAGCCTGAGAGAGACAGATAGACAGACAGAGAGCGAGAGAGAGAGAGAGAGACAAACAGACACACAGAGGCAGAGAAAGAAAGAGATAGCAACAGACACACCAACCGACAGAGATGATAATTATGACAGAACTTTTGGAATAAGGTTTCTTCTTCTTCTTCTTCTTCTGCGTTCGTGGGCTGCAGCTCCCACGTTCACTCGTATGTACATGAGTGGGCTTTTACTTGTATGACCGTTTTTACTCCGCCGTGTAGGCAGCCATACTCCGTTTTCGGGAGTGTGCATGCTGGGTATGTTCTTGTTTCCATAACCAACCGAACGCTGACATGGATTACAGGATCTTTAACGTGCGTATTTGATCTTCTGCTTGCGTATACCCACGAAGGGGGTTCAGGCACTAGCAGGTCTGCACATATGTTGACCTGGGAGATCGGAAAAATCTCCACCCTTTACCCACCAGGCGCCGTCACCGTGATTCGAACCCGGGACCCTCAGATTGAAAGTCCAACGCTTTAACCACTCGGCTATTGCGCCCGTCGGATTAAGGTTTAAGCACCGTACAATAAATATACATGCTAGCATGCGCGCGCGCGTTTGTGTATGTGCGTACATGCGCGCGCGCGCGTGCGTGTGTGTATGTGAGAGAGAGAGAGAGAGAGAGAGAGAGAGAGAGAGAGTAGCCAGAATGGTTACTAGAGCAGCCCTCTCATTGTCAGTGATTCATTCATGCTAAACGCCACCTGTTCTTTTCTCAACTTTTATACCACTCTGTCCTCCTGTCTGCTGGTTATGAAATTCATTAACCCCCATGCCCCCTAACCCTTTCTTACTATTCAAATTTCTCTCTCTCTCTCTCTCTCTCTCTTTCTTTTCCAGTGTTGTTCTGTTGCTTTATTATTTCTTTTCTTTTTGGTGGGCGTGCGGGTGCGGGAGGGGGTGGGAGTGTGGTGGTGGTGTGAAAATTCCTTCTTTTAAGAACTTTTGAATATTCATCATAATTAACGAATCACCTAGTAGTACTTTCTATATAACTGTAGTGACACAAACACACACAAAAGCACACCCGCACACACGCGAACGCACACACCACCCACGCATGCATACACACGCACGCACACCCACATGCGCACGCACACACACGCACTGGGCCACAACTGAACAAGCACGCACGCACACACAAACATGCACGCACGTACACGCAGCTCAGTCAAACTCTGTTGCCATATGCATAGTTTTCAGTCGATTTTCTTGTATTTAAAAAAAAAAGAAAAAAAGTCGCTGTAATTGTCGGAGACAAGGGGAGAGACCAGAACATGAACGAAAGAAAAAGAAAGAAAAGGGTGAAAAGCTGGACAGTATTGATCAGGTTGGTGATTTTAGTAAACGTGAGTCTACATCTGCATTTACCCCTAAATTAGATTTAAAAAGAGAAAAAAAAGAAGTATAAATGACAAAACGTGCAGAGAATACGTCCACAAACAACTTTGTTTGATTAAAAACGTCTAATTACATGCATTTTTATAATATCCCCAGACGAAGATGAACAGTATAACACATTCAGCCAGGTTGAGTACGATTATTTGCAAACTTGGTATATCTTGTCAAATGTAAATTGTGAAGCTTGTTATCATATTTGTATTTCTTTTTATCACAACAGATTTCTCTGTGTGAAATTCGGGCTGCTCTCCCCAGGGAGAGCGCGTCGCTACACAACATCGCCACCCCCCACTTTTTTTTTTTTTTTTTTTTTTTTTTCCTGCTTGCAGTTTTATTTGTTTTTCCTATCGAAGTAGATTTTTCTACAGAATTTTGCCAGGAACAACCCTTTTCTTGCCGTGGGTTCTTTTACGTGCGCTAAGTGCATGCTGCACACGGGACCTCGGTTTATCGTCTCATCCGAATGACTAGCGTTCAGACCACCACTCAAGGTCTAGTGGAGGGGGAAAAAATATCGGCGGCTGAGCCGTGATTCGAACCTGCGCGCTCAGATTCTCTCGCTTCCTATGCGGACGCGTTACCTCTAGGCCATCACTCCACATATTATCATAATTATTATCATCATGATGTTCCTTTAATCTCCGAAAACTTAGTGTAATTATCTGCGTGTTCTTTTCTTTTCTGAAAATGCGTTTTCCATTCTGATTCTGTAATTAAAAAAAAAATTATTATTGATGTATTGACACATGTGGAAATATTTGCGTGCATTTTCTACTTTTCAAGTGTTTCATATATATTTCATATTCATCTGATTTCTTTTATATGTAAATAGTAATGTAATGATTTTTATGCGTATTTTCTTCAATCACATGCTAAATAATTATGTCAATATTTCAGATCTGACGCATCCCCCCCCCCTACGCCCCCCCCCCCCCACACCCTCACATCACCACACCCCCGCTTTTATTTATGATTTATTTGCTTATTGCTGTGTGAGTGGGTGCTGCATTTTGTCGTGCATGCTACTACTGAGTATATATATATATGTATATATATATGTTTTAGTGTGAACGTGGTGTGTGTATTAGTTTGGGTGTGTTCTTATGCGACTTTTGTCACATGCAGTGGTGTCCAAGGTGAAGTGAATGAACACCACCACCAGTGATGGAGTGATGGCCTAGAGGTAACGCGTCCGCCTAGGAAGCGAGAGAATCCTAGCGCGCTGGTTCAAATCACGGCTCAGCCGCCGATATTTTCTCCCCCTCCACTAGACCTTCAGTGGTAGTCATTCGGATGTCATTCGCTAGTCATTCGGATGAGACGATAAACCGAGGTCCCGTGTGCAGCATGCACCTAGCGCACGTAAAAGAACCCACGGCAACAAAGGGCTGTTCCTGGAAAAATTATACAGAAAAAATCCACTTCGATAGGAAAAACAAATAAAACTGCACGCATGAAAAAAATCAACAACAAAAAAAGGGTGGTGCTGTAGTATAGCGACGCGCTCTCCCTGAAGAGAGCAGCCCGAATTTCACACAGAGAAATTTGTTGTGACAAAATACAATATAATAAAATGCAATACAATACATTACAACGATCTCCCGTGTTTTTTTGTTTGTTTGTTTGTCTCTCTCTCTCTCTCTCTCTCTTTTCTTTTCTTTTAACTGACGACATAGAATCTCTTTCAATGCTTCTTTGTCTTTATTTCTGCGCTGAAGTCAAGCTCCGTACAATGACCCCAACAGACATTCAGTCTGTAACGATATGAAATCCGCTTTGCTTACTTTCACTGATTGGGGAATATGTCAAACATCATTTCTAATAGTCTAGTACGAAGTGCTTTTTGCTTTGTTTGTTTGTTTTCATACTTAATTACACCATCGACGGTTCGAAATAAGTTCTTTCAAATTATTTGCCGCAACAGCTTTAAATGAACTATCAAAAGTGTTCGTGCACCATAATATACCACTATCGTTGTAAGCTTTAATTACCGAGTTTGAGAGAGAGAGAGAGAGAGAGAGAGAGAGAGAGAGACAGACAGACAGACAGACAGACAGAGAGAGAGAGAGAGAGAGAGAGAGAGAGGGATTATTTATTCATTAAAGGCCATGGCCCGTAATGAAGGGGTATGTGTGAGAGAAAGAGAGAGAGACACACACACACACACACACACAGAGACAGAGAGAGAGGGGGGGGGAGAGAAAAATTGTTATGTTATTGTTTTCTTCAGAAGTGCTCAGAACACAGCAAACTCACGCAATGGCTGTCGGAGCTATCCTGTCGATGATTTGATACAATACAGACATGGACGTGAGGAATAACAAGTGTCCCAAAGGTCTGATTTAACCCATTCACTGCTGCTGACGAATATGGTTGTCAGTGAAGGACCGGCACCTTAGGGGAACGTTCTTCATTTGGACGTTTTCCTCTTCCTTTGTCCTCCAGAGCTGAACACACCACAACAAGTGCACAAATAAGTTATTGTTCTTTAAATCACGTGACACTGGTCTCATTTTACCAAGGTTCAGCAGTGAGGGGGTTAATCTCAAATATATACAACAAGAAACATTAACAACTTGAAGATTGTTCACTGCCCCTTTTTTAATACAAAAATAAAACAGCAGAAAAATGATAGAAAATAAAAATGATAATTCGTATAAAGTGGAATAGTTTCATATCATACTACATTAAATCAAAATCTTAACCTTCTGCGATACGGAAATGCCCCCTCAAAAAAGTTCCTTTTTTTTAGTTGCAACTTTTCTGTCGTATCGTGTGAGGCTTTAACACAGAAGTCACTGTTTTTAAATTAATAATAAAACAAATCTGAATTTATATGTTCATTTTAGATAGTTGTAAAATGATGAAAAATAAGAAACAATCTATCAAGAAAAGAAATGATCAAACTGAAAGGATCAAGTGTTCAAAACTATTTGCGATGACACTGAAACAACAATCCTGTTGGAAAGCAGTGTTTAACTTATAGACAAAAAAAAAGAAAGAAAGAAAATGAAAAGACGTGCCAGCCCAGTCGCGCTCGTCCCCTCCCTCCACAAACACATACACACACATAAGCGTGCGAGCGAGTATTTTTTTTTTTTTTTTTTTATATCACGAACATACAGAAACTACCTTCGCACACGTACACATAAATCGGAAAAATCTCCACCCTTTTACCCACCATGTGCCGCCGGTTACCGAGATTCGATCACGGGACCCTCAGATTGAAAGTTCAACGCTTTAACCACTCGGCTGTTGCGCCCGTCGTTCAATCAACTGAACTGACGGTTTGCTGTGAACTCAACCAGTTCCCTTTATCCTATCGAAGAAAATTGAAGTATTCTTTTTATTTTTTCAAATATTTTCTTTAATCTCTGCAAAGGCGATATTGATGATGGATTGAATAATCATCCGACAGTTAAATATGAGCCATGTAAAAGTACTGATACAAACACTACATCGAGTTGAAGTTTAAAAAAAATTTAACATATTAACCTTTAAAAAAGAAAGAAAGAAAGAAAAAAGAGAAAAAAACAGACACTATCAACTCGCATTGTGCCTGACACAAACAGAGCGTGCACGAGTGCGTGCGTATGTGTGTACTTGCACGCGCGCGTGTGTGTGCACTTGCGTGTGTGTACGGTGCGGGTGCGTTCTTGCTTGCGTGCGTGAGTGCGTATGTATGTGTGTTGCCTGTGAGTTTACAAGCGTGTTTCTTCGTACATCTGAAGTACACTGTTTCATTTATTCATTCATTCCGTCAATGTATTTATTGTAGGGCTTTTTGATAGCTACAGCGCTCTAAAAATTTCTAGTTACAGCACATTGCAACATCGTCAAGTAGTTCCACCGCATCTTAAGATTGAAATTGTCTCCTTAAAAAAAAATCTGACTTGGAAAGGGGAACAGGCCTGGATACAGTGGCGGGCACACACACTCACACATGTACTCACACGGTACACACCCACACACATACGCGCACGCACACACACACATACACCGCACACACATACAAACACACAAAAACACACACATACACATGCTCCTTCCCTCACGCACGCTTGCATGCACACACACACACACACACACACACACACGCACGCACCCACGCACACACACACACACACAACGACGCACACATATACAAATACACATGCAAACACAGAGACACTCACATACCCATGCTCCTTCTCACACTTACGCACGGACGTACGCGCGCGCGCCCGCGCACACACACACACACACCGCACAAATATACACACACATACAAACACACATGCACACAGACACAGGCACGCACATGCCAGCACACACACACACACACACACACACACACACACACACACACCAATAGTTGCGTTCGTTACGCCCATTAGTGTTTATGTCAGCTGTCCACAGGACACCTACAGTCGGGAATATAGGAGTGGTGAGTGGGGGGGGGGGGGGTTGACTGTCAAACACCCTACCTCGAACAACAACGAAATACCCACAACTAACAAGACACCAACCACTGATCAACCGGACGAAACAAAGGAGCGCAAGCCAATAAGTCGTTAACCCCTTTAATGCTGCCGACAAGTATGCTTCTCACAGGACTGTCCCCTCACTGAGATAACTCTGAGACGACAGGTCAGGAAGTCAGTCGCCATTCTTCATTTGAATTCCTTCCTCGTTTGAGCACAGTTATCAGAAACCTTTGGTCAGCAGAATCAATGATATAACTGAATGAAAGTATACAAAAAAACATTGGGGGATGCAGTGAAGTCTGATGTCACACTGATTCCCCAGGTTCAATAGTCAAGGGGTTAAACTCAATTCTGCTGACTGTGTGCGACTTTGACAAGTCCAGGTTGACTGGGGAATTGAGATCAAAATGTGCGTTGGGTCGAAACGTGAACAGCACGATGAAATATAATAAATCAAACTGATCACACTGATATAATGTTTACCACTATAGTGGGGCGGGAACATGATTTGATTTTGATTTTTAATGTAAAGTTAAGGTTGCTAATCCAGAGTGTTCACACGTTCTCTGGTTTCTGCCCGAACCCTGAGTCCGCGGGCTGGACCTGACGGCCATTCATGTACACGGTGCTCCCGCTGGGAACAAGAGCTCTTCATCCAGTGAATATAGTATCGGGTCGTGAACTTCACAGTCAGGTCACTGCTGCGACTTACCCCCCTTCCCTCGCCCGCCCCCCACCTTCCTTTGCAAATCAATATGCACCCCTCCCCCCTCCCCAGAAACACCCTCCACACCCCCACCCTTGTCCTCCTCCTCTCGTCTTTTGTCTTGAAACGTCTTCTCCTTTTTCTTCTGCGTTCGTGAGCTGCAACTCCCACCTTCACTCGTATGTACATGAGTGGGCTTTTACGTGTATGACCGTTTTTACCCCGCCAGGTAGGCAGCCATACTCCGCTTCCGAGGGTGTGTCTTGATACCATTTCCCAGTGTGGGGACTGTACTCTTTTGATATTCAGAGAAGACCATACACCGACCGTGAGCAACAGCAAAAACTAACTAAAAACAAAAAAACAACAAAAACAACTATTTCAGGCAGCACTGGGTTATGACGCAATCAAACTGATGTACACACACATAATAATGATAATGATGATGATAATAATAATAATAATATAGCGCTGAATCTTGTACAGAGACAAATCAAAGCGCTTTCGCACCAGTCATTCAAACGCATGCATAACTCAAACTGGAAGAAAAAAACCCTGAAGACAAGGAAGAGGTAGGGAAGGGAGGCTATTTTGGGAAGAGGTGGGTTTTAAGGCCAGACATGAAAGAACTGAGTGTGAAGACCTGACGAAGCGAAAGCGGAAATTCATTCCAAATACAAGGTCCAGAGACAGAGAAAGAACGGCGGCCAACAGTCGAGTGTTTGAATCTGGGTATGCGTGGACAGAGTGGACCCGAAGCCGATCGTAGAGAGCGAGAGTGTAGAGGCGGAGGCAGCCACAGAAATAGGGATGGGCAGATATACATACATACACACTGACACGCAAGCATGTTCTCTCTCTCTCACTCACTCACACACACACACACACACACACAGAGTAAAACAGAGAGTAAAAAGAAGTATACACCATTCTGCAATCCTTCTGTGTCAGCTGCCGGTGTACGTACAATGTGTGCTCATGTAACCAGCAGCACAAACAGTTACAATACAACACAATGGAATGCAACACATACAACACAAAGCAACTCACAACGCACCATAACATAACGCAAACACATTTGACGAAGCCATGTGTGAATTTACAACAACAACAACAAAATGCGCTCATGTTACCAGCAACATTATACAATACACGACATGTCAGGACAAGACAATATACAATGCAATGCAATGCAGTGCGATATAATACAATAAAACAATACATCACAATACAGTATCATACTCCTACATCCGTTACTATGTATCTACCATTATGCGTTCAAGTAACCAGCAGGACATAGATTAACAAAACAATATGCCGTCAATACATCGACGACGATGACGAAGTTAATGCACACAACGCAACGCAGCATAACGCAAATATGGCTTCTGTCAAAGCCATCTGTGTATGTCCTGTGTGCGCTCATATAACCAGTCAGTACAAACACTGATTATACAAGACAGCGCAATGCAATACAATGCATTACATTACAGTGCAATCCAATATACTCTAACCCAGTGCAAAAACCTCTCTCTAAGTTAACAACCTGATCATATACAATAATTATGCACCCATGCAACCAGCAACATAAATATTAACAATATAACACTACGTGATACAATACAATACGATACTTCCACGTGAGCTACATGTGTAGTACCCACAATATACACTCTTGTAACCAGCAGCACAAAAACTGACACTACAGTACAGTGCAGTACAATGCAACACAACCCAGTGCAGCTAAAAACATTTCCACATGTCACCTGCACATGCACAACAGGCTCTCATAAAACTGGCAACACAAACATTTGCAGGAACTGGGACTGATGGGCGGGAAGGGATGGGGGTGGGAGCTGCAGAAGGAAGTGGGGGGAGAGAGAGAGAGAGAGAGAGGTAAGGGGGGGGGGGGGGGGGGAAGCGGACCTGCCCCCTACGCCCCCCCCCCCACGCCCCCCGAAAAAAACAAAAACAAAAAAAAACGAAAAGAAAAAAAAGCACGCAGTGTGAATAAAGATGAAGCTCAACCTGAGCGTTTGTCAGATGATCACAGTACAAGCGGTGGGCCCATACTGTTGACTGTTATCATACCGGTGCAGGAAGTGAGTAAGTACATGGACACGAACATTTTAACCGAACACTGCATATACTAACTGAACCCTATCACTCGGCCACTGTCAACGCAGAAAGCAGGCCACAACAGCCTCAGCTCGGTTGGTAAAAAAAAGAAAAAAAAGGGGGCCACTGAACTCATCGACCACCACACCGCTGTGAGACGGTATTTTCCATCTCAGCACTACAGCACCGAAGTCGCTTCACAAAGGCTGGCTGGCTCATTCCCCTCCACCCCCACCCCCCAACCCTCTCCACTCCTCTGCCCCCCTCCCACCACCCGCCTCAGACAGGGGAAGAGGATGGGGGTGGGGTGGGGTGGGGTGGGAGGGGAGAGTGGAGGAGAGGAGATAGAGAGAAGTAGGGAGGTAGTGGGTGTGCTGTGCTGTGTGGTGGTGGTGGTGAATGGTGGCGATAGGTTTGGGTGACTGCCCTATCATCATAACTGGGCTTGGTTGCTTGGTTGGCCTGTGTAACAGATAGTGTGGATCTTTCTGCGGCCCACACCGACAAACATACTCACACACACACACACACACACACACAGATACAGACACACATACACACGGCTCTTGTCTGATGAGGTGAACCACACACACTGTGTGGGCACAGTGTCCTTCATAAAGTGTCGTCTGTCACTGCACACACACACACACGCGCGCGCGCGCGCGCGCGGAGCATTGCATGACACTGTACACTGTATCATACATGTTCCATCGTCACTGTGTACACATGTCGGCACGTTATCGATACTGTTCATATCGTTACAGGCTGTGTGTACCACGACTACACAGCCTGACATGTGACTCACTATACACAGTCTGACATGTCACTCACTACACACAGCCTGACATGTCACTCACTACACACTGCCTAACATGTCACTTTCATTTCACACAGTTAGATATGTCACTTTACACAGTCTGACATGTCTCAGTCACTACACACAGTCTGAGATGTCACTACACACAGTCTGACATGTCACTGTCACTACACACAGTATGAAACGTCACCACACACAGCCTGACATGTCACTGTCACTACACAGCCTGACATGTCACTGTCACTACACAGCCTGACATGTCACTGTCACTACACAGTCTGAAATGTCACTACACACAGCCTGACATGTCACCACACACAGGCTGACATGTCACCACACACAGGCTGACATGTCACTGTCACTACACACAGTCTGAAACGTCACTACACAGCCTGACATGTCACTGTCACTACACAGCCTGACATGTCACTGTCACTGCACACGGTCTGAAATGTCACTACACACAGCCTGACATGTCACTGTCACTACACAGCCTGACATGTCACTGTCACTAAACACAGCCTGACATGTCACTACACAGCCTGACATGTCACTGTCACTAAACACAGCCTGACATGTCACTACACACAGCCTGACATGTCACTGCACACAGCCTGATATGTCACCATCACTACACACAACCTGACATGTCACCGTCACTACACACAGCCTGATATGTCATTGCACACAGCCTGACATGTCACCGTCACTACAGATGGAATGTCAGAGAACGACAGAAATCACGTTTAAAAGCTACGTTTTAATCTCCATAGCCTCTCCAAGGATTCCCAAACGTAAATACAGGCGTAAAAACTGGGTTATCTTTCGGCAGATCTTCATGTTATCCTATGTGAGGTGTCATGGTTTGGCGCACAGTTGCGACTTCCCAAAACTGAAACAGAATTATTATCATTCACAAATAATAAAAGAAAAAAAAAATCAGGCCATTGCACGACCAGAAAATGTTCTGCTTTGAGAAGACTTGCAGCCAACGAAACTGACAGAAAAAAAAACTCTCACCCATCACATTCGAACTTTTCATCACAAGAAACGTTCTGTTCTTCCAGAAACTTGGCTCCCACAACAGCGCATCAATGAACTGAACGCAAGTGCCTGAAAATGGACATGCCACCGAAAAGGACTGATGGCGTCTCACACAAGTAATCATCGCCATCTTTAGCCTAAGACAAACAGAAATGCGCATAGTATACACTGTCTCAGTCAGTCGCCAATACTAAACAATCCATAACAAAGTAATTCACCAACCAAGCATCAGAAAGGACGAAAAGATGCGTGAAGGCATGAAGGACTACAGGTGCCCAACGCATAAAGCACCGTGACAGTAAAGCTACAGAAAACAACACAGCAGGCAAAACAGGGAGAAAATGAAATGGACTGTGGACGGTCTGTGACCGGACGATGAAGGAAGCATCTGTACGAACGGTCACGGACAGGCGGGAGACGGCTCGTGGTCAGCTCATCAGTAAGGTCCTCCAGGGACAAGTTACCATGGGCCAGGGGGGCTAGATACGGCTAACGGATAGCCGTGATGCTGAGGACCATGACACAGCTCATTTATCTCACCAGCAGCCTGCTTCTCCTTCTGCTCCCCCCCCCTCCCCCACACAGTAATGGTCATGATAGCTCTGTACTAGTAACAGTGCACGCAGCATTCACGGCTGACATCATTCACTCGTTCCATACGTCACAACTCAAGGCACATTCACCCTGCCCTTGATTTAAGAAGAGCGTTCGGCGTTACCAGGTCGTTAAACTCCAATCATCCCCCCGCCCCTCCCCCCTCCCCCACTGAAAACTAGGGAGTGGCAACTTAAAACTCATTACGCTGAAAGATAACCGATCTCTGCACCTTTAGGATACTTACTTTGGGGAATCCGAAAAGATGCCATGGAGATGAAAACGCGTGCACCGCACGAGTCGTCAACACATCAGCAGCACTGGCACTGGCGCGTTCCGTGTACAGAAAGGAATCTTTACTGGAATATGTTTCATGAAACCATGGCAATCCCTGGCCGACTGACCGCTTTATCAAACACAACAGTAAAGCAGTGGAAGAACACACGTGAGGTAAACAACTCTCTGGTCACTTTGAAAAACACTTTGTGAAGACGTCTTTAAAAAGTGTGTGGGTTGGGGAAGGGGGGGGGAGAGGGAGGAGAGTGAGTTGAGACAGGAGTGAGCAAACACGATATCACAAACATCAGTCGACAAGGAAACAATGCGAAGAAGTCAAATCAAATCAAATCATATTGTTTATAGCTCAGCCGACTGCAAAGGAGCCATTTCAGAGCTGACTACCCGTCAGCTGTTAAAAACCAAAGAGAAACCAAACCGATGATAAAAAGTCAGTCAGCATAACGTCAGCTGAAAAGGCACAGTTCACCCACATCTCCTTCAGTCTACATAAAATTTTAATTAAATCGAAAATATTTATTTCCCTCGAGAACTTGAAAACGAGTGCCTGGAGTTCATCTGGCAACTCCGTGAAGAGTCATTGGGGCGCCGCACAGTTTCAGTTTCTCAACAGGCGTCACTGCGTTCGAACAAATCCATATACGCTAAACCATATCTGCTAGGCAGATACCTGACCAGCACCATAACCCAACTAGCTCAGTCACGGCCCTGAGTGCATGCTATATATCTGTGTACATTTCAGAGCTGGCTTTTTCTTTTACAGAATTTTGCCAGAGAACAACACTCGTTGCCATGGGTTCTTTTTCAGTGCGTCAAGACCAGACGCTCAGTTTGATTTTCCAGTCAATATTTTCAGTTTGATTTTGCATACAATATCCCCCCCCTTCCACACCAAAACTCTCTCTCGTTCAATGGCAAGCGCGCGTGTGTTAGTGTGTCTTAATGTGTTAGTGTGTGTGTGTGTGTGTGTGTGTGTGTGTGTGTGTGTGTGTGTACGTGTGCATGTGTACGTGTGCATGTGTGTGTGTGTATGTGTGTGTGTGTGTGTGTGTGTGTGTGTGTGTGTGTGTGTAAAAGAGAGAGAAAGACAGACACTGAGAAAAAAATAGTTGTTTTCTTTATTTGTTTTTTTTTTTTCACTTCGGTAATACTAACATGCCCATGGACTCTTTTAGCTACAGAGAGGTTTTCCCTCCAGTTTTACGTCACCCCACCCCACCACTTCCATTTGCCTCACCACACCCCCACACCCCTCCACCCCCGACACCACACACACAAAAAGACGACTTACGGGAGAGCCTAGCAGGCAGGCTGACAGCACAGCTCTGCGCAAGAGAGCGATTCGTAAAAGTCAAATTTTATATTGCGGATACACAACAAACACGCGCGTGCTCGCTCGTGTACACGCACATACACACACGCACGAACACACTCCCACGCACGCATACATACATCAATACACATACATGCACCCTGCCCCCCACCCCACCCCCTCCCTTCCACACGCACACATACAAACACACGTACACACACACACACACAGACGCGCGCGCATGCTCACACACACACGTGCACACACGCACATATTCACACACACACACAGAGATAAATATACACACGCTTGCACATGCACAAACATACCCCACCCACCCAACGAACACACACACACACAAACATTCACACACACACACACACACACACCACTGTCATATATTGAAGCTTGTGGCCTCATGGGAAATGAGAAAAAGAACACAGAACAACAGAGAGAAACGGAGACAGACAGAAACCTGAGAGAAATCAGGACAGAGACAGATGGGGGTTGTGGCGGAAAAAGTGGAATAATGCTAAGTTTTCTTCTTTATTCTTCAGTTATTACGTCTAAAGATGATAACGGAGATAGCAAACAATGCTCCCCCCTACCCCACCCCAACCTCCTTTAAAAAAAAAAATCCAACCAACGAAAGAAGAAGAGCAATGGAAAGAAGAAAACAGACACTCACAAACAATGCAGCAAAAGGAAGATAAAATGCTATTTTTGTTCAATACAGCACATGCATAAATAAAACATGGATTTTGGAATAGACATTTATTACTCTGCAATGCTGAAAGGGCTTAGAGAGAGAGAGAGAGAGAGAGAGAGAGAGAGAGAGAGAGAGAGATTACGCGCACATGCGTTACGGCTTGTGAGTGTGTGTGTTGTTTTTTAACAGCCACTGTGTTCGCGAAATACAAAACAGAACGGGTAAAAAACGAAACAATCGAAGTAAAAACACTGGAGGGGGATATGAAAAGAGAGAGAGAGAGATACAGACAGACAGAGGCAGAGAGAGAGAGAGAGGCCCAATGACTGGTGTTAACAGTGACTAGCTCTTGGGAGTTGGGCGACATTTGGAGAGAAAACAAAAATCAAAACAAAACAAAACAAAGAGCACTTCGATTTGCTCAGAGCCACTGCAGGTTACTGTGACTTTGGGGAATTAAGAAGTGGAGGTAAAGTGTGTGTGTGTGTGTGTATGTGTGTGTGTGTGTGAGGGGGAGGGGGGTGGGGTGGGGGGTTGAGGGGGGTGAACAGGGCTGTGCTGTGATACACGCGCATTCATGCTTTTTTCTGCTCCCTGTAATAAGTGTGCGTGCATGCTCCCTTTCCTAGCAAGTGCACACATCTCTGGAGACACTAATGCACGCACACACACAATTTACATACATAAGCACGCACTCGCTTACAATTCTCTCTGTGTGTGTGTGTGTGTGTGTGTGTGTGTGTGTGTGTGTGTGTGTGTGTTTCACACCGCGCACAGGTGTCCAGTATGATCAAATTCTCCCATGTCAATAGTTTGCGATATCAAGTTTCAATAGAACTGACGTGTCTGGGAGGCATACCTTCCGTTTCTCCGAGGTCTTTCTGCTTTATACAGGCTTCCAAGATTTATATCCCCCTCCTC
This sequence comes from Babylonia areolata, assembly GCF_041734735.1. Classification (NCBI taxonomy): domain Eukaryota; kingdom Metazoa; phylum Mollusca; class Gastropoda; order Neogastropoda; family Buccinidae; genus Babylonia; species Babylonia areolata. The sequence goes on from NC_134877.1 coordinate 41,205,824, forward strand.
CCCCTCGAGAAAAAAAAAAAAAAAAAAAAAAGGAGAGAAAAATCTGTTGCGATTATTCCCTCCCTTTATTTTCACATCCAGTTGAAGCAAAGAAGCTGCTATGTCACAACTCTTTCCTGTATTGTCTGACTGGCTTTGGGTTTCTTTATCTCCAAAACATCCATGCCAAGACGTCAGATGTACTTACCGAACGCTGGTGGTGTGGTTTTCAAAAGAATGCTGATGGCACTCAATGTCCAAGCGTGCTTTACCAGACAATGTCCCGGTAAGACAGATATTCAGTCTTGTATTTTGATTGTCTGAATTGGACGGATATCAACAAACTAATGCTAAACACCGATGTGATCGAAGTAATACCTGTTGGTAGACAATCATGTGTCTAACTTGTTGACCGTGATTGCGACTGATACCGCATTCAAAGCATTGCTGAAACACCTTAAGTTGAAATTGGATCAAACTTTGCA
>NC_134877.1:41211287-41213787 GCF_041734735.1 Babylonia areolata
TTCCTTCTTTTCTCTGTCTGTCCCTTCTTTCTCTCTTTCCTTCTTTTCTCTGTCTGTCTGTGCCTTCTTTCTCTTTGTTTCCCGGCTCTTTCCTCTGTTTTTTCTCTGTCTCAGTCTCCCCTTTCTCTCTGTCTCAGTATCTCCCCTTTCTCTCTGTCTCAGTATCTCCCCTTTCTCTCTGTCTCAGTATCTCTCCTTTCTCTCTGTCTCAGTCTCCCCTTTCTCTCTGTCTCAGTATCTCCCCTTTCTCTCTGTCTCAGTCTCCCCTTTCTCTCTGTCTCAGTATCTCCCCTTTCTCTCTGTCTCAGTATCTCTCCTTTCTCTCTGTCTCAGTATCTCCCCTTTCTCTCTTTCTCAGTATCTCTCCTTTCTCTCTGTCTCAGCCTCTCCTTTCTCCTTTCTCTCTGTCTCAGTATCTCCCCTTTCTCTCTGTCTCAGTATCTCCCCTTTCTCTCTGTCTCAGTCTCCCCTTTCTCTCTGTCTCAGCCTCTCCTTTCTCTCTGTCTCAGTATCTCCCCTTTCTCTCTGTCTCAGTATCTCCCCTTTCTCTCTGTCTCAGTATCTCCCCTTTCTCTCTGTCTCAGTATCTCTCCTTTCTCTCTGTCTCAGTATCTCCCCTTTCTCTCTGTCTCAGTATCTCCCCTTTCTCTCTGTCTCAGTCTCTCCTTTCTCTCTGTCTCAGTATCTCCCCTTTCTCTCTGTCTCAGTATCTCCCCTTTCTCTCTGTCTCAGTATCTCCCCTTTCTCCCTGTCTCAGTATCTCCCCTTTCTCTCTGTCTCAGCCTCTCCTTTCTCTCTGTCTCAGTATCTCCCCTTTCTCTCTGTCTCAGTATCTCCCCTTTCTCTCTGTCTCAGTATCTCCCCTTTCTCTCTGTCTCAGTATCTCCCCTTTCTCTCTGTCTCAGTATCTCCCCTTTCTCTCTGTCTCAGCCTCTCCTTTCTCTCTGTCTCAGTATCTCCCCTTTCTCTCTGTCTCAGTATCTCCCCTTTCTCTGTACTCATAACTCTCCTCTCTGTCCCAATGTGTCTTTTCTATGTCTGTCCGTTCCTCAGTCTCTTCTCTTTCTCTGTCCCTCCTATCTCGCTGTCGCAAGGGTTGTCCCTGGCAAAATGCTGTAGAAAAATCCACTTCGATAGGAAAAATAAATATAAAAAAACTGCACGCAGGAAAAAATACAAAAAAAAAGGGGTGGCGCTCTCAGTGTAGCAACGCGCTCTCCCTTGGGAGAGCAGCCTGAATTTCACACAGAGAAATCTATTGTGACAAAAAACAAACAAACACACACACACAAAAAAGAGAGAAATACAATACAGTACAGTACAATGTCCCTCCTCTGTCTGTCTCATCTCTTTCTCTGTGCCTCCTACCTCGCTGTCTCAATGTCCCTCCTCTGTCTGTCTCATCTCTTTCTCTGTGCCTCCTATCTCCCTGTCTCAATGTCCCTCCTCTGTCTGTCTCATCTCTTTCTCTGTGCCTCCTATCTCCCTGTCTCAATGTCCCTCCTCTGTCTGTCTCATCTCTTTCTCTGTGCCTCCTATCTCCCTGTCTCAATGTCCCTCCTCTATCTGTCTCATCTCTTTCTCTGTGCCTCCTATCTCCCTGTCTCAATGTCCCTCCTCTGTCTGTCTCATCTCTTTCTCTGTGCCTCCTACCTCGCTGTCTCAATGTCCCTCCTCTGTCTCATCTCTTTAGGCTCTGTGCCTCCTATCTCGCTGTCTCAATGTCCCTCCTCTGTCTCATCTCTTTAGGCTCTGTGCCTCCTACCTCGCTGTCTCAATGTCCCTCCTCTGTCTCATCTCTTTAGGCTCTGTGCCTCCTACCTCGCTGTCTCAATGTCCCTCCTCTCTCATCTCTTTAGGCTCTGTGCCTCCTACCTCGCTGTCTCAATGTCCCTCCTCTGTCTCATCTCTTTAGGCTCTGTGCCTCCTACCTCGCTGTCTCAATGTCCCTCCTCTGTCTCATCTCTTTCTCTGTCCCTCCTATCTCCCTGTCTCAATGTCCTCTCTCTCTCTTTCGCTCTCTGTGTGTCCCTATGTCTTTTCTATCTGAGTCTGTGTCTGTCCCCACGTCAGTCTCTTTCCTCGGTTCCTCTTTTCCCCAATAAAATGAAATAGACTGCAGACATTCTCAATGAAACATTCCACTTCATAATGACTAACAAAGACATACACTCATGTGACAAGCACGCACATAAAGGACAGCACAAAATATATGTGTATATATATATATATCTACAAACGAAGATATGCATATTTGTTTTTTTTTTATTCACAGGCATTTCAGGCATTTCTGTCTCTCTCCTCTCTCTCTTTCTGTCTGTCTGTCTGTGTCTCTCTGTGACCTGACCCGTTACGTGGCAACCGAACAAGAAGAGAGACACACAGTCTGTGAGAAGGAGGAGGAAGATCCTCTTTTATTATTTTTTTTCTCCCCCAAGCGGCCCTTTTCGTTCAGAGTAGGGTGGGTTTTTTTTCACCCCCTCCCTTCTATTTCCTTTTC
>NC_134877.1:41218787-41341287 GCF_041734735.1 Babylonia areolata
CAAGCTGCTGTGTCCGGGTGGGCGGTGGACGGGGAGAGGAGGGGGGGGGGCAGGAGGATAAGGTGGATGCGGAGGGAGGATGTGGGGGGGTGGGGGAGGAGGGAGGATGAGTGTGAGGATAGGGAGGGCGGTGGATGTTGGGGAGGGTGGGGGGGAAGGAAGGTCCATAATGCTGGCCGCTCCCAACAACACAGGGACCGACACGGCCAATGAAGTTATTATTTTGTCCATAGACACCAATATGTTTGTCCTTCACTGTTGTTACTTATCTATAATAGCGCCTATCCGCGGAAAGAGCTCCAAGCGCTTTGTAAACACAGTCCAGTTTCAAGGAGGTGTCAGAGCGTGCGGACAGATCCATATACACTGCACCACATCTGTTGGGAGGGGGGGGGGGAGTGTTGGGGGGGTGAGAGGTACAAATGCCTGACCCTCACATAGCCTAAAGTCCTGATCAGGCCTCGAGGGAAAAATTTAAGATTACTAACGATAAACGGTAAATACATTGGAATATCGCGCAGGGAAGATAAGCAGAAGGCAAAAGATTTAAATTAAAATATGAAAAAAAGCACCCCCACAGTGCGCACCCTACACCCGCACACACCGACCCGGGCGTGAACATGGACACTCACAAACACGCAGACATACATACAGTTACACAACAAACACACGCCGCGTTGACCATTCCGTCAATGTTTCACCGGAGGATAAAGAGAAAAAAAAAAACCCAACCAAAATGAGCATAATCACATATGATACATAACATAGCTGTTAGCTTGTTGTTGACCATTCCGTCAATGTTTCACCGGAGGATAAAGAGAAAAAAAAAACCCAACCAAAATGAGCATAATCACATATGATACATAACATAGCTGTTAGCTTGTTGTTGCTCCGCTGTCTATATGTATTTGTGTGACATGTTCACTGAATAAAGTTTTGTTTAAACCAATACACAACATTACAAACAATAACAGGCATGCAAAAAATTGTCAACGGGCAACTCAAACGTCCTTGGCGCAAAAAAGAAGAAAAGAACACTACATGGTAAGGATAGCCAATCATCACACCAAAACGGCTTTCAAGAAAAGACAAATATCGGTGAACGGACCAGCAAGGCAGAAAACAGGAAAGGAAGGGCCACTGGACAGTGCCCAGTGTCTACGGGTTTCAATCCCGTACCAGGTGCCAGTTGCATTGCTTGGTTCCAACTTTTTGACAGTTACACGTGACTGAATGCCTACGTTGACCGAACTACGCCATTGGTCAGTTCCATACTACACACAGTTAGTAGCGGGTTACGACCATACTAGGCTCTTCCGTCCGAGCAATGCAACTGGCTCCTGGACCTTTATCTTCACTCCACCTTTACCAGACCTTGACTGGTGGTCTGGGTGCTAATCTTTCAGGGGTCCCGTGTCCAGTGTCCAGTATCGTGCGTTAAAAAAAACCCACGGCAATAAAGGGCTTTTCCCTGGCAAAATTATACAGAAAAACCCACTTTGAAAGTGAAACCAGCGCCCCAGGACAAGTTGTGGGGAACGGTTACAGAACTCCAGCGGACTGCGGACTTCGTACCCTACTCTGGACTGACCGTCTGAACATGGCCTGGGAACGCTGAATCAAGTGAAACAAACAAAGTTTCAGATAGGAAAATAGTGGCGCTGCACTGCGGCGACACGCTCTCCATGGGGAGAGCAAAGTGAGTTTCACTTCGAGAAATCTGTTGAGAACAATACAGTACAGTTTGTGGGATTAGCCAGTCAACGTTTGAAAGGACCAGTCGTTATTCAGGTTTATGTTAGGCTCAGGTTTTTAGTTTTTTCCACTTCAACGTGGAATCTTTTAATACTGCACTAGACAGAATAAGGTCTAAAATGCGTTTCGTTTACACGTGTCCAATGTTTTGTCAATTAGCAGCACTCTTCGAGTTTTCAGTCACGCTGAGATTTTGTCAGATTTATATGTCAGCATACCCAGTCCACATAGAGTCAGGACTGTAGCCCCCCTCACACACGTGCTTGCAGGCTGACAGGTGTGGAGACAGTGTGTCAGTGACATACAAAAGCCCTTGTTGTGATACAGATCTGTACAAATCTGAACTGGCCTTAGTGCTGTGGATGCGGAATAGAGAAGCGAGTTCCCCTCCCCCCCCCCCCTTTTTTTTTTATATGGTGCCCATTCACACAATCACAAACTCTCTCTTATTCATTTCATCAAACAAAAAAGTTACTTGCCATAAAGGGTTGTTTCTGGCAAAATTCTGACAGAAAAATCGACATGGATAGGAAAAACAAATAAAACTGCGCGCAGGAAAAAAAAAGAAAGAAAAAAAAAAAAAAGGGTGGTGCTGTAGTGTAGCGACGGGCTCTCCATGGGGAGAGCAGCCCAAATTTCACACAGAGAAATCTGTGTCAAAAAGAGAAATACAATACAATACAATACTGCCATTTTATATTCTCAAAATTACAGTGACACTGATCTCAAACACACACACACACACACTCTCTCTCTATATCTGTGTGTGTGTGTGTGTGTGTGTGTGTGTGTGAGTTGGCAGAATGTTTCAGACGCTTTAGTGCCGACACAGTGTCCGTGAGGGTCGGGGTTTGAATCCTGCTCTCACCCTTTCTCTCAAGTCTGACTGGAAAATCAAACTGAGTGTACAGTCATTTGGACGAGAACCATAAACGGGAGGTCTCCTGTGCAGCACGCACTTGGCGCACAGAAAAAGAACCCACGGCAACATAAGTGTTGTCCTCTGGCAACATTCTGCCGGAAGAAGAAATCCACTCTTGTAGGCACACACACATATATATGGATACACGCGCATTGGATCAGGCTCCTGGTCAGGCATCTGCGTCGCTGATCTGATGTGGTGCAGCATGTCTGGATTTGCCTGAACGCAGTGACGCCTCCTGGAGAACATGAAACTGTGTGCGTGCGTGTTTGTTTGTGTGTGTGTGTGTGTGTGTGTGTGTGTGTGTGTGTGTGTGTGTGTGTGTGCGTGACACGAACACCATGACACGCGGCGTGCAAATACAGAGAGAGACAGAGAGAGAGAGAGAGAGAGAGAGAGAGAGAGAGCAAAACAAACACGATAGCAAATGGATTGGGAGAAAGCCCTCACCCCCGCCTCCTCCAAGCCCCCCCCCCCCCCCCCCCCCCCCCCCAGCATGGTTTTCAGCACAGCGGAGCGCTCCAAGCATGGCAGCCTTCAGCACGGCAGGAGCTGAGTCACTGTGCTGAGCTTTTCACACGATCGATCTTATCACTCATTTAAGCCCCCCCCCCCCACACACCCACCCACCCATGCATACCTCCACCCCTCCCTCCTCCCGGCCTCTTCGGCTACCCCCCCCCCCCTTCCCCAGTCCTGGGCCCAGGCGGTAAATAGATTAACCCTAGTACTCACCCCCACCCCCTCCTCCCTCATTCTCACCCCCCATCCTTGCCAGTGTCGGAGCGTGGACCGAGACGTTGATTAAAACATATATATACACACACACCAACATGCACGCACACATATATGCACGCACATACGCACGCACGCATGCATGCGCACACATATGTGCACGCACATACGCACGCACGCATGCATGCGCACACATACATAGACACACGCACACACAAACAAACGCATACACACACAAAAAACAACAACAACAACAACAAAAAACCAACAACATGCACACGAACAAACCCATTGCGATTATTCATGTTTTTATTCAAAATCATTTATTCATTCATCTAATTTGTATTTACTTTTCCATCTATCTTCATCTATCTTGATGTATCTGTCTATCTATCTGTCTATGGCTTCGAGGTCCCGCGTACAACACACACTTGGCGCTCTGAAAAAGAACCCAAGACAACATAGTGTTGTCATCTGGCAAAATTCTGTGAAAAAAACAAAATCACTCTGATATGTACACAAATATATATGCATGCATTCTTCTTCTTCGTTCGTGGGCTGCAACTCCCACGTTCACTCGTATGTATACCAGTGGGCTTTTACGTATATGACCGTTTTTAACCCTGCCATGTAGGCAGCCATACTCCGTTTTCGGGGATGTGCATGCATTCAAGGCCTGACCAGAGCGTTGGGTTATGGTGCTGTTCGGTATCTGCCCAGAAGATATGGTGTGGCGTACATGGGGTTTGTAAGAAGGCAGTGACGCCTCCTTGAGAAACTGAAACTGAATACATACATGTATCAATAAGTTTGGTCTTTCACATCCCCCTTTTTTTTCTGAGTCATGCATAAGTGTGAATGTGAACGAAGGCGCTCAGATTTTCTCTGCACAAAGTTCAGCGCTGTATATCATTTATCTATTAATTAAATTATCATCATCATCATTATTATTATAATTATTACTATTTTGTTACCAATTGTTTGAGGTTCGGACAGTGGTCAGTTATCCAAATTGTGACTGATTGTAAAAGCGAGCTAATGAGCGCCACGGGTTGAGCACATGGGAATGAGGTGACCCAATGATGTCGGATGAATGAGGTCCACATAACTGGAAGATGATGTCCCGACTTGGTCGGCATAGGGTTAAACTGCATGGTGTTTACCTTATTCTTAGAGTGATTGTCTCGTCACTTAATCTGTTCTTGGTTTGGGTGGGTTGTGTCTGCTGATGGCCCGTATCGCCATACCCCAAGGCGGAGAGCTAATGATGCTATATGAGTGGAACGGAAGGTTCTATGTACTATAGCACATTCCCTTATCATATGTCTCATGAATGATATGCTCTTGCATGAAGTTTGGGTTGAGGTCCCCCGCAGTCCCATGGAACTGTTCAGTTCCATTTTCTTTGTGTTGTTCCTCCAAGACGACGGGGAAACGTATGACATATGTTCATATTGTTTGCTGATATTTTTTTTGTTTAACTAAGTCTGGAAACGTTCTTATGTGGGTTTGCCTTGATGTTTCCAGGCACACGGTTGCAAGAGCCCTTTTAGACAGCTTTCCTCTTCCGTTTTGTCACTGTCATTGCTTTTAGCTACTCGGCTAGTTTTACATTTCCACCTTTTAGTCTTTTAGAGAGTTACTTAAACAAAATTAAAGTGAACAAAAATACATCTTTGGGCTAGACTGTGTTTTCTTTATTTTAGTAAATACTAATCTGTCTTTTCCCCGAACCCGACTCCCCTTGTGTTGGGTAAAGACCATTGGCTTGTTCTTTACGATAGGAGCAAGGGGAGGTTTACAATCATCATCATCATCATTATTATCAAACGTGAATAACGGCGACGGCAGATTGGAAGAACATGCCATGCCTAAAATCTCAAACCTTGAAAAAAAGGTTCTGAGTCCTGAACTCTCTCTCTCTCTCTCTCTCTGTTCTTGGTTGCTGCCTATGCAATATAAGGAGACTGTCTATGTCTGTCTGTCTCTCTAATTGCTGCTGATTTATTTTCTCTCTATATATACTCGTATCTCACCCCTCCTCAAAGGACCGCGATAATTCTACCCCATCAACTGGCAAGGGGAGGGGGGGGGGAAATGGCGGGGGGAGGAGGAGGGGATAGATGGGGAAAAAAAACCCCAGCCTGGATGAAGGTGAAAGGAGGGAGGTAGCAACGATACACGGACGAATGCTCGTGGATGTGGATGTGTGTGTGTGTGTGTGTGTGTATGTGTGTGTGTGTGTGTGTGTGTGTGTGTGTGTGTGTGTGTGTGTGAGGAAGGGGACAGAGAGAGATATAGTGCATGTGTGTGCGTGCGTGTGTGTGTGTGACTATGTGTGTGTGCGTATGTGTGCGCGCGTATATGTGTGTATGATGTGTGTGTGTGTGTGTGTGTGTGTGTGAAGGGAGAGAGAGAGAGATAGTACGTGTGTGTGCGAGCGTGAGTGGCTAAGTGTGTGTGTGTGTGTGTGTGTGTGTGCGACTATGTGTGTGCACGTATGTGTGTGTGTGTGGGGGGGGGAGGGGCTATATGTGTGTGTGGCTATGTTTGTGTGTGTGGCTATGTTTTGTGTGTGCGTGTGCGTGCGTGCGTGCGCGCGCGCGCGCGCGCGCGCGGGCGTGTGTTCACTGAAAGCCGGCAGTGCTATGATGGGAGCCACGTGCCCAGACAAAACCCTGCCGGCTGCAGCAGTGTGAAGGGGGAAGTAAAGGAGGAAAGGGGGAGGGAGGGTGGGAGGGAAGGAGGAACGAAAGGGGAAGGGTGCAGAAGAGGGCGAGAAAAGAGAGAGAGAGAGAGAGAGAGAGAGAGAGAGAGAGAGAGAGAAAAGAGAAAACCTTCTTCACGCGCTGCGCGCACAGCTCATTAAAAGCACGTGCCTGTATTGCTGTTTTATTGGTGGAGGAACAGGAACAGCCTACAGAACCTGCGGCCAGGAACCGTGCAGCCCCCCCGGCCCGCGCTCCGGCTGACTTAACCCCTTGGCGGCTGCACATGTAGAAGAGTATGCTCTCTGTCAGTGAAGGGGTGTCGCCTCACTGAGACATGACACAGCTTACAGGTCAGGATGTCAGTGAAGGGGTGTCGCCTCAATGAGACATGACAGCCTACAGGTCAGGATGTTAGTGAAGGGCTGTCGCCTCACTGAGACATGACACAGCTTACAGGTCAGGATGTCAGTGAAGGGGTGTCGCCTCACTGAGACATGACACAGCTTACAGGTCAGGATGTCAGTGAAGGGGTGTCGCCTCAATGAGACATGACACAGCTTACAGGTCAGGATGTCAGTGAAGGGGTGTCGCCTCACTGAGACATGACACAACTTACAGGTCGGGTTGTCAGTGAAGGGCTGTCACCTCAATGAGACATGACACAGCCTACAGGTCAGGATGTTAGTGAAGGGCTGTCACCTCAATGAGACATGACACAGCTTACAGGTCAGGATGTCAGTGAAGGGCTGTCACCTCAATGAGACATGACACAGCTTACAGGTCAGGATGTCAGTGAAGGGCTGTCACCTCACTGAGACATGACACAGCTTACAGGTCAGGATGTCAGTAAAGGGCTGTCACCTCACTGAGACATGACACAGCTTACAGGTCAGGATGTCAGTGAAGGGCTGTCGCCTCACTGAGACATGACACAGCTTACAGGTCAGGATGTCAGTGAAGGGCTGTCACCTCAATGAGACATGACACAGCCTACAGGTCAGGATGTTAGTGAAGGGCTGTCACCTCAATGAGACATGACACAGCTTACAGGTCAGGATGTCAGTGAAGGGGTGTCACCTCACTGAGACATGACACAGCTTACAGGTCAGGATGTCAGTGAAGGGCTGTCACCTCAATGAGACATGACAGCCTACAGGTCAGGATGTCAGTGAAGGGCTGTCACCTCAATGAGACATGACACAGCTTACAAGTTGGGTTGTCAGCGAAGGGCTGTCACCTCACTGTGATAAGTCAGAGCTTACAGGTCGGGTTGTCAGTGACCACTCTGTATTTGGACTTCGTCAGTATCAGTATCAGTCGCTCAAGGAGGCGTCACTGCGTTCGGACAAATTCATATACGCTACACCACATCTGCCAAGCAGATGCCTGACCTGCAACGTAACCCAACGCCCTTAGTCAAGCCTTGAGAAAAAAAAAAAATCTTCCCGCCTAACTGCATTTGTTCAGCAAAATCAATTACATGATTGAAAAGTATTAAAGAAAAAGTTAAAGGTCCCAGTAGCCTGTTAAGGTCATCGGGGGTAGTGAATTCATATTCACTGTGTGTAGAGCTCGGCTTAGGAAGGAAGGCGGGAATCCTCTCCTTCCGCTGTTTTAACCTCACCCCAACCAAAGTCAGGTATCCATTCACACCAGGGTGGAGTGAGGAAAATCGAATGCAAGTGCCTTTCCCCAAGGCCCCAACTCCATGGCCAAAACGGGGGGGGGGGCCTCGAACACTGGTGAACACAAGATCATGAAATTCAGTCAACGCCTTAACTGATCCCACCACCACGGCACCTCAAAGTGTACAACGGCGCCTGCAGGGAACACACAAGTTATGACTGCACTTGAAACTCACGCCACACCGATATTATTTCACAAAGCCTTCCAGCAGTCAAGGAGCTTAAAGAGGCTGCTGCCAGCCGACAGAGTTCCTGCTACCTGACTGACAAAGTAAAAAAAAAAAAAGAAAAAAAAAAAGAAAGAAAGAAAGAAGAAAAAAAAGAGAAAGACAAAAAGAAAGATAAAAAAAAAGAGAAAGAAAGAAAGAAAGAAAGAACAAACAAAAAGCAAACCCAAACCCTAACTAGACCTGCTTTCTCACAATCCCTAATTTAAGCACCCCGCCACACCCCCGCATCGCCCCCAAGAAACACAGTAAGGCTATCAGCAATTAGAACGGTAGCGTGCAGATTTAACTCGGGTTGTTACTTTATAATGCACAGGCAGGCTTGTTATATGGTAGTCATCCGTGTGTGTGTGTGTGTGTGTGTGTGTGTGTGTGTGGTGTGTGTGTGTGTGTGTGTGTGTGTGTGTGTGTGTGTGTGTTGTGTTGTGGCGCTGTTATGTTATATTGTGTTGTGTAGTATATGCGCGCGCGCGTGTGTGTGTATGTGTGTGTGTATGTGTGTGTGTGTGTGTGTGTGTGTGTTATGTTGTGTTGTGGTGCTGGTATGTTATGTTGTGTAGTATGCGTGCGCGCGCACGCACGCATGTGTATCATCGAGCTCTATTCAGCTCAGTGGTGTGTGTGTGTGTGTGTGTGTGTGTGTGTGTGTGTGTGTGTGTGTGTGTGTGTGTGTGTGTGTGTGTGTGTGGATGTGTGAGTCTTGCCAAGATCGTTAAGAACGTGAAGGGTTTGTTGATGAAGTCATTAATGATCAGCCGACTTCTAGACATACGGCTAAACTGAGGTGATGAAGTTTGATTTGAGCTGCTTCCATTAAACTCCCACCAGACAAACCCTGGCGGCGTCTAGTGGAGTTAAGTGTGGAGATTTTTTTTGTTTGTTGGTTTCTTTCAATCTTCCAAAGCAGCCTTTGCACAGAGCATTAATCCTCTGTGTGTGTGTGTGTGTGTGTGTGTGTGTGAAATTTGCACACTTAAGATCCCGTAGTTATAACTCAGCGTCTGGTGTTCATGGAAATACTGCACGCAATTGCTCCTAAAGCGAAGCAGCGCTGCCTAAAAAGCTATTCTTATTTGGCCGAACTTATACACACCTTGACCAAAGTAATTCACTGATTTTGGACAAAACGCGATTCGGTTGAGCATGGGGGAACGTTTCCCTTGTTGAACCTACGATGAACCGAAACTAGTTTCTTAAGTAACTGAACATACGTCTTGACACAAACACGCGGTAGGCGACAGAATTACTGCAGGTCCGATTCGCCTATTTCCGTTTCGCCTACTCTTTGATCGGGCCGCCACCCTCCATAATAAAAAAAAAGTACATTTATATAGCGCTCTTTCTCTATAAGAGCTCAGGGCGCTTTACATGAAAGAAAAATATGACAAATTACATAAATCATTCATGACCACTCTTTCTCAAAACCACTCCCGCCTCCCCCCCTCCCCACAAACACACATTCTCCCTTTCCCACTCTTCATTCATGTATCCAAACTGAGCTGACATGGGCGTTGTTGGAGAACAAGGAAGCCTGAATGATGTCTTAAGAGTTTAACTCTTTGTCCACGGTTTCCTTCCCGCTATATACCATTTCGTCTATCCCTCCCCCCATCTCCCGCTCTCTCTCTCTCTCTCTCCGTTCATTAATTTACTCTATGTTAGGGGTTCTGCATGTCAGCAATGAAACAGTTACAACAACCGCCATGCCCGCAAACTGTCTAGACAGAGTTACGAGACAGCGGAAATGAACCGGTAATATCTAGAAGTATTCTTGTGCTTGTAAATCTGTGTTGTTAGTTTCGGTAACTTTTTTTTTCTTCCTCCCATGTTGATGTTAATTGTAAGCGCAGATGGACCCTGTGCTGCGTAGAGCGCATTATAAACACCCATTCATATTCTTCTTATTATTATTGCTGTTATCATCATCATTATTACTGCACCCGCTGGCGCACAAGCTCAGCTCAACCTCTGCCCTTTGAACGCATTCATCTTCATCTGACATGCGCATGAATTAACACGTACTGTGGGACCACCGCTGTCTTTCCTCGTGATGTTGTTCTCACGCTGCACCATTCTTCATAAATAGCACGTTCCTTTCTCCCACCCACCCCTCCCCCAACACAGTTTCTGTTTTCTTTCGAATGGTGTCTTTAACGGAAGAAAAGAAGACCAATACGTTATACCTCCGTCTGTCTCTGCTTTCCTCTCTCTCTCTTTCCTTTTCTCACACAGACATCCTTCTCAGCCACGAAATCACACACACACACACACGCGCACACACACAAGCGCACGTGTGCACGCAAACACACATATTGACACACGATCACTCACAAACACATGCATACACACAGGCTCTCTCTCTCTCACCTTAGTAGTTTAGTTTACTTTAGTTATTGTTTTCCTTTCTGTTCCATTTTATTTGTTTTGCACCATTTTTGTTCTGATTTGTACCTACTATGTCACCAGAGCTTTACAGCTAATGACATTAAACATTTCAGTGTTCAGTTCTCTCTCTCACGCACACACGCTCTCTCTCTCTCTCTCTCTCTCAACATTCTCTCTGCCTGTCTCACAGACACACACATACAAATATACACACAAATGCATGAACACACACACGCACGCACTCACACACAGAACACACACGTACGAATCGAAAAGCGTTTAGTGGTAGGAGGCCAATGTAAACGAGCAGTGCCACAAGCAGCAGTGTTTCCCAGTTGGAACAGGCCATGCAGTTGGAACTGGCCATGCAGCTATCAACGCTGTGGTCCTGTTTACCCCGCTGTGTCAGGATTTATGACAACATGATACCATACAATTGTCAAGCCCCAGTTTTATTTCTCACACTCCTTCGTCTTCGTATGCATGCGCACGGGTCTCTCAAACGTCTGTGTGTGTGTGTGTGTGTGTGTGTGTGTGTGTGTGTGCATGCGTGCGCGCGCGCACGTGTGTGTGTGTGTGTGCATGTATTTATGTCGATCAACAACGGAGTGTGCCCCTCCCCCACCCCACCCCCCCACCCCCCCAAAAAAGGGGGAAAAAAAGGATGTTTGTATTCTCTTCAGATGTGGGTGATATATGGTTATTACCTGAATCGATGAATAAATGATTACACTCCATGAGCTTCCCATCTTGTGTGTGTGTGTGTGTGTGTGTGTGTGTGTGTGTGTGTGTGTGTGTGTGTGTGTGTGTGTGTGCTTGCGTGCGTGCGTGCGTACATGCGCGCGAGTGTGTGTGAGTGTTCCTTTGGCGTGCTTTGTAAATGTCAAACAAAGTGGAGATTGGAACTTCCAGTTGTCCTGTTAATGAAACATGTGACAGGGAATCACACCTGGAGATAAACATCAGAATCCCCCCCCCCCACACACACACACACATGCATGTGGAGTGATGGCCTAGAGGTAACGCGTCCGCCTAGGAAGCGAGAGAATCTGAGCGCACTGGTTCGAATCACCGCTCAGCCGCCGATATTATCTCCCCCCTCCACTAGACCTTGAGTAGTGGTCTGAACGCTAGTCATTCGGATGATACGATAAACCGAGGTCCCGTGTGCAGCATTCACTTAGCGCACGTAAAAGAATCTACGGCAACAAATGGGTTGTTCCTGGCAAAATTTTGTAGAAAAATCCACTCCGATAGGAAAAACAAATAAACCTCCTTGGGGAGAGCAGCCCGAATTTCACACAAAGAAATCTGCTGTGATAAAAAGAAATACAAATGCATACCCCCCAAAAAAACAAAAACAAAACAAACAAAAAAACAACAACAACAAAAAAACAAACAAACAAAAAAAAAAAAACCCACAACAACCCAACAACAACCAAACAACTCATCACATCACTAAGGTGGACTATCAATAATCCGATTCATCTTTGATGAATAGGGCAAATTTGAAGTCCGATTTACCTCATAAAAAACAACAACACGATGTACATTGTTTCCACGATAATAACTAGAATGCACAGCTTTTTAGGACGAGTGATCCAGCAGTCGACATGTCTTTTCCTCTGTTCAGTGTTCAGTGTCAAGGATGTGTCCAGACTGATCGACGACACCTGCCGCATGGTGTGTCCTAGTTTAGCGTCCCAAATTATTGGACCACCTATTGCTTACATTCTCAAGGTTTTGTGGAAGCAAAAAACGGAAAAATCAAGATGCTAGCACGTTAGTTTAGTGACTGAATCCGCAGCAAACTTAAGTAAAATAACGTACAAACTGTTACGACATCTACTAATGGTAATAATCATTGTTTCATACATGGTAATAATTATTATTATTTATTATTATTATTATTTATTTTACATTGTTGGTACAATAGGTTCCTGAATTTAGGATGCTAAAATAGGACTTTACCACATGTTAAATATATCATATACATATATATATATATATATATAAGGAGCGCAGCACGCTGGTGTGGCCTTGATTCAGACAGAGACCATGTCATCAACAGCGACAATACCGCTCCAGACACTTCGAGAAACACTTCTTTTCCAAAAGGTGCAACGACACATGCACGCAAAGTCAGCATCAGATCAGTGTATCTTTATCTCTGCATCTATACATACCTACACACCACAAGCGTTCAATTGGAAACCTTTAGCTGTCATTCCATTCCGGCCACAGCCGAACACTATGACGTTCCTCTTTGAAATATGTGAATGCAAAAGGGTTAACGTGATCAGGACACGTCAGCCCCCCCACACACATATACACACAAACACGCGCACACGCATACACACATGCTTATGCACTACACGTTTGCACAATTTGTTTGGCAAATATGAAAACTTGATGGGAAATTCGATATGAAATCGATAAAACATGACGTGGAAAAACACACAAAGAAGTAAAACAAATCCTGCACAGGACCGACAGACACATTCCCACAGTAAAATGAACTGCTTTGTATTAAAACAATCATCTGAACTTTTGAAATGAGACATTTCCATCCCCCTCTCTCTATCCCTGTGTAGGTCAAGGTGCTCTCTAGCAGTGCTCAATAAATAAGGGATCCGTGGGCTTCAAGTGGATTTTAACAACCTATTGTCAAAAGCCATTAAGGTCATGCTCTTCAGGACTTGGGTCTTGGTTCTGTGGAGGTTGCGTTGTTCGAGGGAGAGAGTCCTGGAATATGTGTGGTGGGGGGCTGGGGGGGGGGGGGGGGGGGGGGGCGGCAGGTTGGGGTTTTTATCGTCCACTTGTAACTGTGTCCTCAGTTTGATAACCTCCACTTGGTACAACCCTTCAGCGAACCCATCAATCTGCCACGGCGCTCTGTTAAAGGCACCACGCAACGAACGGGACAAACACTGCTTTCCTTCAGCTGGAACAGCGTTGGCGATTCAAATCAGGCCAAACAACAACAACAACAATACTACTACTACTGCTACTACTCTCTGTGTGTGTTTGGGGGGGGGGGGGGGTGTGTTTGAATAATTTTTGATAATGTTTGGTATCTTGTGTTCAATTTTTCCTTCTGGATATTTTCGTATGTGTTATATTTGTAAACGCCTTGGGCTTATTTTCAGGATTAGGCTTAAAAGCTCATGATAATAATGATAATACTGCTACTGCTACTACTACTATTGATGATGATAAATGTAGATATATATATATATGTTGCTAAATCTTCTGCGGAAACAAATCAAACCGATCTTACACCCAACTTTCACACGCATGCATGACTCTGAACCGAAGGGATGAAAATAAAAAAACCCTCATTGTTTATTAATATCAAGTTGAAAAACCACCGAGGCAACCATGTATTTGTTCTGTATTGTCCGTGTGTTCTGTGTGGCTTGTTCAGAATTAAAGAGACTATGCCAGTCTTAAATAAAAGCTAATTTGTGTTTGCACATTTCTTCTGTCATTGCTGCCGTGTGCACGTGTCGAATGATCGGTATAAGAGCAAGCCCGGCGTTTCCTTTTTTGGGGAAGTGTCAGGGTTTGTTCCAATGTACCTTTTATTTACCTGTGTGCTAGCTGAATTGGTAGCGTAAGCAGCATTGGCTTGAAGTTATGTACCTTGTGTGTGGAGAAAGTTACCACTCTTTACTATTTTGTTAATCATTTAGACAGAAGGCTGGAGAAAATATGGACGGGAAACGGGAGGAGGGTGTGGGGGAGGTGGGGTAGAAGGAGGTGGGTTTCAAGGCCACACAGGCAAGACATGAGTGCAGATGTCTGACGAAGCGAAAGATGGAGATTGTTCCAACTGAAAGGTCCAGAGACCGAGAAAGAGCAGCGGCTGATTATGGATCGTTTGAATCTGGGAACACGGGAACAGTGTGGGTCTGGTGCTGATGGCCAGGAAAATAAAAGGCCACGAACGCACGATCAAACTAACTAAATAACTAACAAATCACAGCAGTGGATCTCTTCGAAATTCTCTAAAGAAAATGAGAAAACAACAACAGAAAACACACACACACACAACCCCCACCCCCACCCCCCCAAAAAAACACACAAAAAAACACAATTAAAGCAAAACATGAATGTGTGCTTGATCGGTGGCAAACAGACATATTGTGTGAATATGATGCACTTAGCCTTGAGTATAATCATGTACATTGTATTGTGTTATCACAACACTTTTCTCTGTATGATATCCGGGCCGCTCTGCACGGGAAAGAGCTCGCCGCAACAGTGCAGAAGCACCAGTATCTATTTTTTTTCTTTTTCTTTTATCTGTCTGTGAGTGCATTTGTTTTAGTATTAACGTGGGAGTCCCCCCCCCCCCCCAGACCTTTCCCAGGGACAGCACTATTGCTTTCGTTTGTTTCAGGTGCGCGAAGCACATGCTGCAAATCGGACCTCGGTTTACTGTCTGATCTGATCCCAAAGACCAGCACCCACATCACCACTCAAGATCCATCCAGGTGAGAGTGTGGAACCAGTGACACTTGCTTCCTAGCTGGGCGTTTCAGCTCCGCAGCGAGGGTATCGTTTACTCAGGTATAGTGTGTGTGTGTGTGTGTGTGTGTGTGTGTGTGGATGCGTTATGTGTGTTTGTGTGTGTGTGTGCGTGTATTTGTATTTCTTTTTATCACAACAGATTTCTCTGTGTGAAATTCGGGCTGCTCTCCCCAGGGAGAGCGCGTCGCTTTACTACAGCGCTACCCATCGTTTGTATTTTTCCCTCCGCGCAGTTTTTTTTCCTTTTCCTGTCGAAGTGGATTTTTCTGCAGAATTTTGCCAGGAACAACCCTTTTGTTGCCGTGGATTCTTTTACGTGTGCTAAGTGCATGCTGCATACGGGACCTCGGTTTATCATCCGAATGACTAGCGTCCAGACCACCACTCAAGGTCTAGTGGAGGGGTAGAAAATATCGGCGGCTGAGCTGTGATTCGAACCAGTGCGCTCAGATTCTCTCGCTTCCTAGACGGACGCTTTACCTCTAGGCCATCACTCCACATGTATGCGTGTGTGTGTGTGTGTGTGTGTGTGTGTGTGTGTGTGTGTGTGTGTGTGTGCGTGTGTGTGTGTGTTGACGGACTAAAAGCCACGAACAACAGTTACACACTTTATCAACCTTTTCCTTTTTACATTCGCCCGTTTTTCTTCTTCTTCTTCTTCTTCTGCATTCGTGGGCTGCAACTCCCACGTTCACTTGCATGTACACGAGTGGGCTTTTACGTGCATGACCGTTTTTACCCCGCCATGTAGGCAGCCATACTCCGCTTTCGGGGGTGTGCATGCTGGGTATGTTCTTGTTTTCCATAATCCACCGAACGCTGACATGGATTACACGATCTTTAACGTGCGTATTAGATCTTCTGTATGCGTTTTTCTATTTTGCAGAAAGCAAGGTATGCATAGATGCAAAGTTTTCTTCCCCATTCATAAATATCGCCGTTTCGTTTATGTGTATTCTGATGACTGTTTTTCGTATGATAGTCCACGTATTCCTGTGGATAATGCAACATTCGCGTTGGAGTTGTAACAAATACATCAACCGATGCATGTTTGGAACTGAGAAAAAAAAAGTGAAGCAAGAAATCTAAGCCATGGAGGACCTGCGAAAGTCAGTTGTGCACACATTTTTCTGTTATCATTATGTTTATTACGATTGTTATGATGATGATTATTATTATGATTATTGTTATCATTAGTAGTAGTAATAGTGACATTGTTGTTGTTGCATTTATCATTTATTGGATCGGTCAACGAGAGCTTAATGGGGTACGGGGATGGGGGGAATCAATCGACGTTTTTCAGATTTTAACACTGGTGTCTTTTTTTTCTTTCTTTTCTTTTTTCTTTTTTTTTTTTTTTTTTTTTACACCGCACATTCTTGGAATCACTGCAATTGTAAACTATGCTGTGTTTTTTTCTTGCTAGTTCTGCAAACATAAACTTAACCACAAACCCAAGTACATTTACTGTAAAGTTGAGCACTGCATGATTTTTTTAATTTTTTTTATTCCGTCCCTTCAGAATGGCATGGATACTTATATGTCGCCTATCCTCGGTCCAAGCTCTAAGCGCTTTACAAACACGGGGTCATTTGCACAACTGAACAGGCTGCCTACCTGGTAGAGCCGACTGACGGCTGCCATTCAGAATAGACGACTGGACAAACACGAACCACTTGACTGGAGTGAAGTCACTTGATCACCCGATTTAAAAAAAAAAAAAAAAAAAAAAAAAAAAAAAAAAAAAGGGGAAAAAGTGCACCATTGTTTTCCCATAGATTTATAAACATTTATTTTTATTTCTTCAAGTCAAAGAACAGGATGGTCAAGCGGTCATCAGGTTTTCGTCATCATGTCATCGGGATGTATTATCTGGCTGGCTACGCCTCTCTCTCTCATTGAGCTCCATGTACTGTAAACGTTCATTCATGTAATTATTATGTTTATGCTGGTTTGATATATTTTTTCTTTCTTTATTGTTGCTTTTAAAAAATGGTATTGTCTTTCATACCCCTTCCCCTTCTTTCGAGGGCTGGATTTGAAAAGAAAAAAAGCATTACATACTCTGTTACTCTCAGTGAATAAAAGTTATTCATTCAATTTTTCTGGCACAGCTAAACGGAGTTATGGAAGAGGCGTTCACTGAACACAGGCAATATTCCTTCTCGTAAACGCTGAGCATGGAAAGACATGCAGACAATTTAAAAGAAAAAAAAAGGAAAAAAGGAAAACGGGTGGCGCAGTGGTGTGTCACCAATCTCTCCTTTGGCAGAGCAGCCCGGATTTCACAAATACAATACATATACAGCAACAGAGCACAATGCAACATGACACAATACATAACACTACGGAACAATGCAATACAGTATTACAATGCATGCAGTACAGTACAATGCAACAGGTCGAATACAAGTACATTGGTATTCCCCCCCCCCCTCTCTCTGTGTGTCTCTGTCTCAGTCTCTGTCTCTGTGTGTGTATGTGTGTGTGTGTGTGTGTGTGTGTGTGTGTGTGTGTGTGTGTGTGTGTGTGTGTGTGTGTGTGTGTGTGTCCGTGAATCAACAGTTGACGCAACAGACGCGCCTCAGACTGAGCACACATGACAATTAGGCCAAACTGACATCTTATATTCTGCTTCTTGTTGTTAGTGGTGGTGGTGGTGGTGATAATATTGACAGCAAGATAATGATGGCAATAATAATAATTGTAACAATGATAATAATAATAATTAATCATCATCATTTCCATCACAATAACAATATGATCATGAAATCATATTTCACTGACATTATGGAAGCGGGCATTGCATCCAACCAGTAATGATGATGAACTATTTCATAACTATAACCATAATCATATCTACAGCACGGAACCTCCACGACAGCCATTGTGTTGCTGGCTCCTTATCTTCCACAAGGGACATCACGCGACAGGATACATAAATACCTGCTTTCCAAACAGAATGAAATGAAATTTAAAAAAAACCAAAAACAAAAACCAAAAAAAAAAACGAAATGGGTGCATCATTTAATTTTTTTTTTTTATACATAATTATCTAAACATTTCAGCCGATACTTTATACAGTCTACGTGAACACGTGCGAACCGATGACTTTTTATGTTTTTTGTGTGTTATTTTTTTATGCTCTGGTGCGTAAACACACCACTCCCACAAAGTTCGAATAACACAGGAAATATTCCCAGTCAGGTGATGCTAACAGATGATGAATATACAAAAACAAGATTAGGAAAATTTGTTTATGAATAATGTTGCAATTTATTGAATTAACTGATTAATTAATTGTGTATTTTTCAGTAATTCATTCATTTACCGTTGCACTTGTGTCTTAAAAACCTTAAGGTTTCATGACAATAAAATCTATTCTATTCACACACACACACACACACACCGGGAAAGAAAGAATAATATTTTTTAACATTTAAATCGAGAGTACAACGATGGTTGAACATGAAGGCTTCACTATCAACACAGAAGTTAACATACATCCATCTGCCCACACCAGCATCCTTCTTCTTCTTCTGCGTTCACTCGTATGCACACGAGTGGGCTTTTACGTGTATGACCGTTTTTACCCCGCCATGTAGGCAGCCATACTCCGTTTTCGGGGGTGTGCATGCTGGGTATGTTCTTGTTTCCATAACCCACCGAACGCTGACATGGATTACAGGATCTTTAACGTGCGTATTTGATCTTCTGCTTGCATATACACACGAAGGGGGTTCAGGCACTAGCAGGTCTGCACATATGTTGACCTGGGAGATCGTAAAAATCTCCACCCTTTACCCACCAGGCGCCGTCACCGTGATTCGAACCCGGGACCCTCAGATCGAAAGCCCAACGCTTTAACCACTCGGCTACGGCGCCCGTCACACCAGCATCCTGTTTGGATTAGTTGTTCGCACATTTTTGATTGTTTCTTTTTTTTTTGTTGTTTTTTTTTTTCTCCTCGACAGATCGACTTTCTTTTTCGTTTTTCGCGTGAATGGCTTCATTTCTTTTTATTATCCAAGGTCACTCAATCTTTCTGGGGCATGTGTACACTTACTTACAAGGTTTGTAATTTTTGTTTTGGCAGTATCGATTCGCACCATGGATGAACGTGTACATTTGCAATGTTTGTAATTCGCGTATAGGTAGTATGATTTTACACCACGGTTCTATGTGTACACTTAGTTTATAATTCGTGTACTAAGCAGTAGTGATTTGCACCATGGATCAAGAAGAAGAAGAAGAAGAAGAAGAAGAAAATAAACAAAAAGGTAAATACAGCAATAAGGAAAAAAAAATGGAAAAGAAGAAGAAGAAGAAGGTGATGATGATGATGATGAAAAGGAGAAGCAACAGAAGAAGAAGAACTTGAGGAGGAGGAGGAGGAAGAGGAGGAGGAGGAGGAGGAAGAAGAGTGTTTGTCATGTTGGTGGAGGCAGCATCAGGATGAACAAGCTTACAACTGGCAACAACAGAACAGGAAGGAGGAGGAATCCACAGACTGTGTGTGCATGGCAGCCACTCGGCAGCAGCAGTTTTTGATGGCCTGGAAATGACTGCTGCTCCTGTTCAGTCAGGTCGTAATGTGGAGGACCTCTGGCACCTTCCGCCCGTCATCTCATCTTGTATACCGCTCTGCTGGAGACAGACAGAGAGAGAGAGAGAGAGAGAGAGAGAGTGGAGAGAGAGAGAGAGAGAGAGAGAGAGAGAGAGAGAGAGAGAGAGAGAGAGAGAAAGACTGTGCATGCGATCTTGTGTGTGTGTGTGTGTGTGCGCGTGCATGTGTGTGTAAGTCTCTGTGTCACTGTGTGTGTTTACGTGCGTGCACAGCAAGCACTGCCTGTGCGCATGCGTTTATGCATAATTACGTACATGCTTGCTTCTTCCAAAAAATATTCAAAACATGGACCATTTATTAACCCGTTAAGTCATACAACGTAAGATAACATCATGGCGTGGCGTTGAGCAGCAGGCTCGGGGCGGGAGGGGGAGGGAGAGAGTTTGGGGGTTGGGGGATGGGGGTTGGGGGTTGGGGTGGGGGTGGGGGTTGGGGGTGGGAGGATGGCAGGCGTAAAGAAGACGACAACACCACACTCATAAATAAAATAAACAACCAGCTCCCTTCACTTCTCTCCCAAAGGAACGGGAACAGAGTGCATGGTACGGGCTAGTACCTACTACAGTCTGCTTCCTCTGTCAGGTTAAAGACACACACACACACACACAAACACACACACACACGAACATGCACGTACACATACACACACCACACATACACACACACACACACCACTCACTAATACACGACACACGCACACACACACGAACATGCACGCACACATACACACACACCACTCACAAACACACCACACACATATATCCCCGCCCCCGCTAACACACACACACACACACACTCAACACACAAACACACACACACACACTACTAACACACCATACACACACACATACACATACATACCCCCTACTAACACACCGTACACACACACACACACACACACACACACACACACCTTCAGTCCTTAACCATAAGATCTCTTTTCTCCCCATTTCCGCCAACTGCAAGGACTTAAATTTCAGGGCCTCTGTACAACAGTTTGTGTGGGTGTGTGGGTGGGTGGTGTGGTGAGGTTTGGGGTGGGGAGTGGGGGGGGGTATGGTGGTGTAGGAAGGGGAGGTAAAAGAATACCCCTTAGACAAGGGGGGAAACTGGCTTAAAACACCTTTAATCCTTCAACCCTGGCCGTGCGAAACGGGAGAGGTACTTTTCAAAGTGATAAATTATAGGACAGGGTTCGTCTGTGATCGTGTGACTCTCTGTGTGTGTGTGTGTGTGTGTGTGTTCGGGGGGGGGGGGGGGGGAGATCCGTTTCAACAGGTACTTGGCTCCCTCTTTCTTTCTTTTCATTTCCTTTGCAGAGAACAAATAAACAGCTCGCACTGAGCGCACTCCCACGCCCGTGCGCACACTCACGCACGCACGCACACACACAAACATATATAAACACACACACACATAAACACACACACACACGCGCGCGCGCGCACACACACACACACGCTCACACACACACACACACACGCACACACATACACGCGCGCACACACACACACGCGCACACACACACACACACACATACACGCACAGACACGCGCGCGCACACACACACACACATACACGCACAGACACGCGCGCGCACAAACACACACACACACACACACACAGCGAAAGAGTCGGTGCGGGCGGAGAGACAGGGGCGGCAGACGAGGAAAGAGGAGGGTGTGAATTCAATTTAGTTCAGTTCAGTTCAGTTCAGTTCATCTGAACCCAATTTAAACTGTGTCATTCATCCTAACTCAGGGACATTGGCACAACTCAACAATTACCCACCAGGGGGTGAGAATCACGGTGATGGGAACAGAACTCGAAATTACCTTTGCACAAAAAAAAAAGAAAAAGAAAAAGAAAAAGTGACGTCTATGTTGCTGTTGTGTATAGGTCACCGTGTGCTATCACTGCGCCAGTGGGTAGTAAGTTGACTGGCCTGTAGTTCACTTCTCTTTGACGGACAGAATGTGCACTCACTTTGTGTTTGATAGACCCATACTTTGTGGTGTTGCTTTTCATACACGTGCACGTTGAATACTGGTCTTCATCTTTGTCATGAAGGACTCTCTGACTGATATGAAAAATGCTTACCTATTAATCAATGGTTGATTTGACAAAGTTGCTGATTGATTAGACTTCTGAGAGAAACATATCGATGTGGTTGGCTGTGTTCGATTGTGATCTCCCTGTCTCTGTCCGTCTGTCTCTCTTTCTCTCAATGCATATTTGTAAAGGTTTATATATATATATATATATATATATATATATATATATACTAGCGTGTGTGTGTGTGTGTGTGTGTGTGTGTGTGTGTGTGTGTGCAGTGCGTGCATGTGTGAGTATACACAAGTTTTTATATTGATATGCACTTGTATGTATTCTAATTTCTACTATATTGTGTTTGTGTATGATTTTCGATTTATGTTCGTACCTTGTTATGTACTATTCCCCCCAATATTCCTTGTGACCCTGGTACACTTCGTAATAAAGACATATTCTATCTATTCTATTCTATATCTATTCTCTCTGTCAAACGTTTTACCTACTTCAGTATTTTCCATGATTTCACCTCATGATAGAAATTGAAAAAAACTAACGTATGCAAAACGAATCCGATAGTGACGGACTTCAAGGCAAGAAATGCCGTCGACTAAAATTATTTTTCAGGATGTTCAGTTTAGTTAATGCATACGATAAACACGTCGACGATGTGGTTAGTGTCATTCATTCCGTGTTCTGTCTACATTTTCGTTTTCTCCTCTTTTAGATGCGGACAGAAATAGAATGCAATGCCGTCTTAAAACGACAAGAAACCCCATCCAGCACAAACATTCTCCGCCATCAAACCAGGAACAAACCAAGCAAACCTGGCGGTTCTGGATGCTGAACGATATGGAACCTTCACGTCCCGAACATAAGGTTCAATCTGGAAGACCTACAAACCTATAATTAGTCGAGTGGACATATATATATATATATATATATATATTGGGGGAAGAGGGGGTGGGGGGTGGGGGTTCTGTATGTCTAAATTTGTTGTTGGCAGACAAAGTATTTCCAGACAATTTGTTAACGTTTTACACACACACACACACACACAGAGACAGAGAGATGCAGACACAGATAGACAGACAGACAGACAGACACACACACAAAAAAACAACAAAACAAACTGAATCAGTGTTATTACATATATTCACTTTGTTTACACGCATGGGCCAAAAATGTTTTTTTTTTCATTTTAATGTTTTAATAATTTCTATTGATAAAACGTCTGCTTCAAAATGCACCCATTTAATGCACATAGTAATAACACACACTGCAAAGTCGATCTTTTCACAGAAAACCTGCAGTTTTGTCTCTGCGCTTTACAAGACTGCAAATAAGTTAGATGTCTTCCGCTTCAGTTGAGAGAGAGAAATATAGTTTGAAAAACATCAACAAAGCATTTCATTTTATGTTTGTTCTTTTAAAATGATATTAGGTTAATATGATGATGATAATGTGTACCACCACCACCACCGCCATTACTGCTGCTGCTGCTGTTGCCATATTCGTCTCATCGTCGCTATGATCTTCATTATCATCATCAATATCATCATAAGGTTAACGCTAATCCAGATTTCTATCATTATAAGGTTAACGCTAATGCAGATTTCTATCATCATAAGGTTAATGCTAATGCAGTTTTCTATCATTATAAGGTTAACGCTAATCCAGATTTCTATCATTATAAGGTTAACGCTAATGCAGATTTCTATCATCATAAGGTTAATGCTAATGCAGATTTCTATCATCATAAGGTTAATGCTGATGCAGTTTTCTATCATTATAAGGTTAACGCTAATGCAGATTTCTATCATCATAAGGTTAATGCTAATCCAGATTCTATCATTATAAGGTTAGCGCTAATGCAGATTTCTATCATCATAAGGTTAATGCTAATGCAGTTTTCTATCATTATAAGGTTAACGCTAATCCAGATTTCTGAGTTCCGTGCGCTGTAACGGAATAAATACTGCACTGCGTAACTCCAACCCCCCCGCCCCCTCTCTCTCTCTCTGTGTGTGTGTGTGTGTGTGTGTGTGTGTGTGTGTGTGTCTGTCTGTCTCAGACACAGACAGAGACAGATGGGTTGACTGGAATGGGTGTGGAAGAAAGAGAGACTGAGATACACACAGAGAGGGAGACAGAGACTCAAAGAGACATTGACGAAGAAAAAAAAGACAGGCAAAAAAGAAACAGAGAAAAAAAAAGTCTTAAAAAAAAAAACCACAAATGATTTTTTTTTTTTTTTAATGTTTCAAGATTCATTTGACTGAGAGCACGTTGTGTGAAGGTCGTTAACCCCTCAGCGACTGACAGTTATTACTCCTGAAATTCAAGGCACATCTTGACATCAAAGCGGTTAAATCACACACATTTCAGTTTTGCTGCCTATATCCACACTGCTAATCTATGAGAATCGTTAACGTTACCTTGAAGCCATAAGATGCACGTGCTGTGTGTGTGTGTGTGTGTGTGTGTGTGTGTGTGTGTGTGTGTGTGTGTGTGTGCACGCGTGTCTTTGTGTGTCTCTGTGTGTTAGTGTGTGTGAGTGTGAGTGTTAGTGTGTATGTGTGTGTGTGCGTGCGTGCGTGCGTGTGTGTGTATGTGTGCGTGCGTGCGTGCGTGCGTGTGTGTGTGTGTGTGTGTGTGTGTGTGTGTGATATATGTCTGCACGTGCGTGTGCGCGCGCTGGGTGAGGCAACAACTGCACAACAAGCGAAAGCTCTATGCTGAACTTGTTTCTTGAAAGCCATCGTTATATTGCTGTAACCAAAAATGATGCAGTAATATGTGAGAGTCCTGTCATAGCGAGTGAAAACACACACACACACACACACACACACACACACACACACACACACACACAAAAGTTTGATGGATATCACACACAGGAGAATTATACTGTGCGAAAGAAAAAAACATCATAGACAATAACGGTGGTTTGGCAAATCTTGTTTCAAACACAGTACATGATATAACAAGGCAACTTAAAAGAACCATGAGAAGTTGACACGTCAACAAAAAAAAACAAAAAAACCCCAAAAAAACACGTTGCTATATTCAATTCTACAAAACTGACGTTGCTTCTATCCCCTCACTAGTAGGCCTCCTTCGGCCATGGCTGACCATGGATAGAGTATATCCGACCTAATGTCTAACTGGGCTGTCTGCTTGGACCAAGCAGCGTCGCCTGTGAGTGTAGAGACCGATGCGAGAGAGAGTCTATGTCGCAGCGATCACATGTGTAAGCTGATGCTGGTCTGTTGGCTGCTGTCCCTTTTCTGCGAGCTCGCTTTTCTGCTGCAGCAGCTGACAGTTTGTCCTCACCAATCCGTAGCTGATTCTTGAGAGTGCTTCTCCATCTGTTGCGGTCATCTGCAAGTCCCCCCCACAATGCCTAGGTTAAAGCACATTCATCTCAACACTTTATAGGAAATAAACAACCCAGAGTGAAACGTGATTGCCACTGACTGTGGAATGAACAGAACAATCTTACATCAATACAAGCACAATCTACTGCACAATGAACAGAACAATCTTAGATCAATACAAGCACAATCTACTGCACAATGAACAGAACAATCTTAGATCAATACAAGCACAATCTACTGCACAATGAACAGAACAATCTTAGATCAATACAAGCACAATCTACTGCACAATGAACAGAACAATCTTAGATCAATACAAGCACAATCTACTGCACAATGAACAGAACAATCTTAGATCAATACAAGCACAGTCTACTGCACAATGAACAGAACAATCTTAGATCAATACAAGCACAATCTACTACACAATGAACAGAACAATCTTAGATCAATACAAGCACAATCTACTGCACAATGAACAGAACAATCTTAGATCAATACAAGCACAATCTACTGCTTTCCTTTTCAAATTTGATAAAGACGGCTGTCAGACAGACTGTTAACTTTGAAAACACTGTAACTTAACAGTGTAACTCAAAATTATACCAACTCCATAGTTCTTTTTTTCTTCCGACTGCAGTATAAATACCATAATGTTGGAGATGTCTCAACTGTTACTTTCTTCACAGCCGGCATTCCCAAGCACTTATAAATATTTTTTATGTGGTTTGAACGTGTCTAAGAATGTTTGGATGTGAGTGGGGGATACAATGATAATATTGATAGAGCGCACTTTAGTCATACTTCGTAATCGACACATGCGTGATGAGGACACAATTTCGTCACAGTTTATTCGATGGCGGTTTTGCGCGTTTATTGTGTTCTTTCTTTTCGTTTGTTTGAAAAGTCCTTTCTGCCCCACAAAGCGAGGGAATTCAGTCTTAAAATTGTTCAACGTTCTCTATCTAGCCTGCCCTTTTTATATCTTTTTAATGTCGTTTAATCGAGTCACAGCCTAGGAAAGGAAAATCGATCGTGAAATCGTTCAACGTTCGTTGCCGAACCTGGCTTTGCATTATGTCCCTTTGATGTTTTAAGTTAAGATTGAGCGACAGCCCACTCACGGCATCTGGTAGTGAAGTACACGTTATTAATTCATTTTTCTTAATTAATTGCAGTAGACAGTTCTTCTTCTTCGTCTTAAAGAAACTAAATCTTGAAATCGTTCGAAGGTCTTTGCCGAACCTGATTTTTTTATTTTTTATACTGTCCCTTTGATGTCGTGTTACGTTACGGTCGATGTCTGGTAATGAACTGCACCTTATTCATCATTCTTCACAGTTGGAGTAAGCAAGTTTTTATTCTGTTCTGTTCTACTTTGGGGTGAGGACACGTCTGATGTAAGCAATATATTTTTTTTAAATACTCGCTTGTGCAACTTTTGAATATATTTAGTAGTATGCACACGGTCAGGTTCAAAGCCAGTCTTTATTGTTGTTGTTGTTGCCGTTGTCACGAAAAACACATTTTATTGAATTACTGTGACATAATTGGATACAAACTTTGTCAAATATATTCATTGTTGTTTGGAAATGTAGGGTTGCAAAAAAGTAGATGATCTGTTGTCATGGTTAAACCAACTGAAAATGGAAACACTGAAATAAACAGTATGTTCTGACGACGACAAGAATCACCGACGAGGTAATGCTGGGCAAGTAACACAAACAATAAAGTTAACGATCAACGAAGGGGAAAAAAAAAGAAAAAAAGAAAAGGAGGAAAAAAGAAAACAGAAACCAACAACAATAACTGATGTTCCATGTCCCTCACTCCGATTGGATACACAGAATAATACTTTCAGTTATGATTAGTGAAGAAATGGTGGAGTGATATTGTGTGTGCGTAGGACTGATCTGATAAGGAGCACCAACATTTCGCGCGAACAACGCGCTAAGTCAGGCCTTGAGTGCATGTATATATAATTATTTGTGTACCGATCTAAGTGGATTTCGTTTACAGAGGACAAAGGACAACACCTTCGTTGCCGTGGGTTCTTTTTCAGTGCGCCCAGTGCGTGCTTCATGCGGGGCCTCGGTTTATCGTCCCATCGGAATGGCTAGACGCTCAGTGTGATGTTTCCGGTCAGACCTGAGAGAAACGGCGTGAGCAGGAACTGAACCCAGACCCTACCGATCACTGTACAGGCAGGTCAATTGTCTAAACCATGCTGCCACCTTCCTTCCTGTGAGAACACGCAGGAACCATTTGTGAACCTGGATGTTCACTCTCCCTACAAACGGACCTTTAGTGGTAATCTAGGTGTTAAGTCTTTCGGGTGAAACGATGAACCCAGATCCCGTGAGTAGCATACACTTAGCGCACGTAAAAGAAGCCACGACAACAAAAGGGTCGTTCCTGGCAAAACTCTGTAGAAAAAGTCACTTTGATGTTAAAGAACAAAATACACTTGCAAACAGAAAACCCAGGGGAAAAAACCCATAGGTGGCGCTGCACTGTTGCGAAACGCTCTCTCCGTTGAGAGAATCCCCAACAGAGAAATTTGTTGAGACATATGATAATATACACACACAGTACACACTGAACTTGAATGCTAAAACTTCATAACCATTATCAACAGGAAGTTTTTCTCCCCCACAACACCACCCTTTCTTCCCATTTTGATGATAAGTTGTTGTTTTTTTCTCGGTGATGAAAAAGAAGCAATAGAACAAGCAATACGATTTTAATATCCGAACATCTTCTTCAGGAGTATGCTAAAAGCAGAGCCCAGTTAAAGCCGTTCATATTCAACACTTCACATGATCAAGTTGGTTTCTGCAATCAACGTTGAAATCTCACAAACAGCCGTAGCTCCTCAGTTCCGGTTGGTTAAACTGTGTGAAAGAGGATCCGATGCATAAATCAGCACGGTGCCTGGGAAGGTAGGAATTGGTACAGAACGTTCTGAAAGTCGTCTTTACAGGGACACGCGGCGACGGACCCTAACCTGTGTGAGCCACACACACACACACACACACACACACACACACACACACACACACACACACACATATATATATATATATATATATATATATATAAGTGTGTGTATATATACCTTTCTCACACAGGGAGACTGACGAGAAAATGAAACAGACTATAGAGTGGACTTTGGTGGCGTTGGGTTTGTGTCCTTTGTGTTTTGCTAAATCACCCCCCACCCCCACATTTTTGTTTATTTGTTTGTTGTTGTTGTTGTTTATTTTTATTTTTTACGTCTTTTCCTAGAATAAGAAAAAAATTTCACTGTCGGTTTTGGAAAACTGTTTGAAATTTGAGTGCACAAACGTATGTGCGCGGGGGAAAGAAGAATTGGAGAGAATGGGAGCTTGATACTGAAAGGCCCTTTGAAGAGACTTTGGGGGACTTGAAAGAGCATTTCCCTAGAAGATGTGACAGAAAGAGGGTAAAAGGGAACATGGATCACCATGTACGTTCACCACACATAAACCATCTGTGTCCCTTCGCCGCAAAGAAAGAAAGAAAGGAACTCTATGCATAAACAACAAGGGACGCTTTCGGGCCGCGGTTAAAAAAAAAAATGAATATTTGAATTTTTGGTTTCTCGGTCAGGTGACACACATTTTCAGGCGAGACTTCAAAGGACTCTGTCTCGCTCTGTGCATACCGATCTGTTGGACTGCCTGTGTCTGTCTGTCTGTCTGTCTGTCCCTTGCTGTCTTCCTCCAGAACGTGTTCACACTAAACAGCCGCGCGATGCGTGTTCATAGGGATAACATGATAAACTGTTTGCAGACCGGTAGTCTGGTTTACCTTTGTTAGACATTTGTATTGTCTGTCTGTCTACCTGCTCCATCTCTCTGTCTCTGTTTTTCTTTCCTGTCTTCTTGTCCTTGCGCTCTCTCTCTCTCCCTCCCCTCTCTCTCTCTCCCCCTCTCTCTCTTTCTCGTCTACTGGTCTGCCTGCATCCCTCTCTGTTTTTCTTCGCGTTCTCTTCCCTGCTCCCCCTCCTCTCTCTCTTTCTCTCCTCCCCCTCTGTCAGTCTCTTAGAATCGCCTATTTTCTGCCTGTCTGTCTTAAGGGCGTGTGTGTGTGTGTGTGTGTGTGTGTGTGTGTGTGTGTGTGTGTGCGTGCGTGCGTGTGTGGGGGTGGGAGGGAGAGAGAGAGAAGAAAGAGCGTTTGTGTTTCGCCTTCCTCTGTTTCTCCCTCTCTCTGTTTCTCTTGTCTTTCTGTCAGTGTGTTTGTGTCTTCCTGTCACTCTCCCTGCCTTTCATTAACACCACTACCCCACACACCCTCTTGTATCTTTCTCTCTCCCTCTTTTCTGGTATCAAAATAGCCTGACACACGTTTGCAGCTCTCTCTCTCTCTCTCTCTCTCTCTCTCTCTCTCTTCTTCTTCTTCTCTCTCTCTCTCTCTTCTTCTTCACTTTCTCTGTATCCATGTTTCTGGAGAAAAAAACAACAACAACTAAATACACGTATGTCTGTCTGACTCTCTCTCTCTCTCTCCCTGTCTCTCCTTCTCTTTCTCTGTTTCCCCCTCTCTTTCCTCTCTCATTCCTGCTCTCTGTTTGTCTCTCCCTCCCCCTCTCTCTTTTCTGTCTCTCTCTTTCTACCCTCTTTCTGTCTACCCCTCTCTCTCCTCTCTCTCAGCCTATATATCTCCCCTCCCTTCCTTCTCTGTCTATACCTCCCTCTCCTCCTCTTCCACTCTCTCTCTCTCTCTCTCGCTTCCCCCTCTCTCTCTCCCTTCCCCCCTCTCTCTCTCTGTCGCAAGCAGTGTTCAGTGTTCTCTGTCACAAGGCGGAGTCAACTTTACGTGGGTCATAAAACTGGAAAGGCATACAGCACAGCACAGCACAGCACAGCACAGCACAAAAAGGCACAGTAAAGTGTAGTGTAGTGTAGTGTAGTGTAGTGTAGTGTAGTGTAGTGTAGTGTAGTGTAGCGTAGTGTAATGTAGTGTAGTGTAATGTACTGGGGTGTGGTGTGGTCGAGTCTGGTGTGATGTGGTGTGTTGTGGCGCGGTGTGGTGTAGTGTAATGCAGTGTAGTGTAGTGTAGTGTAATGCAGTGTAGTGTAGTGTAGTGTAGTGTAGTCCGGCGTCTGGTGTGGTGGTGTGGTGTGGTGTAGTGTGGTGTGGTGTGTTGTGGCGCCGTGTAGTGTAGTGCAGTGCAGTGTAATCCAGTGTAGTGTAGTGTAGTGTAGTGTAGTGTAGTGTGGTCGGGTCTGGTGTAGTGTAGTGTAGTGTAGTGTAGTATAGTGCAGTGCAGTGCAATGTAATCCAGTGTAGTGTAGTGTAGTGTAGTGTGGTCGGGTGTGGTGTGGTGTATTGTGGCGCGGTGTGGCGTAGTGTAGTGTAGTGTAGTGCAGTGTAATCCAGTGTAGTGTAGTGTAGTGTAGTGCAGTGTAATCCAGTGTAGTGTAGTGTAGTGTAGTGCAGTGTAGTGCAGTGCAGTGTAATCCAGTGTAGTGTAGTGTAGTGTAGTGCAGTGTAATCCAGTGTAGTGTAGTGTAGTGTAGTGTAGTGTGGTCGGGTCTGGTGTGTTGTAGTGTAGTGTAGTGCATTGCAGTGCAGTGTAATCCAGTGTAGTTCATTGCAGTGCAGTGTAATCCAGT
Organism: Babylonia areolata; assembly: GCF_041734735.1. NCBI lineage: Eukaryota > Metazoa > Mollusca > Gastropoda > Neogastropoda > Buccinidae > Babylonia > Babylonia areolata. Next base: position 41,249,442 of record NC_134877.1, read on the forward strand.
GTAGTGCATTGCAGTGCAGTGTAATCCAGTGTAGTTCATTGCAGTGCAGTGTAATCCAGTGTAGTGTAGTGTAGTGCATTGCAGTGCAGTGTAATCCAGTGTAGTGTAGTGTAGTGCATTGCAGTGCAGTGTAATCCAGTGTAGTGCATTGCAGTGCAGTGTAATCCAGTGTAGTGCATTGCAGTGCAGTGTAATCCAGTGTAGTGCATTGCAGTGCAGTGTAATCCAGTGTAGTGTAGTGTAGTGCATTGCAGTGCAGTGTAATCCAGTGTAGTGCATTGCAGTGCAGTGTAATCCAGTGTAGTTCATTGCAGTGCAGTGTAATCCAGTGTAGTGTAGTGTAGTGCATTGCGGTGCAGTGTAATCCAGTGTAGTTCATTGCAGTGCAGTGTAATCCAGTGTAGTTCATTGCAGTGCAGTGTAATCCAGTGTAGTTCATTGCAGTGCAGTGTAATCCAGTGTAGTGCATTGCAGTGCAGTGTAATCCAGTGTAGTTCATTGCAGTGCAGTGTAATCCAGTGTAGTTCATTGCAGTGCAGTGTAATCCAGTGTAGTGCATTGCAGTGCAGTGTAATCCAGTGTAGTGTAGTGCATTGCAGTGCAGTGCAGTGTAATCCAGTGTAGTTCATTGCAGTGCAGTGTAATCCAGTGTAGTTCATTGCAGTGCAGTGTAATCCAGTGTAGTGCATTGCAGTGCAGTGTAATCCAGTGTAGTTCATTGCAGTGCAGTGTAATCCAGTGTAGTGTAGTGTAGTTCATTGCAGTGCAGTGTAATCCAGTGTAGTGTAGTGTAGTGTAGTTCATTGCAGTGCAGTGTAATCCAGTGTAGTGTAGTGTAGTTCATTGCAGTGCAGTGTAATCCAGTGTAGTGTAGTGTAGTGCATTGCAGTGCAGTGTAATCCAGTGTAGTTCATTGCAGTGCAGTGTAATCCAGTGTAGTTCATTGCAGTGCAGTGTAATCCAGTGTAGTGTAGTGTAGTGCATTGCAGTGCAGTGTAATCCAGTGTAGTGCATTGCAGTGCAGTGTAATCCAGTGTAGTGCATTGCAGTGCAGTGTAATCCAGTGTAGTGCATTGCAGTGCAGTGTAATCCAGTGTAGTGCATTGCAGTGCAGTGTAATCCAGTGTAGTGCATTGCAGTGCAGTGTAATCCAGTGTAGTGAAGTGTAGTTCATTGCAGTGCAGTGTAGCTCAGTGAACTGAACTGCAGTGCAGTGTAGTGTAGCGCAATGTGGTGCAACGTAGTGCACTACAGTGCATTTTATCGTAGTGTAGCGTAATGTAGTGAGCTTCACTGACTACACTGTGTTGTAGTGTAGTGTAATACAGGGGGAAATAACTGGCCTGACTGTCGGCAGTGCACCAAGCACTTTGTGGGTCGCTGGGCTGTAAATCACTGCCATCACTGTTCTGCACCCACTGTCCGCTTCTCAATGTGTGTGTGTGTGTGTGTGTGTGTGTGTGTGTGTGTGTGTGCGTGCGCGCGCGCGTGTGTATGTGTGAGTGGTTTGATGTGTTTGTGTGTGTGTTGTGTGTGTGTGTGTGTGTGTGTGTGTGTGTGTGTGTGTGTGTGTGTGTGTGTGTGTTTGTGTTTGTGTGTTGTGTTGTATTGTGATGTGGCGTGTGTGTGTGTGTGTGTGTGTGTGTGTGTATGTGTATGCATGTGTGTGCACAAGCATGTTCGTATGTGGCGTGTACGCCTGTTCGTTGCGTATGCAACAGAAGCAAAACAGAAAAAATAGATGAACAGAAATGTAAAAAAAAAAAAGTAAATAAAATACAAATAAATATACAAACAAACCAATAAATAGATAGAAAACGAATGAATAAATAATTAATACAACAAATGAATAAATAACAGAAAGCACACACTATTCGTTTTTTCCAGTCCCTTTTTCATGAAAAAAAAGGAAATCTATTCCGCCTACCCCCTGCCCATCTCTCCCATGTGTGTTTGTACCCATGGCAGAAGCACATTGGGTCTGGGTCTGTCCTTTTTTTTTTTCCCTCTTCCCCTCTTTAGCTAGTTTCATGTACACAGACATTATTATATACCTTTTCCCTAAGGGAATTTATAGACAAGGAAATACATACATCAAGAAGTTCAAAACGATAAATTTGTCACGGCGGACAATAAGATGTTATATAACTACGTGGTTCGCATTCATGGTCACCAAGTCGGATGAGACAATAAACCAAGAGCACTCGCTGTGCAGCATGCACTGAGCGCATGTAAAAGAAGCAAAACCCTGCAGCAAAACAAACGCATCTTCAAACAGAAAACAGCTACACTGTAGTTCTCTCACGTGCAGAGCAGCCCGAATTTCACACAGTGTATTCACAACAGACAAGCAATGCAGGACGACTGAGGACGGACAGTCCGTTTACAACACAATACGTCACCTGAAAAGCGGGAAAGCAGTGGCCAAGCGAACATACCGCCCGCCTGGTACACAAAGGTTCTGGGTTCGAGTCTGGCCAGAACAGAAACGTCCCCACCCCCTTCCTTCCCTCACTGCATGGACATGTAATGCTGATCTGGGTTCTTGTCTTTTTCGGTGAAACGAGAAACTGAAACCCCCGCTGTAGTGAACACGTGCTCTGAGCAAGAAGACATATATAAAAGAAGATCCAGTTTGATATGGGGAAAATTAATAATCAGACCATCGCGCGGACAAGAAAATTACATAATAATAGTGGCGCTGGACTGCGGCGTGGGGCGATGTCCAGAAAACGGCATAGGGCTGTACAAGCTTCACAGAGAGGAACGCGTTCAGGGAGTGAGCAATACAAATTTTATCATTATTTTTTTGTGTGTGGAGTGATGGACTAGAGCTAACGCGTCCGCCTAGGAAGCGAGAGAATCTGAGCGCAGTGGTTCGAATCACGGCACAGTCGCCGGTATTTTCTCCCCATCAACTAGACCTTGAGTGGTGGTCTGGACGCTAGTCATTCGGATGAGACGATAAACCGAGGTCCCGTCAGCAGCATGCACTTGGTGCACGTAAAAGAACCCACGGCAACAGATGCGTTGTCCCTGGCAAAATTATATAGAAAAATGCGTTTCGATAGGAAAAACAAATAAAACAACCGCAGGCAGAAAAAATACAAAAAAAAGGTGGCGCTCTCAGTGTAGCGACGCGCTCTCCCTGAGGAGCAGCCCGAATTTCACAAAGAGGAATCTGTTGTGATAAAAAAAAAGAAAGAAAAAGTAATACAATACAATACAGATTTTTATTTGTACTCTCAGCAATCCAACAACTCCACTTCACATTATCTATATCAAGATCATATATAACGAACGTCTCCTTACCATGTTCGCCAAAGTACTATGTTCACACAGGACAATGTTTTCCCAGGTCTGTGCCCCCCACCCCCACCCCCCACCCCTATACTAATAAGGGAACATAGACTTGGGGGAACTTACATCTGGCTGAAAGTAAATTTGGGAGAACATAGACCGGGTGGAACATAGACCTGGGGGAACTTACATCTGACTGAAAGTAAAACTGGGGGAACATAGACTTGGGGGAACATAGACCGGGTGGAACATAGACCTGGGGGAACTTACGTCTGGCTGAAAGTAAAAAACATAGACCGGGTGGAACATAGACTTGGGGGAACTGACATCTGACTGAAAGTAAAACTGGGGGAACATAGACCGGGTGGAACATAGACCTGGGGGAACTTACATCTGGCTGAAAGTAAAACTGGGGGAACATAGACCGGGTGGAACATAGACTTGGGGGAACTTACATCTGACTGAAAGTAAAACTGGGGGAACATAGACCGGGTGGAACATAGACTTGGGGGAACTTACATCTGACTGAAAATAAAACTGGGGGAACATAGACCGGGTGGAACATAGACCTGGGGGAACTTACATCTGACTGAAAGTAAAACTGGGGGAACATAGACCGGGTAGAACATAGACTTGGGGGAACACAGACCGGGTGGAACATAGACTTGGGGGGAACACAGACTGGGGAACTCAGATCCATGGGAACATGGGGATGACACCCCCCCCCTCCCCCAACAGTTGACGAAGACAGAAAAAAAAGGAATAATTCTACAAATCTACAAAATATTTACAACAAATACACAGCATGAATCGACTGGAGTTTTCGAGTCGACATCAAATATCATTCTGTGCCGTTGTTTTTTTCCCCAGAAATGAAGAGTGCTTGTAAAAAGGGCCCTTTCTGGTGATGGTTTTCGTTTCCCTATCCCTCCCCCCCCCCCCTCACCCCCCCCACGCCCCCTTTCCTTCCCCCCAAACCCACTTCCAAACTAACATCGCACGCAGTCACCATTGTCAGTGCCCGGTTGGAAACTGCACACGCGTAATGCAGGCAGACCTAGATAATGGCAACGTTTGTGGGGCAGTTCGGTGTGACAATACAATATTCTTGCCCTCATTTTTGAGAAACACAGAGAGAGAGAGAGAGAGAGAGAAGCTGGACTGTCTCACAAGGCTTTTCATCATACGCATGTTACACACACACACACACACCCCCCGCGCGCGCACACACACACACACACAGACGCACTGACACATACGCACACACACACACCCCGCGCGCGCGCGCACACACACACAGACACGTACGCGCACGCACGCGCGCACACACACACACACACACACACACGCACTGACACACACACACACACACACACACACGCACGCACTGACACACACACACACATACTCGTGCGCGCTCACGAGAAAGGGAAAGCACACAGTCTTTATCATCAGCATGTGAAGCAACAGCAAGAGAAGTGGCTTTACCAACAGTAGTACGGTAGTAGCCGCTGCAGCAGCTGAAGAAACAGCAGTTGTACATCACCAACACCAGCAGCACTAACAGCAGAAGCAGACAGCCAAACACAAATTGCACACGCATGCACTATCTTATGACATAAACACACATCGTGTCTCTATCTCATTCACCCACCCTTGCCACCAACCACTCACACATGCACACAATCAATCTCTTAACACATTTTCTCTTTCTCTCTAACACACACACACACGCACGCACGCACGCACACACATAAACAAGCACGCACGCACGCACACACACACACACACACACAAACAAAAAAGAAAAACGAGAAAAAAACACACACGCACAAACACTCACACAAACACACACACACACGCACGCATGCACGCACGCACGCACGCACACACACACACACACACACACACACACACAGAACCACCAACACGACCACCACTACATGCTTTGAACAACAAGCTGCCCACGTTAAGTAATTAGCTGAGGTCAATAAACAAGAAACTTATGGCAAAAAACGTCAATGGTGTATAGTTCGTGCGCCTGTCGCGGAATTTGTTCGCTCTATGCTTGCGCGCAACATGCACAAATAAAATTATATTCTTCACATAAAAAAAAATAACAGTTCGTTGTTTATGGACCTAACAGCTGCGAAACAACAAAAAGTGGACAGAATGTGTTGTGAAATTAGTGTGTGTGTGTGTGTGTGTGTGTGTGTGTGTGTGTGTGTGTGTGTGTGTGTGTGTGTTTCTGTATGTGTGTGTGCGTGTGTGTGTGTTTGTGTGAGTGCGTGCGTGCGTGAGTGCGTGCGTGCGTGCGAGTGTGTATGTGTGTGTTTGTGTGTTTGTCCGTTCAGCGTGTGTGTGTGTGTGTGTGTGTGTGTGTGTGTGTGTGTGTGTGTGTGTGTGTGTGTGTGTGTGTGTGTGTGTGTGCGCGCGCGCGCGTGCACGCACGCGTATATTTGTGATTATCAGAAGAAAATGGGGGGCGTTTTTTGTTATACTTTTTGTTTTAATCTTTTTTTTTTTTAATCCATTTTGTCATTTGACTGTTTCACTGGGTTATCTAAAATTACTGAGCCCTTTTCAGATAATTCAAACATACTTAGAGATGCGAAATATCACTGACGCAATGATGATAGTGTGCCTGGCCCCTTTATGCTGATGCCATTTGTGATAGGCCTATTAGCCACACAGCTAAACATACCTTTGAGGTGAAACGCTACATATACCTGCGTAAGGTGGTAATGCTACATATACCTGCGTAAGGTGGTAATGATAGTGATAATATGATATATAATAATAACGGTGATAATAGTAATGATGATGATAATAATAATAACAATCTTCTTCTTCTGCGTTCGTGGGCTGCAATATGTATGACCGTTTTTACCCCCCCCCCCCATGTAGGCAGCCATACTCCGCTTTCGGGGGTGTGCATGCTGGGTATGTTCTTGTTTCTATAACCCACCGAACTCAAACATGGATTACAGGATCTTTAACGTGCGTATTTGATCTTCTGCTTGCAGATACACACGAAGGGGGTTCAGGCACAAACAGCTCTGCTCATATGTTGACCTGGGCGATCGGAAAAATCTCCACCCTTTACCCACCAGGCGCCGTTACCGAGATTCGAACCCGGGACCCTCAGATTGAAAGTCCAACGCTTTAACTACTCGGCTATTGCACACGTCAACAACAAGAATAATAATTATAATAATGACAATAAAATAACGATGCAGTAATATAGATGGTGATGATGATGATGATAGCACTAATGATAATACAGTCTGACACTCAGATCACCCAAACTGGGATATCATGGCATTTTTTCAATAAAATGTTATACATACATAAACATACATGCGTCAAGCACACCATACACAAACAAGTGTGCGCACACACAAACACACAAATACACACGCCCGCACGTGCACAGTGACACGACCAGCAGAAGTTGAAGAAGCAGGTCAAGAAGTGAAGAAGGTGGGCAGGTGGAACGGAAGAAACGTGTTTTGGGATATCTGGATAGAAAGTAATCAACCCCAAGCTGGACTTTGTCAAACTGAATTTAAGATTACGCCTTTTGTAGCGAACAAAGTTGCAGTCCGAGAAAACCCGCTTAATAATGATAATGATAATATTGATAATAATCATGGCAACTATAATGATAATCATAACAAAGTTATCAGCTTGGTGAGAAAAAAAGTTTAAAAAAATGTTTTTAAAGAAAAATGTTCCGCAATTTTACAAGAGTTCGCTAAATTTGAAAAAAAAAAAAAAAAAAAATCGAGAACAACAATATTTTGGTATTGCGGGATACAAAAATACCGAACCAGTCATTCAGCCCAACATACATTTCAAGCATCCGTTGAATGCAAGGAAATAATGTATTTGAATGCATGCATGTGTTATCTAGTGATGTACGACATAAAAATAAAACACATAAAGTAAAAACCGACACAGGGAAGATAATCATGGATATTTCGTACTGGACAATTCTTTCGTCGTTACATGACTTTAAGTCAACAGACGCACGCCTCTTTTTTTCTTCTTTTTTTTAACACACACACACACACACACACACACACACACATATATATATATATATATATTACTTATTCCTTCCTTCCTACTTTTTTTGTTTGTTTGTTTTTTTTGGGTTTTTTGTTCCTTATTTAGCTTTTCTTTCAATTTTTTTTTTTCGCGGAATACGGAAATATATGGAGCGTTTTAATAGAACGGATGTAATATTTATATGTATTTTTTAATATGTATTTTCATTAATCATATCAATAAACATCACTAACGCCGGACTGGGAAAAGGAAAACAAACAAACAAAATTAACACAAAAAAACAACAACCACAAAAAACGCACACACACTAAAATTAATAACCCCACATGTTGGACTTGAGACAACTGAATGGAGAGATGGAGAAAACAACGTGCAGTTTGCAGTGGATGCATGGCCTACCGACGATTATATATATATATATATATATATATATATATATTGCTTAGAACCGTTGACACTTTCTTTTGTAAAACGTTTTCTAACAGCGGGGACATTTTCTGTGACATGGTTGACAGAACATCAAACATGAAGTCGTGTTGAAAGTGTGATATCTATAGGGTTTTAACCTATGATCACATCGCAAAGTTTATAACTATGGGGGCTGGAATTATTTTTTCGAACGGCAGGCAGCTTTGTACGTCTTACTTTTAGGTCGCTATAATTTTTCAGATTTGTTAACTTTGATGAACTAATATGGTTTGCTCACACACACATACACACGCACAAGCACGCGCGCGCAAGAACGCACGCACAAAACACACACACACGCATTCTCTGTCTCTCGCTCTCTTTATTTAACAAGCACAAATGACAAAACAATCAGAAGTATTGCTGCGATAGCATTATACAAAGACGACAAATCAATACAATTGAAATAAAAACGTACACGAACATACTGCCACGTACGTACAGGAAGAACATCGCTACGCAGTATAACTAACATCACTATTTTGATAAATACCGGCATTATGTTAAATGTACCTACACACACACACACACACACACACACCTACTGATATGCAATACCGTCATCACAACATACGCAGTTCGAATTTCACTGATTCTGTGTTTTCTTCTTCTTCTTTCCCTTCTTGCATTAATTTTGTTATCTATCAATTTTGATGGGGTCCAGATAGAATGAAATGAAACAGTAGAAAATAACCCCTTACATAACTCTGAATAATATATATATTCTATAATAGATTATATATATATATATATATATATATATATATATATATATATATATATATATATATATATATATATATATATATATAAACCAAAAAAAACCCGAAAGCTCGTTTTGATTGACCAGTCGACTTTTGACAATCATATCAGCAAGCTTATTTCTGACAACGACACAAAACTAATTAAAGATACAATTCATTATTCTTTTCCCAAAAGTCTGCCTTTAACAATGACATCGACATGTTTTTCGTACACAGACGAATAAAAAGTAACGCTCTTCTCCCCTTCCTGACCTGATCATCATTATCCTATGTCCAGATTGTTGGTCTCCCCAGTAGTTTGAAGTACTCTTCACTTTTACATCACAACAACAACAACAGTAGTAGTAGTAGTAGTAGTTGCAGCAGCAGCAGCAGCAACAGCAGCAGTAGTAGTAGTAATGATAATGACAATAACAATAATGATTAGAATAAAAATGGTGATGATGATGATGATGATCATGATGATGATGATAATAATAATAATAATAATGATGATGATGATATTTTCTCTGTACATATTCATTGCTATCATTTCATTATCAACCACCCAAAATGGAATATGGCTGCCTACATGGCGGGTTAAAAAAAAACAAAAAAAAACAAACAAACAAACAAAAAAAAAAAAACGGCCATACACGTAAAAGCCCACTCGTGTACATGCGAGTGAATGTGGAAGTTGCAGCCCAGGAACGAAGAAAAAGAAGATTTCATTTTTGTTGTCGGTAGAACAGCTGAAAAAAATGAGAGAGAAAATGTTTAAAAGGAATTATTCAGTCAATTATAGATTTTACAATTATCATCATTTTGTATTCCCCCTCCCCCTCCGTAACAAATAGCCTACGTTTAAATTTTTCTTCAATAGAAATTTCTGAAAATAATAAATACACGACAATGCAAAAACAACAACAACAAAAAAAAAAAAAAAAACCAACGAAAAAACAAAAAAACAAAAAAGAAGAAGAAGAAAAAAAACCAAAAAAACAAAACAAAAGAACCAATAGCGGCAAACACGCATCCTTCAGGCATTTTACTACATAGACAGTTAGTAGCGGAAGACACAAAATTAACGAAAAACTGAAACAGGTCAGATTTTATCCCAACATAAAAGTGCGCTTCCATCCTGTGCGTATAAGTGCGCATGACGAAATCAGTTGAAATGCGGAAGAAGTAAAAAAAAATGAAATCCCACGCAGATTGTTCTCGAACACAGAAGATTAAGATTTTAAACTAAAGCAAAACGCAAAAACGACATTTTTTCCGCCACGAAGAAAGCACACACGGCATCCATCGTGTATTCTAATAAGAAAAAGAACCGGAAGACGTAAGAAATGGAAACTAGCTGAAAGAACAAGGTAGGTGTTATTCACAAAACAGGTGCGTGACTTTCGTGCTGATTCGCGTTATGAAATACACAGTTATAGTGTTTCCTCGCGGAAGGAATTTTTTTTCCCCATTATGTAGATATATGCATATGTAGCAAAGCTTGAGTCACTGGCTTGTAATCCTCACGGAATGAAACCGATGTCGAAGATACAGTTGCGATAATAATTAAAAAACACACACACACACACACACACACACACAAAGCGTTAACATGATATCTATGATCAGTGACATGCTTTTACGGTGCGTAAATCTTAGTAATGGATCCTGGTGATTACACAAGAAAAGAACAAGCTGGGGTTGGGATGACTTGTTCAATTAATTGGGCTAAAGAAGTCTAGTAGATAGTATTTGTAACGCAGGGTTTCAACCTCCGAAAATACGTGAAATAATACGTTTGGGGTACTAATTTTCACGCAGTGTATAGATAGCGGGACTTCGAATGCCTGGTATGCTAGAATTTTTTAACGCAGAGTACTAACCTAAAAGATACGTGAAATAATGATAAGTTTGGGATATTCTTTTTCACATGAAGTATAGATAGCAGAGGCTTCTCATGTTTGCGATGTTATTTTCCACGCATGGCGCTACATTCCAAACATATGTATATCAAAGATGATAATGATGATTATGCTGATGATAATGATACTAACAGTAAACATGGTCTACAATTGATAAGGCAGAGTGTTATAGACCAAAATACAATAAATAAACAAATCTGGCACAGTCCCCTTCTGGTTTGTGTGTGTGTGTGTGTGTGTGTGTGTGTGTGTGTGTGTGTGTGTGTGTGTGTGTGTTTTGGTGTTGTTGCTGTTGTTTTTGTTTTTTGTGTGTTTTGTGTGTGTTTTTTTTTAACTCACCGTGTCCTCAGCCTAAAATTACATATTTAGATCATTCATACGTTGCACTTTCTGTTTTTCTCTTTCTCTGCCTCAGTACTGTTGCGCACGTGCTCTACGTGTGTATTTATGCGCTCGCTTATGTGTTTACTTCCACGTGATTTATTCTCTTTTTTTTTCCGTGTCTGTCTTGACGTACTGATTTAGATGTAATTTTATTCGAAAACAGAATGTCAGTACAGTACAGAATGTGAGTACAGTAACAGCGCACATATGAGCAACTAGAATCACAGATAATGGCGGCTTCAGAACACAGAAATAAACTAATGATAACTGATAAAGGTGAAAAATAAAATAAAGAAATAAGACGACACGCAGAACGTCCATGCATGCTTTACAAGATGGAAACATCGTACTTTTTTTTACTTTGACAGAACATGTTATTCTGTGAATTCAGTACGGTAACACGCTTACTTATTGAATACACTTCTTTGTAAATTGATTTTTGTTTTCATGATACGAAGACTGATTTTATTTGATGAAAACAAATAACGTGTGTGTGTGTGTGTGTGTGTGTGTGTGTGTGTGTGTGTGTGTGTGTGTGTGTGTGTGTGTGTGTGTGTGTGTGTGTGTGTGTGTGTGTGTGTGTGTGTGTGTGTGTGTGTGTGTGTGTCACAGAGAGAGAGAGAGGCTTTGATGCTTTGATACGAGAAAGACGGCCGTTATGCACGAGCACAACAACAAATGTTTGATTCGTATGGCGGGCTTCACTTTTGCACGTCGTGTCATAAAAAAAATGAAAAATAAGAACAAAGCAACCACATACTGTTCTGAAACTTTGTGGGCAGGATGGCATGATAATAACGATCTGTCTTGTTGCAGATTATTTCGCTCCAGTTTGGAGAGAGAGAGAGAGAGGGGGGGGGGGGGAGGGGGATTGTATTTAACCAAGGAAATAAGATAAGCAATTAACATGCTTTTTTTTACCTGGTCCTGGGACACCCCCTCTCACCCACCCACCGAAAATAAAGAAGAAAGTATAAACACACGATAGAAAAAAAAGTAAAGAAAGACAGAAAAGTAATTACAATAAAAAGAAAAGAAAGAAGAAACAATTTTTTTTTTTTTTTTTTTTTTAGAAGAAAAACCATCAAACCCAGCATTAACATAAATGGAACATCATACATTGCTTCTCACACGATGAGACAATAATTCGAATAGAATGAACATACACCATCTGAGGAGAGAGAGAGAGGGTGGACAAAGAGTCAGGCACACAGTTTCAGTTTCAGTAGCTCAAGGAGGCGTCAAGCACACAAACAGGCAGACAGAAAGATGAGAACAGACAGATGTTTATAGAAGTTTATCTGTCGTCCGTGGCAGTAACAGCTTATGAACGATTCCCTTCCCAAATCCCCCTCCCTCCACCCACCACCTTCCCAGCATGCTTTGTGTTTCTAAAGTTTGAAATGGTGTGTGTGTGTGTGTGTGTGTGTGTGTGTGTGTGTGTGTGTGTGTGTGTGTGTGTGTGTGTGTGTGTGTGTGTGTTTCTAAATTTTGAACTTGTGTGTGTGTGTGTGTGTTTCTAAATTTTGAACTGGCGTGTGTGTGCGTGTGTTTCTAAATTTTGAACTTGTGTGTGTGTGTTTTGATGCGCACATTGTCTTAAGAAGAAATATCATTATTAAATTAAAGGGGAAAAAGAGAGAGAAGAAAAAATGCAATGCATACGAGTTTTGTATGTGCACTTTCACCCCTCGTGAACAGACACCGCATTTACCGAACGGTGTGCACGACGGGCTGTGTGGAAATAGACCTGCTGTCATTGTGGTGACCTTGCAGTCACGTTAAACACAGAAAAGCTGAAAGGTCACTTCGTACACACGCTTACAAGTCTGTTTCATGGCCGTGTCGTCAACTATGCAGAAATGCATGCCCTGCTGTTGGGAACGCGCTTTAATCCCCCCCCTCCCCCCTCATCGTTCTTTCTACCTCCTTTCTCTCTCTTTATTTTAATTTATTTATTTATTTATTTTTTGTCTCTACAGCATTTCAACTGCGGTCTCCCGTTTGTGATGATACACTGTGAAAATCAGGAACGATGTATCAAATTGTGAGCTGAAAGGCACGAACTGTTCTGGATTTAGAGACTTGATTCCATTTTAACCTTTCTTTGGACACGAATTTCATTCGTTTTGTAAATAAATGTGGTTTTCTTTTCTTTTTAGCGAACTACTCTGTGTGACATGCATAGGCTGAAAAATATTGTCCAGGGAGACAGAGAGAGATAGAGACAGAGAGATACAGTGAGCGTTTTCTGCTCTGTGTGGCTGTAATTTTTTTTTTCGTATTTGCTTGCACGTGCAACTTTATTTTCAATGTCTACGGTTCCACGGTAACAATAATGTTATTATGAATGTGTAATGCGTACGATGTTCAATGCAATTTTCTTATCATGAAAAAAGGACATCTTTATGGCTAATTTTATGGTGGAAGTGAAGGACATTTAAAGGACAGTTTACACTGTTCTTATAAATATCATGATGTGTATTTTGTGATACACAATGGCGGAATTCAGCCATGATCAAGAAATATTCTTGCTTTTGTTTCTGAGGGGTCGGTGTCGACTGAACTATTTCATTGTTTTTATCTATTGTTTTTATCTATCTATGCTGGGGAAAGCTAACGTGTCCCGGCCATAAAGACACTGACCTAAATTATCATCCAAGGTGAAAAGACATTATCCCGAAGAAAGGATTATAAAGACAAGGGCACTGGTTGAAAACGGCATTTTCTCAACTTTCACACAGTCTAGCGCGCAGTCGTGTTGAAAAGAAACCTTTTCTGGGACCAACATTTTAACCGAACGGCCTCCACTGTAATGGTTATAGTGGAAGAAGGGTAGTGTGTGTGTGTGTGTGTGTGGTGTGTGTGTGTGTGACGGCAAACCGCAAGACGTTTGTGGTTAATGTTGTGGTGGGGCCTGTGGCGTCACGCAAAGCCCCGGCACACAGCCTGTTGGTGGGTTCAGCCCAGGTAGAGACCCTCACTCAGCTCTATCGCCCCCCTTCGTTCGTTCGTTCACCAGGCTAGCCAGCCGCCGTGTTTTTCCTCCCTCCAGCCCTCAGCCCATACATTATGCATCATTTGCATTTCGTGTGTCAGCCCGGAAAGATATCTGGCGACCCCGATTTACGTCACTAGGAGCTTTGCCGTGCTAGTGCTAGCCTTGCTGGTGGCTGGGGCCTTCGTCACTGGCTGTACTGGGGGACCCTGCTTGCGGGATCCACAACTGCTTTCGTTGTTAGTGCATGGATGTGCTTTTTGGAGAGGGCTGTGTGCGAGAGTGTGTCTTGACGGGGGCAAAACAAAAGGAAGACGAAAGGAGCGTGGCCGACTACACAGAGCTAGCTAGCGGTACAGAGCGGTGTGTTGGTCCGCCCCGCTCCTGGCTCACAGACACACAGACTCGGAGCGCCGCGCGCTCTGTGTGCTCTGTGCTGTGCCTTTGAAGGAATGTCGATAGCGGCTAGTGTCAATTATCCCAGTCACGTGATCAACGCCGCACATCTGCGCAGACGACTGTTGTGTATATTGGACAGTTATGTTGGGGTTCGCCTGATCGGAGGCTGCTGAGAGCCCAACCACACCATTGAAGGTAAGCCCGTTTTCACCTTTTGATAGCCTAGTGTGTGTGCTGTGCGGGGTGTGTGGCCAGGTCCGTGTAAAACCGGACAGTGCGGACCTGGGGGCTCGGGGAAAGAGGCAACCCTCTCTCAAGAGTCGTCTGCAACATGGCAAGATGGCGGCGGCGCGCAGGCCCAGGTTGTTGGGGAAGACTATTGATCAGTGTGGCCGCTTCAAGGCCCTGTGTGGTGCCGTGCGCTGCTGCCTCCCTTCCCTTCCTTCCTTCCACCAGCCGTTCGGCCCTGGCCCTGTACCGTTAGCTGATAACGGCCTGACTGACTGACTGCCCGGCCCCCGGTACACCTTGCTGCCATATCGAAACGAAAGCAAGGTTGGTGGAAGGGTTACAGATAGATAGAGAGAGAGAGGGCCTGATGCAGTGTGTCTGTCTGTCTGTCGCCTGATCCTCCTCCTCAGGCCTGGGATGGTGGGGGTGGGGGGGGGGGGGGGGGTGGTGGTGGTGGTGATGATGAACCTGATGCTGCTGCTGCTGCACAGTCTGTTGACATTTTCCTGGCCCGCTCTTCCGGACATACCACTGCCAGGTTAGAGGTCAACGGGCCCCCGAAGGGAGGAGGAGGGGGAAGGGGGAGGGGTTGGAAGGGGAGGGGAGAGGGATAGGAACAGTTGCCATGGCGAAAGGCTGAGAAGAGATAACACCCTCTAATGACAAGACAGTTACCCAACAGGAGAAAGATCCCACATCAGGGACGCACGGGGGGGTTTCAGCTCTCCCCCCGAGGCATCGTGCCCTGAACGGCCTCAAGTGCTCAAATTTAATCCCTCGTCGCCCGTTTGCTTTTTCCCCATTTGATAATCGGCGGTCGTTGACGTCTGTGGCCCCGCCCACTTTGGCCTGGCTTGAAGTCGTTAGGGACCGTGTGCAGTCCGTGTGTGTGTGTGTGTGTGTGTGTGTGTGTGTGTGTGTGCACGCGCTTGCGCTCGGGAACGTCGACAGATATGCACAGCCACTGCCAAGGCACACCACACGAGGGGACCACACAGTTCTCACGGTACTGCGAAGCGATGGGATGTCAGTTCGAAAACGTACACAGCAACATGGACTGTAGAATTTCAGTGGACCTGCAGTGTGCAGCTTATACACATTATACGCACGCACATGCATGCATAGAGAATTACGAACAATAGTGACAGACATGTTTCAGCACGAACAGAATGTTGTGGTAGTGTAGAGGTGGACAGTATGCAGTGTAGAAAGCAACAGCACAGTGCAGTGTGTCATTATTGTGGCGGTGTGTGTGTGTGTGTGTGTGTGTGTGTGTGCACGCGCGCGCGTCACGTCGCCCCTTGTCACCAACTGCCAGTAGTTGGCAGTTATCGTTGGTGTAGGTACGGTGCACGCACACATGCGCGCGTGCGCACACGCTCACACACAAACACACGGTGTGAGCTGAAAAATGGGACAGGCCCACGTAACGAGGCACAGTCCTGTTGTTTCCTACTGCAAGTTTGAAAATAATTGGAGCCGTTTTGTTTCTTTCTTTCTTTCTTGTCTTTTTGTGTTGTTTTTGGTCATTGTAAAGAATTGAAGTACTTCTTTTTTTTTTTCTCTGCCGTCCGCGTGCTTTATTCTCTCTCTGTCAGCCTCCAAATTGAAATGTTTCTCTTTCCCTTTATTCTCTCTGCCACCGGTAACTCCGTTAAACCTCAACACCCATCATCTGTCTGCTTGTCTGTCGGTCTGTCTGTCAGTCTGTCTGTCTCTCTCGCACACACACACACAACACAGGAAAGCACTGGCCGTGTTGCGAATCAGCGCCCATGATTTACAAATCGAATAGGGAAGATAAAAGAAATAATACACCGAAAGAACAAAGACTGCGTGATACTTGTAACAGTTTAGAAGATGAGATTCACCTTTTAGGCAATTGTGTAGAATACAGTACTTATAGACACAGATTCCTAATCGATATATGTCGTCCAAATGCAAAGCTTGGTGAATTGGTCCTTCTAACAAAATTACAGCCAAGGCTGGCGAAATTTGTTCACGAACGTTTCTCTTCTTAATATGCTCATGTTTATGTTTCATTGTGTCTTATAAACTTTAAGGTTTTGTGAGGATAAAAAGTATTTTATTCTATTCACACACACACACACAACACACTCTCTCACACACACACTCTCTCTCTCTCTCCCCCCTCTCTCTCTGTCACGCACACACACACACTTTCTCTGTTACCTCAGGCAAAGTGATGACCATTTCCCTAACAGTGTGGCTGTGTAAAAGGTCGGGCCTAATTACTGTGAAAGCTATCTCATGTTCTGTGTCTGCCCTCACCAGGTGCTGATGTTTTTTTGTGTTTTGTCTTTTTCTTTGCCCCCTGTTTCTCCCCAAACCCTCTCTCTGACTCGCCCTCTGTTAGTATTAATCATCTCTCATGTACCCTCTTAAAATAACTGCTCTCTCTCTCTCTCTCTCTCTCTCTCTCTCTTTTCACCTCGACTCTGTTTAGATTATGGGGGGAAAAAGATATATGCAAATACATTTGAATCATATCTGTCATCGCTCTCAACTTACTTTTTTCGATGTTAATTGTTGATTCAAGTACACTCGAGCAGTGTCTGTATCAGACTAAAACGGGCCTTAAAAATGTTGACGTGAGCGTTGTTTAACATAACTATCATGGTACACATGAGTGTCCAAAGGTTAATACATGCTTACTATATAAAGCAAGATAAAAAGATGGTTGCAAAATCAACACGTTGGATGGGAATGGTGCGCGCACGCGTGTGTGTGTGTGAGGACAATTATTGTATAGACCTATATTGGCACATATTTTGAAGTCAACACAAACTGCGTGCACGCACGCACATGTTATCGATCAGTCAACCGACTCAAGTGATCCGGTTATCCGTCAGTTGATTTGACACGATTACGTTGCCTCTGAAGCTCGCTCTACTTGTGTGTGATGGCAAACCCACCGATATCGATGCAAACGAATGCGTTAAAAAAAACAAAAAAAAACTTTCTCTCCCCCCCCCCCCCCCCCACAAGCATGGTTCGTCATGTCTCCCCCCCCCCTTCCTCTGTCTCTCTACGTAAGTGTACGAGAGAGATAACAAAATAATGAAATAAATATAATCAGGAAAAGAAAAGACCTTTTAATCTTGTTTTCATACAGATACGTGTGCACGCATCAACACATGTAAACATTGCATACATCTTGGCGTTTTTCGTCCATCCACTTTACCAATACTCTGTCTCTCTCTCTCTTCAGACACCTTGAAACTGAAACGGATCACTCTCTCTCTCTCTCTTTCTCTAGTTTATTAATTTTTGGTGCGTTATTTTTTATTTTCATTTATTTATAATTATTGTTTAAATCTTGTTCACAAGCGTGTACCTTCGCCACCGGTTCCATTGATATGGTTAAAACTATGGTTAGTACTTCTTTGTTGCAGCCAGTTGCGTGCATATAGTTTGCATGAGGACGCATTATGACCTGTTTGTTGTGCTCTATGTTTTGATGTTCACTGCTGTGTTGTGCTGTCCGTAAACGAATACAGTTTGTTCAAAGTAAACCGATCTCTCTCTGTCTCTCTTTTGTCTGTCTGTCTGTCTCTCACTCTCAGTCTCTCTCTGTCTGTCTCACCCAGTCTTCTGTCTGTCCCTTTTACTCAGTCTCATACTGTCTCACTCCGTCTCTGTCACACTATGTGTTGGGTTGTCTCTTTCACTATGTGTTGAGGTTGTCTCGGTCACACTATGTGTTGGGGTTGTCTCTTTCACTATCTGTGTTGAGGTTGTCTCTGTCACACTCTGTGTTTGGGTTGTCTCTTTCACTATCTGTGTTGAGGTTGTCTCTTTCACACTATGTGTTGGGGTTGTCTCTTTCACTATCTGTGTTGAGGTTGTCTCTGTCACACTCTGTGTTGGGTTGTCTCTGTCACACTCTGTGTTGAGGTTGTCTCTGTCACACTCTGTGTTGAGGTTGTCTCTTTCACACTCTGTGTTGAGGTTGTCTCTTTCACACTCTGTGTTGAGGTTGTCTCTGTCACACTCTGTGTCGGGGTTGTCTCTGTCACACTCTGTGTTGAGGTTGTCTCTTTCACACTCTGTGTTGAGGTTGTCTCTTTCACACTGTTGGGGTTGTCTCTGTCACACTCTGTGTTGGGGTTGTCTCTTTCACACTGTGTGTTGGGGTTGTCTCTGTCACACTGTGTGTTGAGGTTGTCTCTTTCACACCCTGTGTTGAGGTTGTCTCTTTCACACTCTGTGTTGGGGGTTGTCTCTGTCACACTCTGTGTTGGGGTTGTCTCTGTCACACTCTGTGTTGAGGTTGTCTCTTTCACACTCTGTGTTGGGGTTGTCTCTGTCACACTATGTGTCGGGGTTGTCTCTTTCACACTCTGTGTTGAGGTTGTCTCTTTCACACTCTGTGTCGGGGTTGTCTCTTTCACACTCTGTGTTGAGGTTGTCTCTTTCACACTATGTGTTGGTGTTGTCTCTTTCACTATCTGAGTTGAGGTTCTCTATTACACTATGTGTTGGGGTTGTCTCTTTCACACTATGTGTTGGGGTTGTCTCTTTCACTATCTGTGTTGAGGTTGTCTCTATTACACTATGTGTTGGGGTTGTCTCTTTTACTATCTGTGTTGAGGTTGTCTCTATTACACTATGTGTTGGGGTTGTCTCTTTTACTATCTGTGTTGAGGTTGTCTCTATTACACTATGTGTTGGGGTTGTCTCTTTCACTATCTGTGTTGAGGTTGTCTCTTTCACACTATGTGTTGAGGTTGTCTCTTTCACACTCTGTGTTGAGGTTGTCTCTTTCACACTATGTGTCGGGGGTTGTCTCTTTCACTATCTGTGTTGAGGTTGTCTCTTTCACACTATGTGTTGGGGTTGTCTCTGTCACACTGTGTTGAGGTTGTCTCTTTCACACTATGTGTTGGGGTTGTCTGTCACACTGTGTGTTGAGGTTGTCTCTGTCACACTATGTGTTGGGGGTTGTCTCTGTCACACTGTGTGTTGGGGTTGTCTGTCACACTCTGTGTTGAGGTTGTCTCTTTCACACTCTGTGTCGGGGTTGTCTCTGTCACACTCTGTGTTGGGGTTGTCTCTTTCACACTCTGTGTCGGGGTTGTCTCTTTCACACTGTTTTTGAGGTTGTCTCTTTCACACTCTGTGTCGGGGTTGTCTCTTTCACACTCTGTGTTGGGGTTGTCTCTTTCACACTCTGTGTTGAGGTTGTCTCTTTCACACTCTGTGTCGGGGTTGTCTCTTTCACACTCTGTGTTGAGGTTGTCTCTTTCACACTCTGTGTTGAGGTTGTCTCTTTCACACTCTGTGTTGAGGTTGTCTCTTTCACACTCTGTGTCGGGGTTGTCTCTTTCACACTCTGTGTCGCAGGACCCCTGACGACCTACTGTCGTCTTTCAAGTGCTCCAAGTTTCATTCGACTGTCGTTTGTCGTGTGTTTAAACTTTGTCACGACAAAAGGCACACACTTTTCTTCAGTCCTCTAATGTTCTTTCTGGGGTTATGCAATGACTGAGGAAGGGAATCGTAAATAATAACGATATGTAAAGCAAGCACAGTAAAACCCGTTCTGTTTAAATTGGTCTGTCTGTAAATCAAGTGGAACAATGGCAGACATGACAGACTGAAAAGATTTTGACGCAATGTCGTCCGTTTCCTTGTGTGAACTGTCTGTGACGCAATCCATTTCAAGGCTTTTGCTGGCTCAAACATCACACGCGCACAGACAGACAAACACGTGCACAAACTAATGCACACGTGAACGCTCACAGACACCTGTATACAAATACACACGCGCACGCACACACTCTATATCATACAAGCGCACCGTTGTATCTGCACACGCTCTCATACATACACACATACACGCGCGTACACACACACATACACTCACGCGCGCGCGCTCGCACGAACACGCACCTGATAATTATAAAGACTATGAATAACTTACTGAAGTGTGGGTTTGCTCGTTTTTCCTTCCTTCTCGGCCCTTCTTCAATGGTGACCCGAACTCCGGACTGCAGTTAACTCCACAGCGGAAGTGATGTCAAGGTTTTGTTGTCGGTTTTTTTTGTGATTTTTTTTTCCGCTCTTTCCCCACCTCCACCCACTTCTCGACCTCGGCCCCACCCCTTCGAACACCTGCACGCTGCAGACAGGTGCCCTGAAGGCAGTGGTGGGGGCGACGGGGACAGGGTGGGAAGGGAGAGAGAGAGGGAGGGATGTGTGTGTGTGTGTGTGTGTGTGTGGTGGGGGGGGGGGGCGGTGGGGGAAAGCAGAGGTTCGTTCCCATGCCCCTGAGTTGACCTGGCAAGTTGTGAATTAGGCTGTGGTGGTTGTCATCCCAATGTGTGCTGATGCAAGAGGGTTTTAGTCAGAGTGTGAATTGCCTTCAATTTAAAGAATAGGGTCAATTGTTACTTTTTTTCTTTCTAAGAAGAAACGGTATTGTTCTATCTATCTATCTATCTACCTATATCGATAGATCGATCTGGCCGAAAATTATAAAACAGATGTGTGTGTGTGTGTGTGTGTGTGTGTGTGTGTGTGTGTGTGTGTGTGTGAATAGAAATCGAAACTTCTTTTTATTCAGAGGGAATAGGAATAGGCACTTATTGGTCTGTTTTCATCCTACCCTCATAAAGAAAATCTATAGATTAGTCCAGGGAATACGTGATAGAATAAAGGAGGGGGGAAGTAATATATATACACACAGCGTGGCAAAAACAAATAAGAAAAGTAAAGAAAAAAAAAGAGCAAATAGATTTTTGTGAAATACAATAGTCTTAACAAAAACATAGTACGCACACGCGTAAATGAGGGAAAGAAGAGAGAGAGAGAGAGAGAGAGAGAGAGAGAACAATGAAAGGATGTTAAAGAACGAACGCGCGCACACACTCACACACACACGGACGATCACAGATCAGTTCATTACCCCCCCCCCCCCTCCCCCCACCACTCGATTGGGAAACACTGACGTGCTGTGTGTGATCTCTTTCACAGCTTGTAAGTCCGCAGAATCCGATTTCCTGTCAGCTGAACGAGGTTCACGGACAATACAAACGTGATCAGGATTTCCCCATTTATCTGCATACACCGACACTAATGTAGCAAGGACGATGTGTGAAGCGTTCAATTAATGTGAGGTCATTGACGGAGAGGGAACAGGCGACACACCGGATGTGATACGTAGGTGATCCTTATGGAACCTGGGCCTATCGTGAAGTGAACGGAAAAAGACATATGTCTTTGTCTCTTTCGTTCTTTTCTTACTTTATGTAGTTCTCTCTCTCTCTCTCTCTCTCTCTCTCTATCGCGCGCGCGCGTGCACGGTCGCGTGTGTGTACAGTATCAAATAACAGCAAAGCATCGGGCAGAACTTCATAATTTAGAACACGAGAAAAAACAGTGAGTCGGTTATCTGTTTTTCTCTCTTTCTTGCTCTCTTTCTGGTTGGCTCTCTGTTGTTGTTTTTTTTTCTCATTTTCTCTCTGTCCCCCCCATGCCTGTCGCTTTCTGTGTTTAAAAGATCAGTAAGGAGAAAAAGAAGATGAAATGGGGAATGTCTCTCTCACTGAATGTCTATGTTTCTGTCCGCCTTTCTCTCATTAAGACGGTAAAGCCATCATCTATATGACTGTGATCGTGCAAACTAGTTAAATAAATTCATAAATGATTTTCCACTGGAAAAGTTTGTAATTAGCTCCGCAGCACCACAGTGACTTGTCCTAGCGTATGGATATTGTTTAAAAGTTCAGTTGTTGTCTACTATCTACTGGAACGGTCAATCCATGTAGGACAGCATTAGTGTTTAACGACACCACAGTGCATGCCTTCTCCATTGACATCGAGTGCACTGGAGCAATGACAGGCACGTAAAAGATCAAGTAGTTGTTTGTGTTGCATTCTTCAAAGAAAAAAGCGACAACAACAGCAGCAACGTGCCATCGTGGTACATACGAAGTTCCAATATTGACGAGAGTGAATGAGTAGAGTGGGGTGGTGGTGGAGATGCGTAGCTGCATGAGTTGTGCCTACCAGCAGTGTGTTACATTTGTCACGTGCATGCATTGCACTGACAAGTCTATTTCGCGTGCTTTTAACAGACTTATAGCTTACATCAGCAATATTTATATATACATACATATGTCAGTTTAGAAACTGCGCGTGTTCCTTGTAAAGCAGTGTAGCAGAAACAGACGTGGTTAATTGGTTGGGTGGTTTACGAGTGCCTGGTGGATTGGTTGACGTCGCAGCAATCTGTGGATGGTGATAAATCTGGTGACTGTGAAGAAAGGGGACCCGCACAGGATAAAGGACGGCTTGTTATGCCAAAGGAGGTAGACAGTGTTTGTGTGGACACAATGCACAATGGCTGCATTGAACGAAGCAGTCAAGGGAGAGAGGCCAAGGTTCGTTGTTGAAACGTCTGTGTAATTAACACTTTGAATCAAGCGCCATTGCTTAGGCCTGAAACAAATGTATCTCTCTGTACAGGAACTACCAAACATAAGAACACACACATACACTACCAAAATTAATTCAGTCACTTTATACTTACGCACTGTTACCAGTCATAAACTCTCTCTCTCTCTCTCTCTCTCTCTCTCACACACACACACACACACACACACACGCTCTGTGTGCGTGTGTGTGTTTGTGTCGTCTACTGACGCTCAATAAAAAAAATAAATTAATTAAAAAAAAGGCCGTCCTTTACTGGGTTTCACAGGCAGTGAAACGAACAGTCACAGATTAGAGGGTATGTTTCTGTCTGGCGTTGGCAGCAAATGAAGAAATCGCCGAGCCATCTGTTGCCGCGGTGAGGCAAGTAATTTTTTTTCTATACGGGCAATCCCATTTGCGTGCTGCTAAAAAAGATATATATATATATATATATATATATATATTTGCATGTGTCAGTCTTGATAACCAGCACTTAAAAGAACACAAAGAAAATATGTGACTTTAGCAAAAACGCTATTCAGAAACGAACTTAGTAAATCACAATTATAATCATTACTTTATTGATTTCGTTACTTTGTGCATACAAAACAGGTTTGTCATGACCCTGAAAAAGTCAGTGGGACCTAGGAAAGTTCGTGTCGTTCTCCGAACAGATAGTACATGATAGTTGAATCAAGTGATGATCGCTACAATCCCTTCAGGTTCAGTTACGATGAGCTAAGCCTGTTTTGATATGCTGTTCTGTTCGGGCGAACAACTTCAAGTGATACCGGAAAGTATGTATCCCTTCCCGAACGGCAAATCATGTCAAAACAGGCTCATCCTTCTGAGTAGCTGCTGTACGTTGTCAGCCATTTGGGTCAGGGTTTGTACACTAGCGATAGACCTATTTTCTGTTGAGACAGACGTAGGGCCGAGATCGGTGGAAAGATCCATTGGCTTACCTTCTGTACATTGCACACGGAGGATTCAGTTTTGTTTTACACGTGGTGTGTTCTGCTTGCTTGCTTCAAACACGCACCCACACGCACGCACACGTACACACACACACGCTTTCTCTCTCTCTGTCAGTGGCACATAGATATTACACGCACAAACACATGCTTAGATGCATACATGCTCTCTCACACTCATGTGTACATGTACATAACACACACACACACACACACCACACGACATGACACAAACCCCACTCAGCCAACTAAACTGATCATGAACTTGATGAGAGCAACCAAGTCGGCAGGAGATGTGATCGTCGCCTAAAAACAAGAAGAAACCACCACCAACACACACACACACACACACACAAACCCGAGGAGACAATTATTCATGCAGGGCTTATCGATCGCCCCACGTAGTACAGTGCTGGCTCCATATGGACGGTGGACCGGCTGGTGTGTGAGTGTGTATTGAGAGAGTGAACGAGAACGAGCAGAGCGACACCACTGTTGAACATATACCGCCCACTCCGCCACGGTTGTTGACTGAGGGCCCTTCACTGACAGACAGACAGCCGCACCGTGTGGGTGGCCTTGAATAGGACCAGTCAGCGCGCGCCGGTGGGCGGTGACGACGCCTGCGGTGGCAATTTGTCCCTCGCGCTTGTTTAGTAGGAGCTGTGTGGTAAGGTTTTGTACCGTGCGAGCTTCAGCGAGGGGTCTACAAGTATTATTGTGATTATCGTCCTTTATTTTCCTTTTGAGGATTATTAATCAGTTTCATCTTCAAGTGGGGGGTAAGTACACAAAATTGTATCTCGATATGGATTTTTTTTTTTTTTTAGGGAGCACATACAGTATGTGATGATAATGATGTCTGCCAAGAAAATTAATAGTTCTTTAAATCTCGTAGCAGTCAAAAGAAATATTTATGAAACTGATGCTTTTAATCTGTGTGACTTAAACCATACATATTTTTTTCAGGCGATAATCTGAAATAGCTTATATGGAAAGTTACAGTACGTATTTTGATTCCCCACCCCCCCACTTTACTGATGATATGGCTCCTGAAAACTGTCCACCCAGTTTCGAATACTGCTGTATCAGGAACATACATGAGAATCATGATGAGTTTTAAGTGGTAACGATTATCTTTCTTCTCTTCACTGGTTTATTGTCTAGTCACTGCAAGGTGATTTAGACACATATGCATTTATTACAACACACACACACACACACACACACACACACACACACAATTGGCGTGGGGATTGGACCTGGTGGATGAGGGATTGTATTTAGAAGAAAAAAAAACCCACAAAAAACCCAATAAAGATAAAACCCAGCTAACAGTGGAGTGGTGGGGCATTGAAGTAGAGGAGTCATCAGTTTCACGTCCTCCCTGGCTGCACGAGCGACCCGTGTTGTGTTATCATGGGGTCACGTGGCAAGCAGCGCGTGTAGTGTTGGGAAGAAAGGGTTGCTGTTCGCCGGAAGACACTGATTACCCAATACCATAACGAGTGTCCACACCACCAAAGTTCGCTTCGTGTTGCTACAGCCTACGGTGCACAGTTCAAAATGCGCAAACGCACGTACACTATCTGTGTCTGTGTCTATCTGTCTGCCTCTCCTCACACACACACACACGCACGCACGCACGCACGTACAATATATGCGACAAGTACAACAAATCGTCGTTCGAAGTGGTTTTTCCCCTCCTCAAAAGAGATGGGGGAAAGAAGAAGGGGTGAAAATCATTCCGGATTTTTTTTTATACTGCAAAAAGGGAAGTGGGGGTGCGTGTTTTGGTTTTTTGTTGTTGTTGTTGTTGGGGTTTTTTTTTTGCTGTTGTTTGTTTGTTTTTGTCAGTTGGTTTTTCCCGTGGACGCATTCGAAGAGATGGGAAGTACTTATTTTGGGTAACAGCTTTGAAACGTTTACTTCCGGCACCGTGACGGGGTTTGAGCACAACAATTTTTGCACGTGCTTACTTGGTGTCCTGTGTTTGAGTCCTGTATCGTTTCAGACTGATACACAGTTCTGGGGGAAAACACACACACACACACACACACACACAGAGAGTGTGTGTCTATCTCTGTATCTCTCTCTCTCGTAATTACATCAATACGGTTCGACATTTGAGTAAGACGGGATTAAGGAGTTTTGCCTTAGTTTTAGAAATGCGTCGATGTTACGGGTTTTCCTGCGATATTAATTTATAATTATTGTTTAGGATGCACGCACGGTTTTAAATGGTTTTGGGAATATTTATGCATTGTGTGTGTGTGTGTGTGTGTGTGTGTTAGAGAGAGAGAGTGTGTGTATTAGTGTGTGTCAGTGTGTTTTTTTTATCTGTTGCATAAGTGTCAATGTACGGGGATGGGTGGATGTTGGACGATGTTCGTGTTTGTTTGCGTGTTAGTGTGTGTGTGTGTGTGAGAGAGAGAGAGAGAGAGAGAGAGTGAGTGTGTGTGTGTGTGTGTGAGAGAGAGAGAGTGAGAGAGAGAGAGAGAGTGTGTGTGTGTGATGGAGATGATAGAGACTGAGGGTGACTGAGAGCGAGAGACGCACACAGACAAGAGATGTATGAACGCACATAACCTTGTTTCTGGGAAAAGTGACTTCTCACATATACTTTAACACAGGAAGACTATTTCCTCTCTCTCTCTCTGTGTCGGTCTCTGTGTGTGTGTGTGTGTATTTATTTTTTATTATTTTATTGTGTGTGTGTATGTGTGTGTTTATTTATTTTTTATTATTTTATTTATTTCATTAATTTTTTTTAAAGATTGAGAAACCGATTGTTCACGAGGCGCAATGGCTGCAAGCTGCATGCGAATGACAACGGAAATGACACACCAGAGACCCGTCTCCAGTGGCCCCAACAGAAAAAAAGAAGAAAGAAAAAGGACACTTCGCTCACCGACTCGTCAGCGCAGTGTGTGTGTGTGTGTGTTTTGAAGGTCTCTTGTTGATCGGAAGTCAGATGACTTGACGGTTTGATACGCTGAAGTCAGCAACATTACATTATCATAACAAAAGCAAATAAACAAGAACAACAACAAAAACACAAAAAAAACCCACCCGGCATACATAATAGCTGTAAAACCGGGGGCGCGCGCGCTTGTGTGTGTGTGTGTGTGTACGTGCGTGCGTGCGTGTTCTTGCTATACAAAAAAACAGGAGGACTGATGGCAAGTGGTGGTGGAAGGGGGGATTGAGGGAGGTGTGGGAAGGGTAAGCTTACACTTGTGACACCATGTTGAAGGCTTTGTGCAGTGCAACGCCCACGCTGTTTGTTGGCTTTGGGAAGAGGAGAGGTGGATGGGTGGGGGAAAGTGTGTGTGGGGTGGGGGTGGGGGTGGGGGGGTAGTTTTCAAGCTTTCCCGCGCTCTGTTCTCGTACTGGTGTTGTTTTTTTTTGAAATTCCGGGTCCTTGGGTTTCTGTTTTTATCTTGGCTCCTCGTTTGTTGTTGTTTTTTTCTTTCCCACCCTCAGCAAATAAATAGTCCCCAGCCCCCACGTTTTCCTCACGTTAACACACCCTCTCTCTCTCTCTCTCTCTCTCTCACGTTTCCTCCTACGCGATTGTTTTGTTCCGGAAATATATCTTTGCTTGTTGAAAGGAAAACAAAGCAAACGAACAAACAACAAATAAGACAACAACGAAAGAAACGTGTTTTCTGTCACCATCCCTGTATAAACGTTAGATATAAAGAAGAGAGTGAGGTTCAAGGAATCTATGAAGGGTAATTTAGGGAGATTCGAATCGATTTCAAACTCAGGCAAATCGAATGTTTGCACACGAACATGTTTCTCCGATCCGATTTCGTTGCGTTGTTATTGTCGAAATCGATGAAAGCTGCACTCGTGAGAGCTCGAGCAGAATTATGTCTTCAGCAAACGCACACATACCGGCCTGCACACATTCATGTTTCAACATATTACAGGGGGGCGGGAGGGGAGAAGAAGAAGAAGCAGGAGGAGGACGAGAAAAAGAAGAAGAAGAAGAAGAAGAGGATGAAAGATAGAAGCTAATTCGATAACGTCGTAAGCCATTCTCGTAACACCATATTCATCTATACAACAGTCAGCGAGTGCAGTTTTTCACACAAGACATAATGATGCTTGTCTCATATGCAGTTGTGTCACATGTCGTAATCAACGACGATGAATTATTCGATTCAGTTGAGGCATTATCTAAACAAATGCAGTACATTAAAAACGAAAATGCCTGTGTATCAAAAGTGTTTAAAAACTACTCAACGAATCGGGTGATGTTGTTCTGTACGAGTGTAGTCTCTGTTATGAAGCTGATACGTCCGCGCATTTAAGTTATTGGTGGGTATTTCTGGAGAGAGAGAGAGAGAGAGAGAGAGAGAGAGAGAGAGAGAGAGAGAATCGAATAAACACAAGAGAGAGAGAGAGAGAGAGAGAGAGAGAGAGAGAGAGAGAGAATCGAATAAACACAACAAGTGTTAAACCATTAAAAGTCTGTTGCGTCATAACGTTATATCTGAAAATTCCACAAACTAAACAGCCAAAGTTCACTTAAACGAATGGACACTCCACCCGCACCCCACCCCCACTCCCCAAAACAAAAACCAAAAAATCCAGCCTCAATGATGCCAAAATACTGCAGGAAAAACAGAGATAACAGCTCGCGCATGCACAACAATGTTAGAGAACCTGGATACTGATATTTGATTATTTTTTATTTGTTACCCTGCCCACAATGACACCATCATTACGCGTCCTAACAGATCGGAGCACGCACGGTCATTCCACAAGCAGTGGGTGTCGCACCACCGCCAGCAGCGCTGTTGTCGCGACAAGACAAAACAAGACCGGGTTCATTTCAGAAAATACCCCATGTTGCATATTCCGTGTAACTTAACACGAAACACAGTTGACATACTGCTTACAATGAACCACAAAGCCATTTCCAACTTGTCGCTTCTGTGTCTTTGAGGTGCTGCTGTGTGTGCATAGTCACTGCAACAGATTGAAGCCCCCAGACCCACCCACAAACACGCACGTAAGCACACACACACACACACACACACACAAACACACACACGCGCGACAGAGACAGAAGGTGGGAGAGAAGGGGTAGACAGAGAGGTATTATAACCGTGGGATAGACTGAGACAGACAAAAAACACACACACACATACACATACAGGCAGAGAGAGTTATGATATCCATTGGTTAGAGAGAGAGAGAGGAGAGGAAGAGGCGCGCGCGCGCGCGCACACACACACACACAGAGGTTTTATAATAAGTGTGGGTTCAGTGTTTAAAAAAACCAAACAAACAACTTGACACTTTGCCATTCTCATCCTCTTGTTCCTTCTCTGGCCCTGTCCTCTTAGTGTCATCCCCTTTTCACTCTGTACTTCCACAGCCACGACACAGGTAGTGCTCACAGTTCCACAGCCACGACACAGGTAGTGCTCACAGTTCCACAGCCACGACACAGGTAGTGCTCACAGTTCCACAGCCACGACACAGGTAGTGCTCACAGTTCCACAGCCACGACACAGGTAGTGCTCACAGTTCCACAGCCACGACACAGGTAGTGCTCACAGTTCCACAGCACAGGATACATGGTGGGGGTTTTGCACGAAACCGGGAAGTCTCTGTTTCTCCTTTGAAATATATTTTACTTGAATTGGCGCAATCGAAGGGGGAAGAAATGATGTCGATGGGGTTTACATCGTCGTTCGTCCAACAGACAGCTTCGGGTGGGTAAACGTCAGCTTTATTTATTTGTTTATTTACTTAATTTATGTATTTATTCTGTGTGTGTGTGTGTGTGTGGTTAAGGCAAAATCATTATTGTGTTGTTTTGTTTTTGCTTTCTTTTTTGTGTTGTCCTGTACTTATGACAACCAATGATGATATGAGCAAGTTGTAATCTCTCCCCCCCTGGCCCCCTTTGAGGCATGCTGAACGATGCGCACCTTGAAGTGTGTGGAGATGTACCCCTCAAAACGGAGTATGGTTGCCTAAACAGCGAGGTAGAACAAGCCATAAACGCTCACACACAACCTGAAGGAGTGGACGTGGAAAGTACAGCCCATGAACGCAGAAGAAGATGATCAGATAGAATCGGATTTTGACGATTTATTCATTCACTCAGACCATCAACCCTCATGAAGGGGTCTAGTGTACAACAATATTGAATATACACGTGTACAATGTGAACTATGGATTCGTTAATGCTTTACGAAGTTAAACTGACATTTAATTTTATAAATAAGACTTTCTTTATCGTAATGCCATCAGCAGACTTAATTGGAAGTAAAGGGGGATACAGAGAGACAGAGACAGCGAGAGAGAGACGGAGCCAGAGAGGGAAATTGCGGAATGGATATCTGTCAATCATGGAAAGCGATCCATACATACTCTGAAATACGTATAATATCCCAGTTGAGCAGCTCAGCTCTGGCATTCTGACTACTTTATGGCAAACCGAGAAGATCTCTCTCTCTCTCTCTCTATATATATATATATATGGGGGCGGGGTCAATTTTATGTTAGCATGCCTTGTTCCGTGGACAGGTGTGTAGATAGAACACATTTTGGTCTTTCGGTTTGTCTGTCATGGTGAGGAGAGAGGGAGAAGGAGAAAGAGAGATCCCCAAATTAAAGTTATTTTCTTTTTTGTGGCCATCGCGGCATGCAGTGAACTGAGGCATCAGGAGCACTCTAGAACAGAGAAAGAAACGGAAATAAACAAAACAAATACAAGTCCGCACTTAACTCTTTCTGGAAAGGGTGGAAACAGGTGTTGTCCTGTTTATGAGGGACTGGGAGTGGGCGAGAGGTGGGGGACGGAGGAGGATGGGGCAGTGGGGGAAGGGGCGAAGCGGGGGGGCTGGGGTGGTGGGTGGGTGATGCGACATGACAGATGCGTTCTGAGCCAGCGAACAACAACAAGAGTTCCACGCTGTGCATAATTAGGTCCGTCTCTCACACACACACACGCGCGCGCGCGCGCGCGCACTCACCCACCCACGCCTCCACACGCACACACTCTCTCTCTCCTCTCTCTCTCTTCACCCAACCTCCCTCACACACACACAACTGGATGCAATGCCTTCAATGAACGAAACACAGCAGCAGCAGCAGCAGCATCGTGGTGAAGGCTCCCAGCAGTGGGTGTACACAGGGATGCTCCACAATCGGCAGGGTAGAGAGAGATAAGGACGTGCAAGAGGCGAGAGGCCAACACCAAACCCTTGGCCGCTTGACGTACTGCCAGCCAGTGCTCCGTTAGCTTCAACTCCCGATGAATAGAATTGTGGACTGGGTGTGTGGGGGCGGTGGGGAGGGGGTGAGGATGAGAAATGTGGGTGGGTGGGGGGGGGGAGGACAAGGATGGTTGTGGGGGTGGGTGGGAAGACGTTCTCCCACGCATCGATTTGCACTGGCTTGGGAGGGGGTGTAGCGGGAAGGGAGGTTCTGATAAAATAAAAGCCTTGCGCGGTGGGCAGAGTAGAAAAGAAATTCGACGTGGCTGTGCGGGGAACGGAGAGGGGGATTGTATTTTCAGTTATTAAGTTGTTAAGGTTCGGGGGTTGTGAGGGATTCGGGGTTCTATTCTGCATTACATGCGATCGAATCGAAGAAAGGGTTTACCGCCCCACCCCCCAAAAATCATAATCATTGAATGAAATAAACATAATAAATAAAACAAATAGTTCAACTTGGTTTATAAGTAGAGTTCACCCCCCACCCCCGACTCCCTTCTCCACCCTCACCTTTCTCTCCTTCCCTGTCTTGACGCCTCGGGATAGCAGTCACTATAGCCCAAGGCCAAACTATGTTGTTCTGTGACTAAAGCTCTACAACAACCATCTCAAGGCGTCAAGGGCAAGGAATTGGTACTGATGTTAAACCGACCGTTGTTTTTTTTTTCCCAGCGACCTTGGTGTACCATCGGTTTGTAGGGCACGTCTTCGATCGTTTTTTATTTAAACAAAAAGAGGGGAACTGGTGGTGTGGCGAGTTGCTCTTAGTTTCAACGTCCGAATTCACGAAATAAGACAATTTACAGCGTTTGACGTACAGTGTTGAGAGAGAGAGAGAGAAGAAAATGTTGAGCTGAAACAAGTTTGAGCATTCATCGTAATCGACGCTTTCTCGTAACAAACGTAGTGGCGGAAGACAGAATATTGACGAGGATTTTGTTGTTTGTCATCGTTGTGTGAGTTATGTGTGTCTGCAGTGAAAGTGTGTGTATATGTGTGTGTGCGTGCGCGCGCGCACGCGTGTGTGTGCATACATGTCTGCAGTTGGTGTGTGTATGTGTATGCGTGCGCGCCTGCTTACATATCTGCAGTGAATGTGTGTGTGTGTGTGTGTCTGTGTCCGTGACTGTGTGTGTCTGTCTCTAGTGAATCACTGAATGTGTGTGTGTGTGTGTGTGTGTGTGTGTGTGGTGAACGTTTGTGTGTGTATGTATCAGTGTGAGCGCGCTGTGTCAACTGTGTTCTGTGTGTGAGTGAGTGAGTGAGTGAATGAAAGAGGGAAGGAGAAAGCGAACATGAAGGAGAAGAGGGGTGCAAAACGCTCTGGCGAGAATTGCAGGGCGGGTCGATGGGAATATCTCAAGGCAACTTAAAGTGAATTAGAGGAATCAGTAAGGTGGCATTTCATCCTATTGATCCCACTGTCGCTGTTCCGCTGTATGCGACTGCGAAAGTGAGCGAGCGAGCGAGCGCGCGCGTGCGTGATGTGTGTGTGTGTGTGTGTGTGTATGCGTGTGTGTGTGTGTGTGGCTGCAAGTGTGTGTGTGTTTGTGTGAGTGTGTGTGTGGCTGCAAGTGTGTGTGTGTGCTTGAGAGAGTGGGGGCCTGCAAGCGTGTCTGCCAGTGTGTGTGTGTGTGTGCAACGTGCGTGCGTGTGTTTGTGTGTGTATGTGTGTGTGTGTGTATGTGCGCGTGTATGACTCTGTCGCGGACTCTGTGTGAGAGTGCGTGTGCGCTCGCTCGCTCGTTCGTTCGCTTGCGTGTGCGCTGTTTGTTGAATAACGTGAGTTGGGGGGGGGGGGGGGGAGCGACAAGTGATGGGGACGCGGCGATCGACATGGGTTTGTGGAGGAGAGACGGATGGACGGACGAACGGTACGGGGGTTATCAAATTGTTATTAGTTTTCTCCTCGTTTCAGGGGAGGAGGTAGTTGAGCGAACGCGGAACGGGGGAGGAAAAGGAAAATCGATGAAGCGGGCTGTCACAGAGAGAGAGACTGAGAGAGAGAGAGAGAGAGAGACTGAGAGAGAGAGAGAGAGAGAGGGAGGGATGGTGAAAGTGGGAGCTTGCAACGTGAAGCGACTTCTCTGTGACACGATCAGGTCCCGCACAGTCCGTTTCACCACGCAGCCTCTTCGCTTCCCTTCACAGTCGTTCGTTCGGCTTTTGCCAACTGCTGCTTCACAATTGGTCTGCTTCTCTTCTCTCTCCCTCCCCTCCCTCCCGGCGCTGGTCAATGGACCGTGCAGGAGCCGGCAATTAGAGCACGGACACATGCTCGCACCCACACATGCACGCACGCATGCACACACACGCGCGCGCGCGCGCGCACACACACACACACACACACAACGCGACACATGCACGTTTCTGTCCGCCTTAAAATGCTTTAATTGACTGGTTCCTCTGAGGGGGCATAAAAAAGCAACATCGATTCATTTGTCTCGGTCCTTTCCATGATGATTAGATAGAGAGCTGTAGACTATATAGTATACGTCTGCATCAAGAAAATATATACGTCCAGACCAGAACGAAACGACAGAACGATTCCAAAGGTCATTCGGGTGTGCGCACTTGGTCTTTTAGCTCTTCAGTGGCTGAAACAGCCAGCATCTTTGTCGTCCGACAGTGTGTGATAATGACGTGATTAGAGAGCAGTGGGGAGATCAATACCGGACCATTAAGCCAGCATCTTCAGCAGGCAGCTGATGACCATGTGTGCCGTGCAGGCAGTGAAGGACCTACAGGGAACAGGCCTCCCCACCCACGTGTTGTGTGCACGTGCCAAGTGATGACGGCTGGCTGCTAATGCAGGCATCAAGCAACTCGCTTTTCACCTTCAAGTCCCTCTCTTTTTGCTTTGCTTACCTGTGTGTGTGTGTGGTGTGGTGTGTGTGTGTGTGTGTGTGTGTGTGTGTGTGTGTGTGTGTGTGAGTGTGTGTGTGTGTGGTGTGTGTGAGTGTTTGTGTGTGTGTGTGTGTGTGTGTGTGTGTGTGTGTGTGTGTGTGTGTGTACACGCAGAACCTGACTTCAGTGTGCCCGAAAAATGTCCACTGTCGTCCTCTGCAGCGTTCCACTGGTGAAGGTGAAGACAGTCGGTAGCGCTAAGAAGATGGCTGGGACTGGCAGTGTGACAGTGAAGATCGATGCTGCTTTAAATCTGTTTGGGGAGATTGGGGGAGGGGGAGGAGAGGGGTAGCAACAGAGGAGTGTTTGTGTTTTTTGTGTGTGTTTTTTTGTCAGATACATATTTTAAAAACATTTATTTTATGGAAATGTTAACAGCGATTCGGATCGTTGGCCTATCTTTCGACGATCGTATCGACTGTCTTAATCTAACTCCTGGCATTTATAAACTGTACATCAGGATAGTTCAGTCTCACAAACTCCCATCCAATCTCCGATTTTTACAAGTTTTTTGAATAGGCCTCTTCCACTCCTCCCTCCCTCCCTCGCACGCGCGCGCGCACACACACACATGTTAAAAAAAAAAAAAAAAAAAAAGGAAGTCGCAAACCACTTCCGGCTTCTATAAACACAACTTTAAAACAAAATCGATTTTTTTCGCATCCCCGAGTGTACCTGGCTAGTGCATGGTCGGGTCGGGAACTACGAAGTTTACAGCAGTTCAGAGTGGGAAATAACACAGGTCTTTTTGCCAGCGTCTTTCGCTAACAGAGAGACAGGCTAAGAATAGTAAACATCAAAGCCCTGAAATCCTTAGTATCGGGTGGAAGAATCCCCTCCCATTCAGTGCAGTCAATCAGTTGATAAAGGAGGGCCAGGTATGACCACTTTCACCTACCGTGTCAGCGATAATAAGGCTTTCAGCGGGGAAAACTGAGGAAACACCCCTATCGGCGGGCAGCCAGGCAGGGGACTATTTATGTTTGAGGAACCAGGGGAACCCGATTGGACACCGGCCACAACTCTGGTGGTTTATCTGTGTGTATGTGTGAGGAGGGGGGCGGGGGTGGAGGTGTGTGTGTGTGTGTGTGGAGCCGCTGTTTTCCATTTCAGCCACAGAAAGCAGAAATACCACGGTAATGCTCTTCTACATCATCGAGGAATAGTTCAGCTGAAAAGGAACACACCCTCATACCAGTTACCGATTCAACAACCTGACAAACTGACTCGGGTCCGATGAAAAGTTATCAGCAGAGAACCGTTTGTTTTTTTAGCATGTACTAAGACACGGTGGGGGTTGTAGATAAACAGATTCACGGCCAGTGGACGATCAAGACTCGATCCCACATGGACTTCATAACATCCGGATGGATCTCACGCCCACACGAACATACAGGACCTCACCTTTCTACAGCCAACCTGGACTCCCCTCTCCAAACTATAGATGGACAGCCAGGACATCACCACTCTACAGCCAACCTGGACTCCCCTCTCCAAACTATAGATGAACAGCCAGGACATCACCACTCTACAGCCAACCTGGACTCCCCTCTCCAAACTATAGATGGACAGCCAGGACATCACCACTCTACAGCCAACCTGCACTCCCCTCTCCAAACTATAGATGAACAGCCAGGATATCACCACTCTACAGACAACCTGGACTCCCCTCTCCAAACTACAGATGGACAGCCAGGACCTCACCACTCTACAGCCAACCTGGACTCCCCTCTCCAAACTACAGATGGACAGCCAGGACCTCACCACTCTACAGCCAACCTGGACTCCCCTCTCCAAACTATAGATGAACAGCCAGGACATCACCACTCTACAGCCAACCTGGACTCCCCTCTCCAAACTATAGATGAACAGCCAGGACATCACCACTCTACAGCCAACCTGGACTCCCTCTCCAAACTATAGATGAACAGCCAGGACATCACCACTCTACAGCCAACCTGGACTCCCCTCTCCAAACTATAGATGAACAGCCAGGACATCACCACTCTACAGACAACCTGGACTCCCCTCTCCAAACTATAGATGAACAGCCAGGACATCACCACTCTACAGACAACCTGGACTCCCCTCTCCAAACTATAGATGAACAGCCAGGACATCACCACTCTACAGACAACCTGGACTCCCCTCTCCAAACTATAGATGGACAGCCAGGACATCACCACTCTACA
Organism: Babylonia areolata; assembly: GCF_041734735.1. Lineage (NCBI taxonomy): Eukaryota > Metazoa > Mollusca > Gastropoda > Neogastropoda > Buccinidae > Babylonia > Babylonia areolata. The sequence goes on from NC_134877.1 coordinate 41,285,726, forward strand.
GCCAACCTGGACTCCCCTCTCCAAACTATAGATGGACAGCCAGGACATCACCACTCTACAGACATTACCCTCCTCAGACAGCCAGGACTCCCCCTTGGAATGCCAGGTGGACCATACGTCCGAACAGACAACCAGGACTCCACTCTATCGAGCAACGAAACCTTCATGGAACCAAGAACTGAACAACTTAACCTTGAGGTTGCAGGCCAACAGATGGCACTGTCAGTGTTGGCTGGTCCAGGTTGTCTCAACCCTATGTGGATGATGCAATAATTGTCTATACCAGGCCTTGGAGTCACCAACTTACCCGCTCACGTCTTCCAAGGCTGTTTTCAATGTTTGCCATTCGTTTCCATGGCATATGAAAACAAAAGTGGTGAAACTCAGCTCTCGATTTCCCAGGGCCCCTAACAATGTCGACCATTTTAACACTGCAGAAGAGGCCGACATTATGTCGGCTTTTAAGCAGAATACTGCTGTCGTTAAACCAATGTTTTTAAACAGAATACTGCTGTCGTTAAACCAATGTTTTTAAACAGAATAGTGTTGTCGTTAAACCAATGTTTTAAAGCAAAATACTGTAGTCGTCAAATCAAACGAAATTGTTGTGTGTAGTCCAGCCGACTGCAAAGTGGCCATTTCAGGACTGAGTGCACGTCCGTCCTTTGAACCAGTGGAAGAGAACACAAAATAATGTTAAGATGTCCATTGAAACAAAGCTGAAAAGACTTTCATCCACGGTTTTGCTCAGTCCACATAAAATTAAAATCTTGTCAAAAAAAAAAAAAAAAAATCAAATCAAATCAAATCAAATCGAAGACATCGTAGTGGTGATAAGATGGAGGAGGAGAGCAATGTTTTGTGGCCTGTTATTCCCTGCTCCCTGTTCAAATCTCAGTGCCTGAAGTTTACGATCAATACGTCTTCAGCGGGCAACGACAAGCCCACAGAACGAAATCTCCCGGTCATGCACACGAGAGGAATCTGTTACACTGAAACGCAGCTGCTGAGCTGATTAGGTTCTGCATGTCAGGGTAGAAGGGGTGGGGTGGGGTGGAGACTACTACTGTGAATCTGGGTCAGACTATCTTCTTGAAACGGATGTGGGTGTGTGACGTCATCTCAGTCCGAGATTATATTTCCTGCTCTCTCTCTCTCTCTCTCTCTCTGTGTGTGTGTGTGTGTGTGTGTGTGTTAAAAGGCTAAGACGGTACTTTGTCAGAAATGATGATCGCTTGGACGATCTGGATTTTACGTGCACTTAATCTAAGAGACGGTCAGAGTAAAGGTTGGAGCGGGGTTAAAATCAAAAGGAAAAAATCCAAAATTCAAACTGTTCGAAGGTCAGACATTTAGTTTTCCTCGCAAACAACTGAATGCACTGATTCGAAATGCACACAACATGAAAGTTCCCTCGTTCAGTCCTCCTATACGGGAAGGTTGTGTATCTGCTGGTCTTTTCTCTTTCTGTTCACTATATCAGTAAAAACTGGTTCAGAAATACCTTCAAATCTTGCGTTTTAATAAAATTTAACTGAAGAAAATTAATCTTTCCCATATGTGTATTGTGTACTCGCGCGTTTGTCCAATCTTTCACGGCTATATATGTGTATGCGTGCGTGCATGCATGCATGCGTGTGTGTGTGTGTATATGTGTGCGTTTGCGAATGTGTATGTTTGTGTGTGTCACGGTGTGTTAAGACATCAGAGGCCGTTACATGCATGATTGTCATGTGATTGAGGTATGTATATATATCACAGACCAGTTGAGAAAAAACAACAAAAAAACAACAACAACACCCTTTTTTTGTAGACTGCACAGAATCAACTGTATAGGCCGTCAATGGAGCGTGAAGTGTATGGGTGGGCAGAGTAGAGGTGGGGGTGGGTTGGAGGATGGGGGGGCGGGGGAGGGGTTCTCAGGACCACTCAGGTGTGGCCGCTGCTCCGGCCAGGTGCATGGAGCTGCGTGACGTGTGTGTGTCGGGGTGGGAGGGGGGGGGGGTGACAACCCTGGCCTTCAGGTGTTGGGCTGGAGGTGATTCATTTCACAGCTTGGGGGAAGCTGGGTGACAGCTGGGTACTGCTCTCTTCGTTACTTTCTGTCCTCTCAGGTAAACACCACATCACACACACACACACACACATTCATACATGCATACTATACACAGGCATACAAATACAAACACATACATACACGCAATCATACATACATACATGCAGCAGTGTGTAGAGGTATTGCCTCGGTGTGTAAACTAGATAGCACACTTCTTTTTTTTTTCTTCTTATTTCAAGATGGCTTCTGTCTCTTTTTGTATATGATTCTGAATGACTGTCCACCCGTCTGCTTCACTTTAAAATGTACGTTATTTTATTTAGCAGTGTTCACTAAAGAAAAAAAAGTATAAACTGGAGGCAAAAACTGACGGCTGAACTTACGAGAAATTGAAGCATTTTAATGTACAATCCAGGGTTGTAACATGTTTATGTTCTGCATTGACAACAATGAAAGACGCTGTAAATGTGCAAGTATACATCGCGATAAAATGAATTATTCATCATAATCGGTCACATTTTCTCTCCAATACATTCGCCATAGCTTATCACCTTTTCAATTCCATAATATTCGCCATAGCCTATTGCATTTTCTCTCCAATATATTCGCCATAGCTTATCACATTTTCAATCCCATATATTCGCCAAGCCTATCACATCTTCATTACCATAATTGTATTCGCCATAGCCAATTACATTATCTTCCTGATATATTCGCCATAGCCCATCACATTTTCAGTCCCATATATTCGCCATAGCCTATCAAATTTTCTTCCTGATATATTCGGCATAGCCTATCACATTTTCTTCCTGATATATTCGCCATAGCCTATCACATTTTTTTCCGGATATATTCGCCATAGCCTATTACATTTTCTTCCTGATATATTCGGCATAGCCTATCACATTTTCTTCCTGATATATTCGGCATAGCCTATCACATTTTCTTCCTGATATATTCGGCATAGCCTATTACATTTTCTTCCTGATATATTCGGCATAGCCTATCACATTTTCTTCCTGATATATTCGGCATAGCCTATTACATTTTCTTCCTGATATATTCGCCATAGCCTATCACATTTTCTTCCTGATATATTCGGCATAGCCTATCACATTTTCTTCCTGATATATTCGGCATAGCCTATCACATTTTCTTCCTGATATATTCGGCATAGCCTATCACATTTTCTTCCTGATATATTCGCCATAGCCTATCACATTTTCTTCCTGATATATTCGCCATGGCCTATCACACTTTCAATCCTATATATTCGCCTTAGCCTGTTACATTTTCTCCCCGACATATTCGCCATAACCAATTACATTTTCAGTCCGACATAAGTGCATTCAGACAGAAACAGCTCCAGGTCTTCCAAAGAGCGCAGCGTTCGCCAGTGGTCCGCATGTGAAATAGAACTGAGTATTGGCGTGGCGACTTGAATCTCACTCAAAGTCTGTCACAAAACGGGATGTCTGTGCTAGCCTTATAAGATATGTGCAATCTGCTCCAAGTGCTGTTCTCTTCGGTTCTCAAAAAACGTAGCTTCTCCACGAGATCTTTCAGCGTTTATGATTTCACACACACACACACACACACACACACACAGGGGAGAAAGAAAGAGAGAGAGAGAGAGAGGCTCACTTCGTTGTATCATTGTTCAGATAATTGAATTATACGTTCGTCCAAAGGCTTTTTTTTTCTCCAGCAACGAATGGTGATTAGCTAAGTGGAAACAGCTATATAAATAACCATCAGCTCACCAGACTGTGTGTGGTGTAAATTTCGCCCCAACCGGTTCACAACCATGATAAAATCAACCACTTTTCACACTCACACTGCGACATCAGTTTGGTTTTTCCAGACCAGACTGCGCACTTTTCTACTGGAACACTAAATACTTGGCACATTCTTGTCAGTGATCTCTAACTGTTTAGTATATAGCACGTTCACACACACACACACACACACACTCGCTCATGCTGAGCTAAGCTTTGGACATAAAAGCAGCGACAGCAGGAAACGCTGTGTCTGTGGCGTAGTTACTGGTTCATGTTGATTCAGCTTGTGAAAATAACCCTTTCGAAATAACGAGCTGAAATCGATGGGAAGACTAAGAACATGTTAAAAGCAACATTAAATTATGTGAATGAGATTCCATCAGCACGGTGTCACTAGAATCTTGTGAAATTCTTGGAAAGACGAGTAAAATACAATGGAAAAGACGCGAAATCTGGTTTTCACGGTGTATATTTTGATTTTGTTTTCCCAAGACATTTTAAATATGATATATCCTTAAACATGAAAATCATACTCTACCAAATAGGTACGGTGGCCAAATGGTTAGAGCGATATATTCACGCCGTAGTTTCCTGAGCTCAATCCCCGGTTTGGGCGCACCAGGTGGGTAAAAGGAGGAGACTTTTCCGATCTGCCGGGTCAACATACGTGTATAGATGTTAGTGGCAGAACCCCCATCGTGTTTGTACGCACGCAGATAAAAATAATACACACGTAAAAAAATCTTATAATTCATGTCAGCGTTCGGTGGGTAATGGAAACTAGAACACACCCAGCATACACACCGGCCTCCGAAAACGGCCTATGGCTGCCTGTATGGCGGGATAAAAACGGTCAAACACGAAAAAGCCTAATCGTGTGTACAAGTGAAAGTAGTAGTTGAGACCACGAACGCCGGAAAAGAAGAAGAAATTCAACAAGTTATTTCTACGGTGATGACAATACAAAAAGAAATAGTTGTACCCATTTTGACGAAAAGTCGCACCGAACTGTTGTCAACAGAATTTTTGAAGCAATAAGTCACATTGTTAACAACGACATTACGAAACTTTTCGTTTGCAGCAGACAAAAATGTTCTTCGTTCGTGGGCTGTGATTCCCTTGTTCACTGGTATGCACGAGTGGGCTTCTCCGTGTCAGGCCATTTTTACCCCAACCATGTTGGCAGTCATACTCCGTTTTCGGGTTGGGGCTGGGGGACACCAAATTTTTGTTCAAACTAAAAGTCGTGTTATCGTTATGAACATAGACTACAACGAAAAAAAAAATCGCCTTGCAGGGCACATCATTAATCAAATAAACTGAATTCGTCCAGAAAACCCTGGCCATTACGTGCATGCAGCCCACTGTGAAGGTAGACATTTTTGACACTAACACTGTCCATTCTTCACGTGGCTTCATGAATATTGCTGCACTTGCTGTGCATGACGGTTTAACGGGCCGGTGAACACGTGATGAATTTGCTTCCAGTTCCTGTCAACCCCCCCCCCCCCTCCTCCTCCCCCCCACACTCCTCTTCCTCATTAATACCCTCCGCCCCCACCCCGCAACCCCCTCCCACATAGCAGGCCTATTTGTATGAATAAATGATTTAAAAAATATTTTAAAAATCGGGGGTGGGAAGGAGGGAAAGGGAAAACATCAAAATAACCTTCGCTCAAGCTCTTGCTCGCTTTCACACTTTCACACATGTATGCACGCGCTCGTATTGACACAGGCACGTGGCAGCACGCGCACGCACTCACTCTCGTTCAGACGTGTGCGCGTGCTCCCTCATTCAGACAAGCATGCGAATACTTCCCCCTTTGTTTCTCTTTCACTCAAGCGCCGCGCAGGTATGAGGAGCGCACTGGTCCGCTTTCTCGCGCGCATCCAGTCACATGCTCAAACACGCGCACGCGCGCACATATTCTTGTTTGAGTCTCTTTTATTCCTGTGCGCATGCGCACACATCCATTCTTTCATTATCATAAAATTTTGTTAGCGTTGAGACATGTTCACAAACTGACACATATTGACACTGTCTTGAACGCCTCCCTCGCTTTCTGTCTCTGTTCAATTTTACTTCGAATGAGCTGAGGGAGAGGAGGGGGAAAGAACTGAATAGACAAGGAAAGGTGGTGTATTTGGAAAGTCGTTAATAAAAATTTTAAAAAGAACGAACATAGACATTAAAAGCATTCCAACACAACTCAACACAACACAACACACACACACTGCGCTACACAACACAACAACAGAAAATGTCGGAATAACCCCCACGCCCCCCATACTACCCCCAAGTTTTCCAGACATTCCAACATTATGCATGCAGTGGCAGACAGGAAGGTAGGAGCAGCAGCAGCAGCACACGGCTCAGCTCGTGCCAGCCTGTCGATCCTCCACACACCGCTCGGTCCTCTCCGCCTTCTATTCCTCGGGTCCCCGTGTTCCAAGCACCGCCCCTCTGATAATAAACATGTTTTCCCACCGCTCGTTTCACGGATTAGTGCACTCAGTAAAAACAGAAGCGGCTGACTTGCAGGCGGCAGCCCCACGAGAGTGGGAAACCCGACCCTGGGGCTGGGGCTGGGGGTTCCCCCCTCCCCACAACCTCTCTTCCCCCGCCACCCTCCCCATCCTCTGGCGCGCGCCGCCGTGCCGAGCTTGTCGCCATTATCAGGTCGTGTGCACAGGGCCTGTGCCGCGTGCTTCCGTGTGTGTCGCGCGGGCTGCACGTGCTGAAGGCATCAGCGCTGTCTGGTGTGTGTGGTGTGTGTGTGGTGGTGGTGGTGGGGGGTGGGGGGTGGGGGTGGGAGTGGTGGTCTGTGAGAAAAGGCATCGGTCACTGCTATCTTCTTTGGGGTGGGGGTGGGGAGTTATTTTGATGTGGGTGCTCTGTACTGTCAGCAGGGGTGGAAGAACGTGGAGGTTCGGTATGTTCCATCTGTGTGTGTGTGTGTGTGTGTGTGTGTGTGAGAGAGAGAGAGAGAAAGTGTGTGTGTGAGAGAGAGAGAGAGAAGAAGAAGAAGAAGAATCGTTTATATTTGTGTTATTCATGTTCTTCTCTCTCTCTCTCTCTCTCTGTGTGTGTGTGTGTGTGTGTGTGACTCCGTCTGTATCTTTCTTGTCTGTCTCTACCTTTGTTGTATATTTTGATGACCGTGATGGTAAAGTGTTAGGAACATGTTTTTTTGGCTTCACTTTTTGTCCCCTCTGAAAATAACGAACATGCACTGTTCACTCTAATCACGGCCGTGCACTCTATAGACATATAACTCTGTGGTACACTCCCACAAGATCGGTACTACTGTAGGCAAGTGCCAGGCACGAAGCAAGCCACTGGATAAAGACGGACAAGGGCCAGCTGGTGTCGGCACGTGTGTGGCGGCCTGTATGTCTGGCTCTTTCATGGTACAGCCAGCGACATGGACAGGAAGCGTCCTTGTTCAGTTTCGGAGCATTGACCTGTTGTGTATTGAAAACTGTAAACTTAATCACAGTAGGTCGCAGCTGTGCTGACATCAGTCATGATACAGATACGGTAATCCTGACGAATTGTAAAACCCTATCCTGCTTGCAGTTAAAGTTGCCATGCTGTCGACTTTTCACAGTCACATGGAATTTAGCGTGTACGAAGTAATTAAATGGACTATGCTTTCGTACCAGGCGAATGTTTGAAAAAAAAAAAGAAAAAAAAAAGAAGAGAGAGATGGAAGGCGTGTGGTGTGAATGATTATCGTGGAGGACTACGGGATCAAATACTTCTGGATTAGAGGAGGGATACAACATCAACAAAACGGGAAATGTAGGTCATGTCCCCAAATGGCACAAACACAAAAAGGATTTCTGAGGCACAGTATGAACTGTATTTCTTCCAAACAGCCTGTCAGGGGTTCGTTAAGAATTCTTTCCCTATCAGTTTGTTTTGTACAGCCACGGTTTCTGCCTGTACCAGAAGGAATAAGAGTTTACCACACGGGGAGCAGTGAACACGACAGACACACCGGGGACTTCATTCCGGGCCACTGTGGGTGGTTGCACAGAGCTACACTGGCACCAGAAGGGTGGTGGTGTCGCTCGGCACAGGGATGTTCAGTACCGTCCGTTCTCTCTCCGCCCCCGTCCACCCACATCTTCTCCCCTTCCCTTCCACTATCAGTCGCGCACACCGGGGGTGGGGTGGGGATGGAAGTGGAGGGGGCGGGGGAGGGAGGGACGTGGAGGAAGACATGAACGAGAGTTCAATCGATGTGTGGTAGTCACGAGTTTTGCTTGCCGTCAGCAACAACACTCACCTGGACCACTTTACCTCTTCACGTGTCGGTGTTTCCTGCTCCGCTCTCTATGTCAGTCTGCGTCGACCCTTCCGTCATTTTGGATCTTGTTTGGTTTGGAATAGTACTTTGTTTGGTGTACAAAAGTTGTGGTTTTGAATAGTACTTTGTTTGGTGTACAAAAGTTGTGGTTTTGAATAGTACTTTGTTTGGTGTACAAAAGTTGTGGTTTTGAATAGTACTTTGTTTGGTGTACAAAAGTTGTGGTTTGGAATAGTACTTTGTTTGGTGTACAAAAGTTGTGTTTTTGAATAGTACTTTGGTGTACAAAAGTTGTGTTTTTGAATAGCACTTTGTTTGGTGTACAAAAGTTGTGTTTTTGAATAGCACTTTGTTTGGTGTACAAAAGTTGTGGTTTTGAATAGCACTTTGTTTGGTGTACAAAAGTTGTGGTTTTGAATAGTAATTTGTTTGATTTACAAAAGTTGTGTTTTTGAATAGTACTTGGATGTACAAAAGTTGCGTTTTTGAATAATACATTGTTTGATGATGAGATTAGAGGAAACTGAAGTTGTTGCTTCTGAGGATAATTCGGAAAGGTTGCTTTGGTATAGACCGTCAAGAGGCGAATAGGCCTAACTGTATTTTCTTTCTTTCCTTTTTTTACCCCCATTCTTCTGTGTACGCACAGAGCTCTCTTCACATCTCGTTAATCTCACAGGGCTGCAGTAAAAATTCTAACTCCACAGCACACTTCTATCCACATAATGAACACCCACATTACTTTTACTCTTCCTATGTCGTGGACATGACTATATCCCCTGCATTCCCCTCTTTTCCTGCCAGCTATTTCTCCCTCTTCTCCTTCTCCCCCATTCCTCCCCGCCTCTCTTTCCTCCTTCACCACCCCTCACTCTCTGTGTGATTCTGACAGGTCTACGAACGCCGTTGCAATGCAGACAATAATCATAATGCGCAGCTTGCTGTCAACCTGTATTCCGGGTCTTGTTTTCTCGTGTTCACCTGTCTCACCTTGATTCCCTCCTCACTGAACCCTGATGAAACAAGACAGGGGAGCAGGGGTATGGTGCCACAGTCCTCTTTTTCTCCTTGTGGGTTCAGTCGGACCGTCAGGCCCCGTGTGCGTGTGTGTGTGTGTGTGTGTGTGTGTATGTGTGCGCGCGCACAGGAGGGGTGGTGGTCGGAGGGGCTCGCAGAGGAGAGAGGGAAAGGTTTGGAGGTGGTGCGGGGGAGAGGGGGAGGGGCTCACGGCTGATTGCAGAAACCAAGGGCACCGAGTTGAACAATAAACTCGCATGAGGGCTGCAATCAGTTCCGTGCATGATTTTTCTACAGTAATGATGATGAAGCCGAGTCTGTTGTTAGTGTAGTGCATCCTAGGTATCCGTCGGGAAAAGGTTTTCCGTCGAGAGAGATCCACCATATTCCTCGTTAGAGATCCATACTCCTTGTTCTAATGATCCATACTCCTTGTTCTAATGATCATGGACGTGGGTTAGCATTTCTGTCTGTCTGGTTAGCAGGCTTACCGTTTTTCTGTCAGCTTAACTCCCGGTAAGACTTTGTGGTCTGCATGGGCATAAAGCAGTATATGATGAGGTCTCTCTTTGTCTCATACACGCGCCTAATGGGGTGTGTTAGGTGTGTCATCCTCTTTACACGTCCCTCCATCCTCCCTACTCTTTCTCTATTACGCGCGCGCGCTCGCACACACACACACACACACACACACACACACACACAACTCGAACCAATGTAAAACACATTTGGGCACGCGCAGAACTGAATACTGTAAAAAAAAAAAAATTAAAAAAAAAACAAACCCGGAACATTGCAAGTTGAATGAAAGTACGCGCACAACAAGGACTGAACCCCCACCCACACCTACACACACACACACACACACAAAACAAACGCTGAAACGCGGTACGTCAGTTCGTTGCCAGACTGCTTTGCTCGCTTGCTTACTTGCTTGCACTTCGACTATAGCTTTCCCCCCATGGCAAAAAGTCTTCATGGGATTGTTAAAGGTTAGAGGGGGGAGGAAGGGGTAGAGAGAGAGAGTAAAGGAAGAGGGAGGAGGGAAGGAAAGGGCTGTAGCTGTGTGTTGTTGTTGGCTGCTAGCCATATTGCTTTTGCCTCCCTCCCCCTGCCTCCCCCCCCCCTCAACCACCCACCCCCTCTCTCCCCATCCCTCACTCCTGCACTACTACTCTTGTTGTTGGCGGTTTGCTGCTGATGCTTTGCTGCAGCGAACGAACGAAGTAAAGGGAGGAAGGAAGCGAGGCAGCGCAGGCCATTGTCAAACCACTTGGTTGGCATCAGCACGGCCACACGTTCAGCGCCAGGCTAGCTCTGACGTAAATGCCTTTCCAAGTGGCCCGTCCGTGCCGCTGTGATGTGCTGGTGGGCGTTTAGTGCCTGCATGGCTGCTTCTACTGTTCCCTGCGCAACACGCTTTTCCTCGCCTCTCTCTCTCTCTCTCCTGTGCACCCTTCCAGCTTTTCCTTTCCCTTTTTGTTTGTTGTTTTTACCTCGTTAATTAAAAGTATCACCTTCTCTTCTTGGTATTTTTCATGGGGACTCTGTGTGTGTGTGTGTGTGTGTGTGTTCTGTCTGTGTCTGTGTGTGCATGATAGATGCACAGAGAGAGAGAGAGAGGGGGGGGGGGGGGGTGAATAAGAGACTGCAGAGTACCTGTTTATGAATATATTGAACAAGAAGATGAAAAATTGATGAGTATCACATATGTAAGGTACGTGTCTTTTGTGTTACGGTGGTGTGACAAGAGAGAGAGAGTCACAATGTCAGACACAGAGAGTGGGGGTGGGTGGAGGGAAGGAGGGAGCTGTGCTGTACAGACGCCCAGGAGGCAGAGTTTCCTTCATGAGGTGTCCAGATGGTAAAGCAAGTCAAGGCTCCAAGATCGCGTGGATTGCCGCAGCCAAGCTGTCAATCATCGTCACAGGAAACGCTAGGATTCCGGAGCCACGCCTGAAGCACGTGCAGCCACAGAGCAGCTTCCAGCCTACTTTACTGTGTGTACCCTTCCACACCCACTGGGTCTCAGCGCCCAGAAACCCCGGGGAAAAAAGAAGAAGATAAAAAGAAAAGAGAAAGAAAACATGTACAAGTTCCAAGCAGCCTCGGTGCCAGGTTCTTGACACGTGCGTTTCTAGCTCAAATGACTGAGCGAAGTTTGAATTTTATTTCACAATATGTCTAGGGGGGATATGGTTATATCATCCTCCTTCACAGCACACATCAGATCATAGACAAAACACGAAAGGGTGTGTCAAAGCCGGTATTTGATTCAGCTTTGTTGATTTGCTACGTTTTATACTTGGCAACCACTTGCAAACTCTTTGTGTGAATGTGTGCTGATTTTCACTCTCAGAAAATAATTCAATGTGGATTTTGGAGGTCTGTTCAGGAAGTAGGAGAGGGGGCAGGAGGTGGGGGGTGGGGGCAAGGAAGCCAGCATAAATCCTTCCTAACACCACACGCCTGGTATGCTGATCCAATCCAGTCTCGGGTCTGATATGCAGAACACAAGTACACGAGTACACACACCTACGTCTGAGAGGAAAGAAAGTTTTGCTGGCCAGACTGGCATGAATGCATGTAGGTTCCCAGTCTGCTGGTTATATTGTCAGTATTTGTAGTTGTCTTAGTTACCACTATTTGTTGTTTTACTGTGCCGTGCTAAGTGTGCATATGATGAAGGGAACGGTCAGGCACAAGACAGAACGAGATCCTGGTGACGTAAAGTTAATTAAAATGAAAACGATTACCATTAAGTGTTTCTATGCTGACCTGTCTATCCCTGCAGATTACGGCTGTATGGTTTAAGGAATACGTCTTCACAATCAACAAGCGACAGGGAGACTGCTTGGACAAGCATATAACGGGGACAATGCTTATCGAAATTATCTCTAAATATTTATTGCCACAGTAAATGTTTATCGTATATATATATATATATATATATATATATATATATATATATATATATATATATATATATATATATATATATATATATATATATTATAAGGACCTTGGTTTCGTTCAAATCAAATAAAACCATTTTGTTTATTGTCCAGCTGTTCGCAAAGGGACCATTCAGGGCTGAATACCAGTCAGTTTTTAAAATCAGTGATTAAAAAAAAAAAGAAAAAAAAAAAAGCTTTTCTGTACATTTCCGAAAACACAAACTGCACCCACGAGCCTCTAAAACGTAAATATGCGACCGGAAGAAAGGAAATGTTGCGCATTGTTAGTGCGTGACTGGATAGCTTGGTGGTAATTGGGCCATGCCTTCAGGAAACAGTCATCTGTTGGACCCAGTCATCGTTATAAATAGAGTCCTGCAGTCACTGTTTCCAGCTGCGTAAAATGTCGAGCATCACTGCCTGCAGCCAAAGTCTGCAGATACCCAGGTGCGCTATTCCTGTCGTTTGGTCACCAAAGCTTAATGACGTGTGTCTGGTGTGGAGAAACAAAGACCGAATACAGAAGCAAAGACGGTATCTTTGGTAAAGGGAATGCTGACGGACGCCGTTTTGCCTTCAAAAGTCCGGTGTATGAAGAGATACTTGTGAAGAGATATTTAGGTGGTATACCCACAATCAGAAGTGAACTCAGGACTCATCAGTGAAGACTAATGGGGTGTGTGGCCCCTGTGTGACCCGAGACAGGCAGGACGGGGATCCAGCAAGGCTGTGTAAGCCTCCCGTAGAATCCGTTCTCCCTGCCGCTCTGCCTTCCCTGATGTGTGTCAGGGTTCATGGTGGTGCATCACCAGCCTCAAAACGTTTAGGAGGATAACGGCACTGTCAGCTAATTGATTCTCCCTCCATCCCTCCAGTCCCCCTCTATCCACTCGCATGTCCCTCCAAAATCGATTTATACTGCACCATATGTGTGTGTGTTTGTGTGTGCATCATGCGAGCATGCACTGTAAGCCTAATGAACTGGTGTGTCTGTCTCTGATGTCTCTAGACCTGCGCACGGTCCCCCCCCCCCCCCACACACACACACAACAAAAGACGTTGTTCTCGTTCCCAGTGGTGTTTTGTTCTGTCAGGCTACCCCCTCTTGTCGCCGTACTGGTGTGGTGTGTCAACAACGTGTGCCCTCCTCCCTCCCCCCCTCCCCCGCAAAGGCGATTCATTTACACCCCCAGCGTCGCTTCGTTACAGTGTCGACTCGGCTCCCTAATATACTGGCTGCTCCACCACTTGTCTGAAATATACTGGCTGCTCCACCACTTGTCTATGATCAGGTAAGAAAAGGACCCATCGTGACAACCACGTCTACGGACCACGAAGACAAGTCACGACGTAAACTAATGTTCTCTTGATGTACAACACTGTATCTCTCGCATGGACGAGGTGTTGAAGGAATGACCCTTGTTTGGATTTTGGGGGAGGGGTCCTTTGTCTTTAGTTCTTGCACGTGCACGACCATTCCCTACAATGGAGTCACACTACTATAAACCACTGAAACTGCTGGAACACCCATTTTCAAAAGCAGTTTTCAATACTTTATGCTCATGAGTTTAATGAGAAGCTTGTGGTAGATTATACGCAGTCTGCACAATAACATCCCCTGTCGATGAAATATATTCAAACTTTTATGAAGTGGTCCAGTTCTTTCTTGTTTTAGAAGGCTGTATTATGTTAAAAGCGGACTGTGCGGCACGCCCACTTCACTGCGCTGGGTGTAATGGAGCTGACAAGTGATCTGTCTGCACTGGGGTGTGTGTGTGGGGGGGGAGGGAGAGGCTTTCTCACCTGTTTCCCTGGTGATAAACGCGCCTGCAAAACCAATAGTATCAGAGCATCACGGTTCCCCGCTTCCTCTGCTGTCTGTGCAACATCTCAGGCTACTGCCCCCGCCCCCCCCCGCCCCCCCCCCCCTCTGTGTGTGTGTGTGTGTGTGTGTGTGTGTGTGTGTCCTTGTGCTTCTGTCTCTCGCCTCTCTCTGTGTCTCCTTTTTAAAACTTTAATTCGTTGTCTAGTTGTATTAAAAAAACAAACAAAAAAGACTTGCTACCTAATTTGTTTCAGCATGGGATTTCGTATATCAAATCAAATGAAATCGTAGTTTCTTATACTGAGCCCGGCTTACCTCAAAGGATACTTTTTTCAGGGCTGAATACCCGTCTGTTTATAAAACCAGTCGAAGTAAACAAAATAATGTCAACGTTCGATTTGTGTATATTATTGTTGTTTGTATGTGTATGTATGTATGTATATATATATATATATATATATATATATATACATGTAGAATCAATAGGTGGGATCGGATATCCAGTATTGTTTTTGTTTTGTTTTTTTTTGTTTTTTGAACTCGGATTGTTGTTTATATCAATCTGTCTGTCTGTCTCTCTTCCTTCCCACCCCCTCCACTGCCCTTGTTATACATTTTGTTTGTTAAAGAACTCCAGAGTAGGAGAACTGGAGCGGAGAGGAAGGGTAGAGGCAAAGTGAGGCAATCAGTTTTCTGTTTCTGAAATGTTGAACCAATCGATACCTCTCCGTCACACAGAACAATGAAAGACCACCGAGTTATATTTTATTTCTGTTTAACGACAGACTTCTTGTTGGAGGCGTGTGGTTTAGATAAAGCCGGGGCTGTTGAGTTACTGTAACACCCATGGACATAATAATATGATTTGTCTGTGAGGAGATATTCCCAGGTAAGGTTCATCCACATACTAGACAATTACACGTGCAGTGTGTTTAAGAGTTTGCACTTTCGTCTCCACTATTTCTGTTTTCGTTCAGATCCCCTGAGTGTACTGGTTTGGGGGGAGGGGCTGGTGTGGGGGATAAGGGCTGGTTGAGTGGGCTCTGACTGCAAACGTACAGCCGTCATGCAGACCAGGCCAGCAGACAGACAGACAGACAGACAGCACAGAGCTCTCTGTTACTTACTACAGAAAGGTCGTTGCACGGGGCTGTTGTTGGGAGGGCGGCACGTTAAAAGCGATCAGTGTCAGTTGATAGGTGGCAGCTGTGTTCTTCATCTCCTCTTTCATTCTCTCTTCCCTTTACTACTGCTCTCAGATCGCACGGTTTGAGCGCGAACGGCAAGGCGAAACTGTAAGGTATCGCGATCTTCTGGTTAGTAGCAGAACACTACACCTGTAGCCGGCAGCAGCAATGTAGAGTTTATGTGGACGTTCAGTCTCTGTACCGTTCAGTGTGCATGAACTGCCTCCTCCACCAGTCTGCGTGCTCGTCTCAATATCTGCCTCTCGGGCTTGGAGACCCACACGGAAGGAAGGAAGGAAGGAAGGATGGAGAGAAACGGGGTGAGGGAGTAGGGGGGAGTGGTGAATAAAGAGATGGAGGTTAAGATGGGAAAAAAAAAGTTTGATGTTTTTGTTTTTTCCTGAGCCCAGTTGAGGTGAGGGGGGGGGGAGTGTGGTTAAGGGGGTGAGATGAAGGGATGGATGGCGGTGTTGTAGAGACTGGGGTGGGTAGAGAGAGAGAGAGGGGGGGGGGGGGGGGTAGTGGAAGAAAGATATGTGACCATGTTGCTCGCGCTTTCACGCAGGCACAAGCATGCAGATGCCCCAGCTCAAAAACAAAACAGCATGGCGCGACTCTTCGGTACGCCTGCACTGACATTAAAAGGATGAAAGATTGGATGGACATATTATCATCCCTTTAGGTGTGCGCTCTCTCTCTCTCTCTCTCTCTCTCTCTCTCTGTGTGTGTGTGTGTGTGACATGGAACCAGGAAGCGAAAGTTTCTCAAATTGAAGATAAATGTAAGAAAATAAATTTCGAGAGACTCTATATCAATCCCATCAATAATAAGCGTTTTCTCCTTTTCTTGCACAAATGATATTGTGCTCAGATTTTTATTTTTCTGTTGAACTTCTTTTTTTCATTTTCAACACTTCTCCGACGAAGAGTATATCATTTAATTCGTCTTCGTTTAAATGAAAAATGTTTGCATTTAAAAAATTAAAATAATTTAGATAGAACAGACACTACTGGGCTAAGTAATTCAGAACGATGGGGAAACAGTTCTTTCTGTGCTCTAAACCTTCTTGTTTAGTCGATGATAGGACTGATGTACGTCTGTCCAAAAGTGAATGCGCCCCAAGCTCGATTTTACGTGAAAAGTACCTTTACTTGTGTTCTCAGAGAGAGACAGGAGGGTGGGAGTGGGAGTTTCTATGATCACATTTCCCATCCCGCCATGCGATTTTCAACAAATGTTTCTTCTTTTCCGACACTCAGAATCACAATAATGATAGCATTTATATATAGCGCTGAATCTTGTGCAGAGACAAATCAAAGCGCTTTCACACCAGTCATTCACACGCATACATCACTCTAAAACTGAAGAAGAAACTGAAGACAAGGAAGAGGAAGGGGAGGGAGGCTATCTTGTGAAGAGGTGGGTTTTAAGGCCAGACTTGAAAGAGCTGAGTGCGGAGACCTGACGAAGCGAAAGAGGAAGTTCATTCCAAATGCAAGGTCCAGTGACAGAGAAAGAACGGCGTCCAACAGTGGAGTGTTTGAATCTGGGTATGCGTAAACATAGTGGATCCGAAGCCGATCGTAAAGAGTGAAGTGTAGAGGTGAAGGCAGACACAAAGATCGGAAGGGGCAGATTTGTGAATACATTTATAACATAGAGTGCTGATCTTGTACTTTATTCTGTGTGAGACAGGGAGCCAAAGGAGATGTTGCAAAAGAGGAGTGATTTGCTCAGATCTTTTCTTTTTGAGGACGGGTCGGGTGGCAGAGTTTTGTATGCGCTGAAGGGACTGAATGGATGAAGCAGGCAAACCAGACAATAGGGAGTTACAGTAGTCAAGGCGAGAGAGAATGAGAGAAACGACAAGTCTAGATGATGCGTCGGTGGACAGATATTTCCGAATGGAACTGATGCGTCGCAATTGACAGTATCAATTGACAATTGCATAGATAGTGTGTTGTCAAGGACAACGCCGAGATTTTTGACTGAGTTGGAAAGAGGAATGGATGTACTGTCAAGTTAGATTTTGTCAGTTGTGATGGAAGAGAGTTTTTGTTTAGTTCCTATGATCATTGCTTCGGTTTTGTCTGCGTTCAATTGTAACGTATTTAGAGTCATCCAGTTTTGAATGTCCAGGAAGCATTCTGATGTTTCCTGCAAGAGCGAGGACAATTTTTCAGGGGTATCACTCTTCTGAAGTTGAGTGTCATCAGCATAGGAATAATGACTAACATTGTGGTGGTTGATAATTTCAGCGAGAGGAGCAGTGTACAGTGTGAAGAAAACTGGGCCTAAAACAGATCCCTGTGGGACTCCGTGTTTGATTTTAACAGGTTCAGACTGGAAATTATCGACGATGACAGACTGGAATCGATCAGTGAGATAAGATTTGAACCAGTTGAGAACAGTGCCGCTGATGCCAAATGTAAAATGAAGACGGGAAAGAATTGAATGGTCTATCGTGTCAAAGGCGGCTGACAAGTCGAGAAGAGTGAGAATGGAATTTTTTTCCTGAGTCGGATGCTAGTAGCAGATAGTTCAGGATGTGAAGGAGAGTGGTTTCGGTGCTGTGGTCAGCACGATAGGCAGACTGAAAAGGGTGGAAGAGATTATTGAAACAAAGGTGGTGGTTGAGCTGCTTCAGGACAGATTTTTCAAGGAGTTTGGACAGGAAAGGAAGGTTAGAACTGGTCGACAATTTTTCAAAATGTTTGCATCAAGGTTGGGTTTCTTCAGAAGAGGCCGGACGATTGCAGTTTTGAAAGTGGACGGAAACGTTCCAGTAGGAAGGGATGAGTTGACAATGTTGGTGATTGTGGGGAGAAACTGTGAGACACACTGGGAAAAGACAGAGGCTGTTATGGGATCGAGTTCACAGGATTTTATTGTCATTTTTCAGGATTTCATTCACTTCTGTTTCAGTTAATGGGTTGAAGGAATGGAGAGGAGTGCCGTTGAATTGAGGATGAGGATGAACAGGTTTGAAAGGCAGTTGGTCCAAGTTCGTACGAATATTTTGGACTTTGTCGAAAAAGAAAGAGGAGAAGACATTGGGGAGTTCAGATAAAGTGTAGGCAGAAGGAAGAGGAATCTTTATTGCGGTACCAAGAAGATTTGACATGATAGAATAAAGAGATTTGGTGGATGTGGCTTCGAGAACTTGAGAAGAAAAGAAGTTTGTGTTCGCTGATGAGATCATATCTTTGACTTTTTTTTTTCCTGAGTGTGTGTGTGTGTGTGTTGGGGGGGGGGGGGGGGGGGTTCGGAAGATCTGATTATGGACTTCCAGTGTTGTTGATCGCCACAGACGACATTTGCGTTTTGCGAGTCGAATGTCTTGTGTGTGCACACGTTTCGCGTGTGAAGACCATCATTTCCTCACAAATTTGGGGTCACACACACACAACAGGTGTTTGCATCACACAGCGTCACTATAAATTTGTAAGAAAATTATGTCACTTCAGCATTCTTTGTTCGTCGACAAATCTTACCATGGTTTTTCATCAAATATTTTGTCTGAAATTTCGTCCATGTTAATGAATGTAGATAAGATCATATCGTATTGGAACTGAAAACTGATTTCAGTACTTGCCAGACTGCCAGCATTTTAAGACGAAATTTGCGAGAGAAAAAAAAGAAAAGAAAAAAATTTTTTTAAGGGGGTGCGGGTGGTGGGGGGCTTACAGAACTGATCAAGATTCTCCCTGTCTTGTCATCCCCCTTTCTCTATCTGTCTTTGTGTGTCTCACACTTTCCACCCCCCCCCCCCCCCCCCCCTCTCTCTCTCTCTGTCTGTCTGGAGTCTGCTTTGTTAAAAGCAATTTACGTCTGTTCTGTTATACCACATTCGTTTGTCAAATTACGAAAAGTATTTATATCTATATTTGCTGTAAGTCGTTTTAAAGTGATCTACAGTGTTAGAATCTCTCTCTCTCTCTCTCCTCTCCCCTCTGTCTTCTTCCTCTGGTCTCCTGCGGGGGATTTCCCACTTCTGTGCCACAAGTTGATCCAGTAACTGAATGATTTGGTTCGACGCGCACACACGCACGTGCACTAATCTCTCTCTCTCTCTCTCTCTCTCTCTCTATATATATATATATATATATGTGTGTGTGTGTGTGTGTGTGTGTGTGTTAACCGACCTGTGTGTCTTGTGTGTCTGAGCCGTGCTGGTGTTGGAAGTGCACAGACGGGGAACGTAGTGGGGTGGAGTAGTGTAGGGGGACGGGGGTGTGGGCGGAATGCAGGGGGTGAGATGTGTTGCACGTGGAGTGGGAGGGAGGTTGGGGGGGAGGGGAGATGGGAGGATGAAGGAGAAGCGGGGGAAAAAATAGGGACTGCGGAGTGGGGGTGGGGGAAAGCGCGCGGTAATTGGTGCCAGTGGTGTAGCACAACCCCCCCCACCCCACCCCACCCCAACCCCACCCCACCCCAGCCCCCTCCTTCCTTGCAGCGCCGACTTCGTCCGCCACCACCATCACACATACACACACGCACACACACACACACACACACACATATGCCGCGCGCGGCCTGCACGTGCCAAGGTTTCCCCCCACCCCTCCACCACCAGCAGCACCACCCTCCCATCTCCACACGCCCCTGCCTTCCCAGCAGACTGCTGACATCACTGTGTGCCGCTGTTGGGCTGCTGTTACTGCTGTTGGTGCAATCTTCCCCTGTGCCATCAGTGCAGCCTGTTATTTGTACACAATGAACACCTAGTTCCTCTGGCCATGCTACATGACACAGCAGCAACAGCAGCAGACGTGAATACAGGGTGGTGGGTTTGCATGTGTGTCGAGTCTTTTGTTTGTTTTTTGCTTTTGTTCTGGCCTCTCATGCACTGGTTTGGTTTGGTTTTAGTTTTATTTATTCAGTCCACTCTTTTGCTAAAAGTTTAACAAAGTCAACATTTTCGCGGAGAACAGGCAGCTTATACTTTACATCCATTAATTTTATGGGTTGGTATGTAGGATAATTTAAACTGTGCATTTAACGATTCGTGACAGGCATGTTGCTTGCCTGACACGCTATAAGGTTTCAATGGATACTGTAATAAAGACTGTCCCCCACTGACACATGCGCAGCAAGAGAGAGAGAGAGAGAGAGAGATCTTATGTCTTACCGTAACAGCAAGTGTGGCGGTACCTCAAGCAAAATAACATATTGCGCAATTATTTTCCCCAGCATGACCATGCGTTTAGCAGGGAGCAGTCAGTGTTGTTTTCATCTGCTGTTCCAAGTCACGAGTCAGTTCAACACTTTTGCGAGAAAACTGCACCAGAAGAATGGAACACAGAATACTCTTGTCCTCGTCCGTCTCTATATGTTTATGATGTTTCTTTGTGTGTGTGCGTGCGCGCGCGCTCGTGTGTGTATGATATAAATAGTAGACATACAATGTGGTCTTGTGAAAACCTCAATTGTTTCTGTCATGTGATCTTCCTGAATTCTGCTTGCCGCCCCACCATGTCACGCTGACTTGTTGTTCGGGATAACATCCCATTGTCAAGTGATGTTTTCTGTAAACAAGCTGTTGGTTATTTGCTAGTTCGGAAAAACAGTTCTTCCGCATGTAAGCTGTTGTTTGTAATGGTGCTTTCTCGGAAACCCCACTGTGTGTTCGATAGTGTGAACTGACCACGCGAAGGAGGATTTTGCGACTACAAGAAAGTTGTTTCCAATGGTGAACGACAAAATGTTTAATCCAGTCCTCTGGAACAGTTGGGCAAGAAGCTGAAGAAGGCTCTTTGGAACAGTCGGTAAGAAGCCAAAATAGTCATCACTGGAAGAACGGACAAGATAAAATCAAATCATATCGCTTGAAGCACCGCAAAGGGGCCATTTCAGAGTTGATTACCCCAGTACTGAAACCAGTTGAAGAGAACACGAAATAATGTGGAGAGATCAATTAAGGTTATACTGACCAAATCATCTATGTCTCGCTTAGTCCATATAAAATTCAAATTCAAGTTTTTTTGTAGTGAAAATAAAGTAAAAGATAGAAGGACCCACGTATTTTCAGTCCGAGTAAAATTTGAATTTAATATATTGATTTCCTTCAGGACCTGGAAAAGACGGTCCGAGCAGACATCTTTGAACAAAAATATTCATGGAGTTTACGTAAAATTCCGTACCTGACGTAAGACTGAGAGTTTACGTAAAATTTCTTACCTGACGTAAGGCTGACGAGTTCTACTTTCTGCTGTGTCCCTCTGCAGAAGTGTGATCACATAAGGTGTTTTAGTGGGGAGCGGAGGGGTCGGCCAGTTGAGTTGTTGAATGCAAAAGTGCATCACATCTTTGTGTTTCCACAGAAAAAGGCACCGCTTCTTTGCCCCACTTCTCTGGCCCCACCCTCTCTCCTCGCTCCCTCAGCCCTCCTCCGCATTCACACACGCATGCAAGCGCACGACGCACATATCTTGTGCAGTATACTTTCATTGATGTTTCGTTTTTCTTACTTGGGTTTTTTGGTTTGTGTTTATTCTGGTTCCAGCTTGTTTGTAAGTTCAGTTTGTGAGTTTCAATAAGCTACCGATATAGTTCGCACAAGAGTCCCATCGATGGAAATGTGAAGTGGGTAAAATTTCATTCATTCATTCACATTAAATTCATTTGGCTCTCCTGATCCAGTCTTCAGCCCAATTTTTTTCGACGTACGAAGATGGTACCTACAGTTTGGTGTTGGTGCAGCACCAAAAACTATTTTTGTAACTGCTTGCTGACATTGATGATGATCACACATAATGTTACACTGTGCGTGTGTTTATATAAGTTTGTGCCTGCCTATGTGTGCGTATGTGTTAGGGTAGCTGTTAGATACACATGTATATTAAAATGTATGTATGCAGCGTGTGTGTGTGTGTGTGTGTGTGTGTGCGCGCGCGCGCGCGTGTGTGTGTGCGTGCGTGTGTGTGTGTGTGTAGTCACATTTTGGTGTGTGTATGTAACATAGATATGATGTTTTATGTTAACAAAGCGTTTTTGTAAAGCACCTAGACCAGATTTCTGGATAGTGTGCTATATAAGTATCCATTATTAATATTATTATTATTATTATCGTTCAGTCAGTCCACTTGACTGCTAACTTTCCGAGCTGGCGCTTGCGTGTAGACTGTGCAGCAACGGGTGCTGCTTCGAATGTTTGATATTTCATCGAGTATGCACGGGATTCTAACTTTTTGTTGCACACACTTGATTGATTTTGAACTTTTCTTTCCAAGTAGGCCCCGTCCTCACCCCAACACCACCTTTTCTGTAGCTAAAATTATCTGTCTCTGTTTCTGTTAGGCTTTAGAGTAAACTATCACATCCGGGAACACATGGAATGAAAGAGAGAGTGGGGGATACTGAAACACGATTCTCGATTCTCTCACCCCTATCCCTCTAGCTATTTCTCTGTTTATCCGTCGTTCCATCTCTCTTTCTCCTCTCTCCCACCCCTCCCCCCTCTCTCTGTTTCCTCCAACCGTTCTTCTCTTTTTAATTCATTCCCAAAAAGCAGGTTCATAAGAGGGCGTATATGAATTTCTGTCGACGATTTTTGAAAAACGTTGGTACATATTTTACGGTCGTTTTTACGTTAAATACACTTTTTAATGCGAAAGGTTTATCACGGGAAACAGTATTATTACGATTTTAAACTAAGCGCATGATTTTGTTCTTTTTGGTTTACAGCAATAAGGCATGATACCGCTGTATTGCAGAAAAGCAGTCTTTACGTTTGTAGAAAACTGTTTAAAAAATAAATAAATAAAAATGTTAAAAAACCCAAAAAACTTAGGTTGATTTATCAACCTCGTGGAAGCATGTAAAATAGTGTCAGTTGGTGCACCATCAATAACAATAAGCGCCAGCATCAAAGACAGGAAAACGTTGAAATGTACGGGTTGACATTTCGCTTCAACATCAGCCAGCATGGCAGATAAGAGAGAACTGAATCAGTGAAAAGAAACATTGTGGAATGGTATTTTAAAAGATAATTGTAGATAATGATTACAGCAGTATTACAGAGTTCACTTTTGACAACATTATGCGCACGCGGACACACATGACATTTTTTTAAAAATTATATTTTGAGTGTGGTTTTTGTAGGTCCACTCGCTCATTAATTGAAAAAGAATAGCAACAGCTGTGTTGTAACACTGGAATAATTTTGACGTTTATTTTCTGCTCACGAAAACAACACCTACTGGTACGTTGACTCGCATATGTTTTATTCGTTCAATTCACTGTATTGCATTTTCGAGTTACAACTTGTAACCTTCCTCCCTCCCAAACAAACAAACAAAAAAGCAAAAGGTTTACTCTATTTAGGTCCTTTCTGTGTTCAAATTATAAAAGTATGCACGCCCGTTACAACTGACACGTATTAAATTGCACTGATCTGCCATATGTAATTGTATTAATGGCAGCAGTGATACTTAAATGATTAAGAGAATGTGGTAAATATAGCCTACTTGACGTAAGGGGAAAAAATCGCAGTGTCTCTTAAATCACAAACTCAGAATGCTTTTACCTCGAACTGAACGGAAAGAAAGCGAATGTCGCTGGAACTATTATGGAGATTTTTTTAAGGAGCGGAAATTACGGGGAAGGAAATTCTTTAAAAGTTAGTATGAAGTGGGGTGCAATCTGTATGCGTTTAAATGAGGCACCGAGGTAAACATGCAACTGGACAATTTCATGTGATAAGTATAATTTCAGGTGATAAGTATAATGAAATATTTATAAATGATGTTAGTATTTCGGTTGTACAGATGTTTTACGTCTTTAATGTTTATTTTGTTTGTTTCAAGATTGCATAGTGCGTATATCTTTTATCTGATGTATTCACTATATTGAAATAGTACGTTCGGGAGATGTATGTATCAGGAGTGGGTTGCCTTTTTTTCCGGAATAAATTTGAATCTTGCTAGATGATACGCGATCGCATGCACATCATCCGTTCTTAGCTGTGGCGACGTAAATATACTCGTACTAAAACCGTACGATGAATGAAACTTGGGCGTATAAACAAAGTACAGCATACAGGGAAACGTGAAATGCAACACGAATTATTTTATGTTCGTGGGCTGTTCCTACTGTCGTCTGGACAACACCAGTGGGGAACATTCGTTCCGGTATTTGCCCTTAATTAATTACCTTACTAATAAAAAGAAAGCCATGGATCGAATATTGCTTAACGACATTGGACCGTCAACAAGAAAATAATGAAATTGAACGATATCACACCATTTTCTTTATTTTATTTATATTTTTTAATCAGGTTATTGACATAAAAAAAACTGATGAAAATGCGACTTTAAACATCTTGAAATCGGCTTCCCCCGTTTTGAAAGAAAAAAGAGAGAAAAAAAAAAAAGAAGAAAGAAAACCATAAAGAAAAGAAACGAAAAAAAAGTTTCCACTTTGCCACGATTATTTATCATATTTATGCATTTTTGAAAATAACTTTCTGCGTTGTCTCTGTAGTATGCGTTTCCATTTTTTAGACGTTTTAATCTATGAATAATCCATACGCGTTCCCTTTCGCGCACGTTATACGGACACGCGCCCGAGCAATTACAAGCGTGCGCGCCTCTCTCTCTCTCTCTCTGTGATAATCACTGATCTTGTGCGTCCGCACACATGCATCAGAACGAGAACACACACACCACACACACACACACCACACACACACACGCTTCCACATGCGTGTTCACCCGCATGCGTTTGCAAGATAATCATTAAGCAGAATATAATTATGAGTTTGCGTCAGCTTGTTTTCAGCTGGCACCGTGATGACTATATATATACTATCTTTCGTCAACATATTTCGTCGCCGATATTATTTAGTTCTATTAAGTTGCGTGACAACAAACGGAAAATATATGACAATGATATAATTTTGCACAGCAGAGATCTGCACCGTCGCAAACACCCTCCCACCACCCGGTTTTTTTTTGATTTTGTTTTGTTTTGTTTTTTTTGGGGGGGGGGGGGGGGTATTTTTTTCCAAACTGAAGAAAACTGGTGTTTTGGTGGGTGGGTAGAGTGTTTGAAACGAAGCTGGAAACACGTCAAGGACAGAAGTGTGGTCTTCAACGTGGTGGTAGGTTTATGTTTTCTGCACGTCCAGACACTGACTGAGCAGCCGTTGTTGTGTTTACCCCTTAGTTGTGTCCTGTCACCTGCCAATGAAGAGAACGCACTGTTCGTTACAGCATTTTCAGATTATGTACACGGATGGGTGTGTGCTGCTGTCTGGGTGGTTGGCTGCACTTGTCTGGAAAAGGCCTCTGCCAGCGAAAACACTTTTATTTGTTTGGTTGTTGTTTTTTTCAGTCTGGGAATTTTGGCATCGCCTTCACTCTGTGTGTGTGCGTGTGTGTGTGTGTGTGCGCGCGTGTGTGTGTGTGTGTAACGATCTTCTCCATACTCTGGCTTTAAAAAAAAAAAAGAAGTTTGTTTTAGAGGTGATTTCTTTAAAATTGTGAGTACGACTTAAAGAAAGAAAAGGAAAAAAAGCTATCCTTTTTTTTTCTGTTTCTGTCCACGAAAACCACGTATGCAGTGTTTGCGTTCGCAATGCACATGCCAAGACAAAAAAATATAAAAAAAAATATAAAGTTAAAGTGATGTACGTGTTACCACAACTCCGTCTCGGCCTGCATGTCCCCTCTCTCTCCTTCTCTCTCTCCCCGTCTTTTATTTTCCATCTCCCCTTTATTCACCCTTCTTTTTCTCCGGTCTTGGAAGTACTGAGGGGTTATCCCAATAAACAGTCTGCACGCCACCTGTATTTACCTGGATTTAGAAAATGGATCAACTTGATGAACCTAAGCAAAATTGAGACATTCTTCGGCAACAGACATTTGTTTATGACGCACACACACACACGCGCGCGCGCATAACGAACATTATTAATGTTCTAGGGCAAAGTTGACGAATACAACAGGTATTTAGGTTGTTTTTTGTTTGTTTGTTTTGTTTTAATTGAAGAAATCTTAAACCCGGCGGGTGACATCATTTAATATTTATCTTTGATAACACAATTACAACAAAAACACCGTTCTGCTGCTAGTGACTCAGTGCATGCTCCGCAGGGCGTTTCCACACGCATTCAAGTGACAGCACGTTTTCGTCACCGGCTGCGTCACTGAACGCACGGAGATGACAAGAAAATTAATGCGCGTGCAGCTCAGATTAGACATAACACTGTGTTGAAGGGTCGCTTCAAGCATGGGTATTTAGTTCGTTCATAACTGTTGGGAATAACGCTGCATACATCAGTGACGGTGATAAAATACCATGGGATTTATATGATCAACAAGTCTGGTCAACCAAAAACCAACCCGTGATTTTGATGATAGACCTGTGTTATTGTGTAATGCCTGTTGTCTGCACATTATACACAATCAGGCGCAGACACTTACCGATGACGGTTTTACCGAAATCCATTATGTGTGCTACAGTCTTTCTATTCAAACCGAGTATTTAGATATCTGCGCTTATTCTGTGTACAGAGTTGTATCCTGCAGTTGTACGTTTTTAGGTCATTATCTGTTAGCTGTTATTAAAATAACTTGGAAGACCCTGTGCGCCTTTATACGTGGCAATTTTGAAAAATCTTCATTTTACAAATATGGTTTCGGTTTTTTTAAGGCCCCCAATCCACCATAACTATGAAATGCAGTCTTTTCTTCCACGTGTGTATGGAGTAGGAAGAGAGTGTGTGTGTGTGGGGGGGGGGGGGGGGGGGGGGGGGGGGATGCGTGTGCGTATATGCGTTTGTGTGTGTAATTCTCTCTCATTTTTGTCACCGCTGACAATCATGGACAGCGAACAGAACAATAAATAACGTTCCCACTGACGCGTTCGTTTCGTTTCCATCTTTGTCAGTTGTCGTCACATCCTCCCCTCAGGTGTTGAAGTTTCTGTTTACAGAACTGTAATCTATACTTGATGCGATCTGATTTCCCTCATCCAGGAAACCTTCCCTCCACATACACAGTTCACAGAGGCTTGGAGCAGATGCCGCTCCCGGTTTGCTGCAGAAGCAAGGTTGATTTCTATTTTATAGTTCTGGCCGTTCCGCGGGAGCAATAAAGTAGAAACGGTTGGGTTTACGCCAGGAAAAGGCAGAGATTTTTTTTTTTTTTTTTTAACTTCCTCTTCTTTTTCTCACCCCATTTTTTTTCCCCTACCGGTAATTACCTCTTCAAGCTCCGCGTTACGGGATAAAAATATCACCCAGGTTGCGCGGGTTCCTAAAGGTGCAAGTTAATTATCGACGTTCGTTATTTTCTGGAATACCTTTTATCCTGCACATCAGGGTTCGTATCGTAAATCGATGCTTCTCTCAGGGCATGGTCAGGAACAGCATGCTTATTTTCGGACGATTAGCCAAATCAGACTGGCAGGAGATCGTATCTGGTTAGATACTAACCTGAGCGTCGATAAAAACAGTACGAAGAGGTGAACACAAAACCGGCAAGCCATTCACACGTGGCCCCACTCTCATGATATTCCTATGTTTTATACTTCTTAATCAACTGAAGTAGTGCGATGCATGCGACAGAGGAATGGATACAACCGACGTGTTCTCCGTGTATCCTTTTCGGGAGACGTCTTTCCTCAGGTGGTCTATCTTCATTGTATTTAGTATATATTTTTTTTAAAGGAAAAAAAAAGAGATAAGAAATAGGAAAACACGACATTTTACATTGTTGATTGTAGTCCGGCCGACCACACAGGGCCATATCAGGACTACCAAAGTAAATATAATTCGATAAATAAACAAAACAAAACAAAACAAGGAAACAAAGAACATTCCTATTCTGTTCGACCCTTGACAAGACGTATAAGGTGAAATAACTAGGCTAACGGATCAAATCAAATCAAATCAAATCATGTTTATGTATAAGCCCAGCTGAACGAATGCAGACCATTTCAGGGCTGAATACCCGTCAGTTCTTCTTCTTCTTTTAAGTTGAAGAGAGAAATGCTACAGGAACTGAAACAGTATCCAGGTTGACATCCCAAAACAATGATCTTTATGGAGCCAACTGTAAAACGTTTTTCCTGATATCATGCAGATCCCAGCAGTCAATCAGAAGGTGTTTGACACTCAGAGGCCGGTTACACGGCACACACCTTGGACTGATATGGACACAACTTGGACGTTCCTAACCTCTCAGGATGAAAGACTGTGTCAGTTAAGAATGACCGGATAGAGCCTGCAGAGGACGGTCTCATCTTTCCAGTTTCCTAGAACGGTAGGAAGATTTTTTTCTTTATAGGTCAGAACGAACGAATCTGAAACGACTTATCAATAGTTCACAAGTTTATTCTTCTTGCCAGAGGTGTCTCACACGTCAGTGAACGGCATTGCAGTGCCAGACAGTTCCTGATTAATGGCATTCTCAGCGAATCGATCAACCACATCGTTGCCTGGAATACCCAGGTGACTAAGAATCCAGGTCAGAGTATTTTCATAGTCTTTGTTTATATAAGAGTTCTATACAGTTTGTGAAATTCAACCAGCACAGGACGATCAATGTTTCGGCCGGCGAGAGTGAATTAGCGAAGATGAAAATGGTGTAGGGGTGAGACTGGTGAAGCAGTTTCGAAGATACGAGGGAAGTGAGCCCAACAGTATAAACGGGACTGTCCGAAGGACGATGTTCAGCGAAGGTGAATCCTGCAGTGGACGGGCAGAACGCAGCAGCCCCCACTCGTTCTTCCGATTAAAACCACCCGTAAAAAAATAGTGAAAGGAGGACAGGATTGGAAGAATTTGGAGTTAAAAGCTTGGTAGACAAGAGAAATGGTGGTGTTTTTCTTGTGAGCAGTCACGTCGAAGTGCACAACTGGCGTTAATATCGATTCCTGATAGAAGCTTGATGTGGACTGAAGCTGTAATTTGAACACACACACACACACACACAAACTAGAGGAAACGGAACCAGTATATTGCGATTGTAAGAACACAGACCGCCCTTGATCCCCCCCCCCCCCTCCCAACCAACCACAGTAATTTTTCCATTTTCGCTTCTGTAAGTGTGTTACATCATGACCTACTGGGCCTACTGGATAAACAAGGCGTTACGTTCACACGATGTAAACAGCCCATGATAGTGATAGTATCTTTGTAATGTCCCCCGTCTCTTCACGTGGCTGGCTGTTCCACCTCACCGAGATGCTGTCTCCTCTCATTTCCCTTCGGTCTGCACTGCAGGACCTCTCTTGCTACCCGTGTCTGAATCACACCACGTGAACCTCACCTGCCCTTTGTTCCCTCCCTCCCACCCCTGAGTGAGAGGAAGAAGTATTGTTACACAGGTGGTTTATCTGCCACTCATGTGCATTTCGCGGCACGGACTGGAGGGGAGGGGTTATGCGTGCTAAAGAGCTGATGAGCTATTAACTGATATTGCAGTACCATTAAACACCACCAATTCTTAGTATATGTACCATTAAATAAAATCACGACAGTTATGCCATTTTTGTATTCTTTCGCATATGTGTTTAACTGATATGAATAAAAACCATTGTCTTTAACCTCAGAGGGATAGATCAAATCAAATCAAATCAAATCATGTAGCTTTTTGCACAGCCGACCACGAAGGGGCCCAATCAGGTCTGATTACCTAAGGTCCTTTAAAATGAGACATCAGAGGGAACGTTTGATAAACTTACTGACAAAGACATGAGTGTGGGCCAGGGAGGGGAATACCGGACGGGAGGCAGACAGGCGGGGCGGGGTGGGCGGGTGCACCGGGTGAAGACAGACAGACCTGCACCTTTCTTGTCACCGTTCCAGCCAGACACCTCGCTCTTTTTCCTCTTCTTCACCTGTACGTCTATACCTGCTGACGTTTGTTCTGCGGCCCGCACTGCACCCACCTCCTCTACCCATGAACGAGCGAGCGAGCGAGAGGGAGAGGGGGGGGGAGTGAAAGAGGGAGAGATGGTGGAGTGCTAGAGGGAGAGAGACAGAGGGAAACACACAGAAAGAGACTGAAATTTAGCTTCAATGCTTTTTCCGTGTTCGTTTCACACCAGTTTCTCTTTCTGTTCGCGTGCTTCCTCGTTTCTGAAAAATGCGGACATGAGGACTGACAAAACAACAACCACGCTCTTTACAAAGTGACAAAAACTAAGGTTGAAAAACAAACAAAACAAAAAAACCTGGTGTTATATATATATACTTACCTTCATGGCATGTCACTGGTATCATTCTTCACCCCCATGCCTTCACAAAAAGCTCCTTTGTTTTGTTCTAATGTGATCTCAACCACCACCATCCCCTCCTCAACCCCCCTTTCCCCTCCAGAGCTTGCGTTCTCAGGCGGAAGAAGCCGGCTGCACTACTTATTTGTTTTACTTTTCGCGGCAGTTTTAAACACAGTGTATCTGTTCACTCAGTGCGCGCGCGCGCACTCACACACACACACACAGAGAATACAGAAGCATGTGTGCATGCGAGTTCGCAGCTTGAATTGGTAGGAAGGTACCATGAGCCTGAAATATGAGCACTAGTCGACCTCAAGGGACACAGGGATGTATATGTATAAGCAGAATGCTCAGAATGTTGTTCACATTGTGTCGTGCAAACAGTGTGTAACCTTGCGTCAGCACAGGTTAACATAGACGTACAATATACACCGGCATGCTGTCAGTGTTACGGTCGTTGCCTACACATTATGTCGGTTAAAGTGCTCTTCCCTCCTGAACCTCCCCCATCCGCCAGTCCCTTCTTATCCCCCCACACCTCCCCCCCCCCCCCCCACACACATACAAAAAACTTCTTCCTCCCCCCCTCCCTCCCATACCTTGGCCACTCACACCGTTCCTCCTACTCCCCCATCCCCCCCACCCCCAACACTTCTCTCAGGCAGGCGTTGCCAGCAAGGTATGCGTTAGTGACGTCACAGCCCGGTAGGTAAAGTGGATGTTGAAAGGAGCGGGAGGGAGAAAGAGAGAGAGGGGTGGAAGGGGGAGTGGGCACAAAAAAAAAGAGAAAAAAAAGAAAAGCAACAAAAAACAACAACAAAAAACCAACAATCCAGTGGATTGGTTACACTGAATGAACTGAACTCTTTTGGCGGGAGACAGAGAGCTTGAAAGAGAGAGAGGAGGAGATGGGAGGGGTAGGGGGCGGGGTAGAGAAGGAGGAATGGGGAGAGTGGGGGGGGGGTATGGAAGGGGTGGGGGGTGGGTTAGGGGACGGGGTTGGGGTGACTCAAACCGTGTGCTCCTGGGCTGTGGGGACTGTGCAGTGCTGTGGGGGAGGGCAAGCAAGCAGCAAAGCATGCACATTACTCCTACACTGCGCGTGGCGGGAAAAGAGTGAGTGTCGTCAACACTTTTGCAGAGGGGTTGTGCGGGGGGTGGGGTGGGGGTGGGGAGCTTCCGCTGGCTGTTCTCCCTGTACCCCCCCCCCTTCCCCCTCCTTGCCTGGCTGTTACCCACATTCATGCATACCTCGCCCAGAGAGAGTATTAAACACACTGTCTTTTCCTCGCCTGTATGTCTCTGTGTATGTGTGTGTGCAGCAAGTGGGGTATCCGACAAGAGGTGAACAACGACCAGAGCTGCTCTTTTGCAGTCCCCCTCCCCCTCTCTCTCTGTCTCTGTCTATCTCTGGGCCATGTCTGCCTGGCTTCTTGCCACACTGCCACACGACCAAGACAGGGAAGGAGGGGAGATGTTTGCATCAGATGTTTATATTCTTGAACACGACAGTTACTTTCATCCTTGGTTTGGAGCTTTTGAAACCTGGTTGTGCGTGACTGTGAGTGAAAAGGTACTGGCGTCTTCGGGTTTCTTTATATATATATATATATATATATATATATATATATATATATATATATATATATATATTGCTTATATTCGTTATGACAGTGACTGGTCACTCTAACACACTGGAACCAATCACAGTGGAAGCCGACACGTCCTGAAGTCCACAAGAAACGAAAACTAAAATTACGCTTTCAAGGAAATCACCCTAAAACCACATGGGTCTAGCCAGCATGTGGAGGGGGGTGGGTCAAAGGGCGAGCGGAGGTGCTGACAAGTTTAATCAACCCATTGTTTCACTTCTGCTATACCGCATTTTCAGTTTTTGTGCTTCCTCTATCTGCAGTGTCTGTCTTCGGAACCAAGCAACACCCCCACCCCTTCTGTTCAAATCCCAGAAAAAAAAACTACTCTGTTATCTGAGACGTTTTTTAATTCATTATTTTTTTTATATATTTTTTTAATCCACTGTTAATTTGAGCTGTTTTCTGCTCATGGGTGCGTGTGTGCATGGTGGAGTGTGGTTAGTCCTTCTCAGGTATGGCTGCGTCTGAATGGGCGATTGCCAGCGTATCGAGTCCAAGTTTGACAAATGCGCTATACAGATGCCATTTACTTTTATTATTAGTTGTCTCTTCTTCTTCCCCCTCTTCCTCCTCCTTGTTCCTCTTCTTGTCCTCCTTCTTCTTAATTCCCACGTGTTCTCCTTGTTCTCCTTCTTACTTCCCACGTGTTCTCCTTCTTGTTCTCCTTCTTCTTTCTTCCATGTGTTCTCCTTCTTGTTCTTACTTCCCACGTGTTCTCCTTCTTGTTCTCCTTCTTCTTTCTTCCATGTGTTCTCCTTCTTCTTGTTCTCCTTGTTCTTACTTCCCACGTGTTCTTCTTGTTCTCCTTCTTCTTTCTTCCATGTGTTCTCCTTCTTCTTGTTCTCCTTGTTCTTACTTCCCACGTGTTCTCTTTCTTCTTGTCCATGTTCTCCTTCTTCTTACTTCCCACGTGGTCTCCTTCTTGTTCTCCTTGTTCTCCTTTTTACTTCCCACGATGTCTTCTGGTCTGTGGCCTCACACCTCAATCGTTCCGAAACACGTGACCTTGCCTAGACTGGAGGTTAACAGTTTATATTACCTGGAAAGATCGTATCCGGAATTCATGGTACTCGAAATAAAAGCTGATCATCTGGTAACGCTACGTCCGGTGTCTGTTGGAGCTACTCCGTGCAACGGTGACATCAGTGACTGACGCTTGATGACAACTTGACACTTGAGCTACTGGCAAGCATTGGCAATATATTTTGTACATGTTTCACGATGACTTTGCAACGTGAAAGATCAAAAGTATCGACTGACATCTAAACAAAACATCTGGACCAGCTATACATGTGACATACATTATCAGAACATTTCTTTTTTTTCCTCATCAGGTTTACGCCAAGTTTGTAAGATAGTAAGTCTGACAGTTTATAGGTTTTCACAAATCACCATTTTAGCCACAATTTATTTATTTGTTTATCTTTTTTTGGTAAATTTTTGCTCTTTTTCGATTTCCAGGCTTCGCCAAACTGTATATGTGCCTGATTTGTGCGATCCCAAAACAGTTTAGCAGTCTTGTGGAGACACTGTCAGCATGTTGACACACTATTCATAAACAGTGTAGCCTGTTGACACTGTTCAGTCATAGACACTGTAGCCTGTTGACACGCTGTTCATAGACACTGTAGCCTGTTGACACTGCTCAGTTATAGACACATAGCCTGTTGACACTGTTCAGCCATATACACCGTAGCCTGTTGACACTGTTCAGTCATAGACACTGTAGTCTTGTGACACAGTTAACTTACAGACTATGTAGCCTACTGATGCGGCAATAGTTCAGGCCACATACAACCCGTTCCAGCAAAGCGACGTGTGTGCAGATCTCCAGACCTAACAACGTGTAATGAGCCGTGTTTCTGATGATTATCATCATCCGCACTCCGTCTGCCGAGCCTCGTTGCCCAGTCAACCGCAGTGGAAGAAACGCTACTAATGATCTCTCTCTCTCTCTGAACGCGAGCCCCCGCTCATTTGCAAGCCTGTCTGTCTCTCCGTCTGTCTGCTAGCTCACCCACTTTTCATGCACATGCACGTCCAGTGTGCGCGCGTGTACCATAAGAGGATCGTAAAATATTTCGATTTTTTAAGCAGCGCATGAGGCCATTTTGTTTAAGGGGAGGGGGGGGGGATCCATTGCATGCTGAATTTATGAAATATCAGTTTGAACACAAAATGAAATACTGAAACAATACCCGGCTAATTTCACCGGCATTTTCCCCTGAGATAAATGTCAGTCTGAGTCAGTATATGAATAATATACATTGCTGGTCCTCGTCACTGATCTCGTGGGTTTGTCGTGTCAGCGGGCTGTGTGAAATACGAGCCAACCAGCCTGTGAAGCCAACAGTTATTCAACGCAGTATGACTTCCAGTGGTATTCGGTGTATGATGAAATGCTTTGACAGATCATGAGCATAGTTTGTTGGATTCTGTTTTAAAACAAGAGATGAATTGATGTCCTCCCCAACCCTCCCACGTCCTATCTCGCTCACTGTGTGTATGCGTGTGTGTGTGTGTGTTCGTGCGAGTGTGCATGTTTGCGCATGTGTGTTTCATTTGTACAACGAAAGGTTAACAACACAAGAAATTACTTTTGATCTAATAATTTTTCCCCAGAAATGGTAACTCGTATGATAATAGTGACAGAAGCATGACATGTCAGAGGAGTGTTTTTGCACAGAAAGGAGTTTGAAAGGGAGTTGTTGAGGAGCCACATCCCATGCGGTGTGTTTCACTTCCTCTTTCCTTCACGATAAAGTCACCTGTTGTTTGGTGCGCCACGCACAATGACACAACTTCATCTGTTCAGTCAGTGGCATTCTTTCCTGTCCTCAAGAAACCTCTGAAAGCACCCCCTCCCCCCCCCCCCCCCCCCACACACACACACAGAGTTTTATGATCATACCAGTAACGGGAACTATGAAGTGTTGGTTTTACCACGACAGTCACAAAGGAAATGGTTGTTTTAGCGCGCGACACACACTGCAACGAGAAGTGACGACGACTGTCGGTTTTACCGCCACACAAAACAGGGGAAGTGAGAGGACCTGGTTTTACCACCACCAACATAGAGGGATGGGGATAGTGTGGTTCTTCCACAACTACTGTACCACGCAGGCTGGGAAGTGACAACTTCTTTTTTCTCTCTTTTTTTCTTCTTTTTTTTACCACTAGGCTGTCGTGTCTAGACGGGAAGTGTTCAGTTTTTACTGTCAGAAGGGTTCGCTGAGAAAGATGATGTCAGTCACTCTACGTTCATTTTGGTACATAATGATCTGTGTGCGTTTGTGTCGATCATTGACCACCTATTGTTGAATATATTCTCTGGTGTCATTTCTGAAGGGAAAAAAAATCAAAGATTCCGAAAGCTTAACCCGCTTTCTCGAATTTTGTAGTTTTGATCTGTAATATGCCGATCTTTAATTAACCCTTTTTGACGGAATACATTTACTTCTGTGTTTTTTTACTGGAAGGATAGGTTTGGATTGAATTGGTGGGAAATGATCAAGAGGTAAATAAAATAAAAAAAAGACTGGGGTTGAAACCTGTCCACGTGAGAGTGGCCTGCCAACGAATAGCGACAAGCAGCAGGGTCTGATAGCTGTGCCGTAAAACGTAATTCTGCAACTGCTTCGTGTTCTTTACAAAGTTATGATAGTTTCGTTTCTATCTCTATGTGTTTTCGTGAACGATTATTCGGCGATTTGTGTACTGTATTCCTGTCGGTAGGAGTGTGCCTTCACGTTACCTTCTGTGTGCCCGTCGCTAGTTCAGAGCCATTGTACCAGAGATCATTTGGATTGGTGCGTTCGATCAGAATTTTATACATCGCGATTAACTCGTAGCTAAAACGTTTGTTAATTTTGTTCTTTCCGTTGTTACATTTGGTTTGCCAGACATTCCACGCTTTTTCTTCCTTGCTTACCCCAGGTTCACCATTCAACTCCACCACCTTCTTCTACTTGTTTTTGTTTTGTTTTTGTTTTTTATCATCATTATATTTTTAAACGATAACATTCAAATGTGAACATTAACATTTTAACAAATTCCCACAATCAGCAGTATGTGTGACAGTCCTCCCTTCCTACCCCATTTCCACACAGACCTTCGCCCCCTCCACCCCACCCCCCTTTTTTTTCCACCAGGCAAACGCAGATTCTTCCACACCCTCCAAATTCTGTAAATCTGGGAGCATCAACGGTTTTCAACGTACTTATGCGTACTGGAACTGGAAGCCCAGGTCAAAAAGGTTTTTTTAACTGTTGTTGGATGCAGAAATAGATCTACTTATCGTTTGGTGTCAGTGTGGTAACGGTGTGTTGTTGTGTGGTGTCAGTGTGGTAACGGTGTGTTGTTGTGTGGTGTCAGTGTGGTAACGGTGTGTTGCTGTGTGGTGTCAGTGTGGTAACGGTGTGTTGTTGTGTGGTAACGGTGTGTTGCTGTGTGGTGTCAGTGTGGTAACGGTGTGTTGTGTGGTGTCAGCGTGGTAACGGTGTGTTGCTGTGTGGTGTCAGTGTGGTAACAGTGTGTTGTTGTGTAATGTCAGTGTAGTAACGGTGTGTTGTGTGGTGTCAGTGTGGTAACGGTGTGTTGTGTGGTGTCAGCGTGGTAACAGTGTGTTGCTGTGTGGTGTCAGTGTGGTAACGGTGTGTTGTGTGGTGTCAGCGTGGTAACGGTGTGTTGCTGTGTGGTGTCAGTGTGGTAACAGTGTGTTGTTGTGTAATGTCAGTGTAGTAACGGTGTGTTGTGTGGTGTCAGTGTGGTAACGGTGTGCTGTCGTTGTGTGGTGTCAGTGTGGTAACGGTGTGTTGCTGTGTGGTGTCAGTGTGGTAACGGTGTGTTGCTGTGTGGTGTCAGCGTGGTAACGGTGTGTTGCTGTGTGGTGTCAGTGTGGTAACGGTGTGTTGCTGTGTGGTGTCAGCGTGGTAACGGTGTGTTGTTGTGTAGTAACGGTGTGTTGTGTGGTGTCAGTGTGGTAACGGTGTGTTGTTGTGTGGTAACGGTGTGTTGCTGTGTGGTGTCAGCGTGGTAACGGTGTGTTGCTGTGTGGTGTCAGCGTGGTAACGGTGTGTTGCTGTGTGGTGTCAGCGTGGTAACGGTGTGTTGTTGTGTGGTGTCAGTGTGGTAACGGTGTGTTGCTGTGTGGTGTCAGCGTGGTAACGGTGTGTTGCTGTGTGGTGTCAGCGTGGTAACGGTGTGTTGCTGTGTGGTGTCAGTGTGGTAACGGTGTGTTGCTGTGTGGTGTCAGCGTGGTAACGGTGTGCTGTCGTTGTTGTGTGTTGCAGTGGAAGTGAAGGCCGGGCGCCATGGCGGAGAAGAAACGAACCCGCCTGCGCATCTGTGAACTGAACCCGCACCTGCTGTGTGCCCTGTGTGGTGGATACCTCATCGACGCCACTACCATTGTGGAATGTCTCCATTCTTGTGAGTGGACACCTTGTCAGTGTGTGTGTGTGTGTGTGTGTGTGTGTGTGTGCTTGCGTGCATGTGTTGTCGTCCATGTGATCTTGTACTTGTGCCTGTTCCTTCTTTTCCATCAGTGCTGTATTCATTGTGGATGCTGTATGTGTGTGCGAAGGTCTGTATGGGTGCTTTTTTTTTTCTTTTCTTTTTCTCCATCTCTCTTTCTCTTTTCTTCTGTCTGAACGTATGCTCTTGTCCCTTGTGTGTGTGTGTGTGTGTGTGGGACAGGGCTGTGTTGATGAACGCACATTCGCCTTGTATTGACGTATGTGGGTGTGTATATCTACTACGCTGAATTAAAAAGAAAAAGTCTAATATTCCACGTACTCGTGGCATTCACTCTGTGTCTTCTGTGACGCTGTTGATGATGTGGCTGTTGCGACTGCTCAGTGCTGTCAGCACTAACTTACACGGGGAGTCAGTGCCGTTCATTCCTTTTAATCCCCGTACCAGGCATACAGTCAGCATGGATTGTTTCATTTTCCTGCTGGTATTTTGCATAAATTTTTTTCCCAAATCATAATAGTGTCTGAAATCATAAGCATGAAGAACAATTTTTTTTTTTCCTAGCAAGTTTTTAATGTAGGTATTTTCGTGATATTCTTAGACAATGATGGCAGGCAGGGAGGCTGCGCGGGTTGTTAGTTGAGCAAGGAGTGGTGACAAAGTGCCCATAGCACAGAACATAACAACCCACCCCTCCACCCACCCCACCCCAGAAAGACGGTAATCGACTGCGATTAAAAAGAATCGACAGAATTGCTATTTCACAGATATACCAGACTGATTGAAATGACCTGCAGAAATTGCACAAACTACGAACGTCGTTCAAATCACATTTCATCCACGGCTGCATACCCACTCAACACAAACACGATGCACCAATATGGACAAGAAGCTCCGGAAACATACAGTTTTGAAAAGACGTCAGAACTGCTTTGTAACTGACGCATGTGACCAGCGTTTTGCTGTCGGGTATCGAGAAACCAACCCTTCAACCCCTGCCGTTGTGCACGTGCACAAGTAAAAATAGAGTTGATAAACTGGATTCGATCAATGTACGACTCACATTACAATAGTTCTGGTGTTAAATATCTGAATCTCATTTATCTTTATCAGTTTGATTTATGTATTTGTTTGTTACTAAAAAGCCCAGTTGATCCGCGGACACCATGATCATTTTACCAGGGGTCTAAAGGTAAATTTACATCTAGGTGTTCGGAGACATCTAGACGTTCTGTTCTTGATAACATTATCGAGATTTGAGGTTGGAACAATGCATTCATCGTTCTTCTTTCATTTCTCACGGGTTCGTTGAGTCTCTCTCTCTCTCTCTCTCTCTCTCTCTCTGCATCTCTATTAAACAGATTTCAAGTAAACTGACAAAACAGACTTTATGCATGCAACAGAGTGGAGACTATTCACACACACACACACACACACACACACACACACAGTGAGAGAGAGAGAGAGAGAGAGAGAGAGAGAGAGAGAGCGAGCAGAAATCGTTTCTATCGATCCATACCCCCATCCCTCCTCTCCTTCTTCCCTCCCTTCCGACCCCCTGGCCAGAACGTGATGTCCGTGCTTTATGACAGCACAGGCCTGGCTGCACGACTGGGGCTGCACTCTGCCCATGTCATCTTCATCGTCTTCCTCTTCATTATGTCATCTTCATCGTCTTCCTCCTCATTACCGTCTTAGCAGTCATACCGTCTTATGTACTCGTTTTGTCTCTGTGCAGCCAGCGGAAAGAGGAGGAAATTAGTTGGTGACGATTTTCTGATTCTGGATACATGTGGATAGGCTATCCAGAAGCACAATCTTTACCAACGAAAACTATGTGGGTAGGCTATCCAAAAGCACAGTGTTTATCAACGATGTGGATAGGCTATCCAAAAGCACAATCTTTACCAACGATGTGGATATTCTATCCAAAAGCACAATCTTTACCAACGAATACTACGTCAAACGGAATAAGGAAAACAACAAACAAACAAAATAAACTACGTAGCGTGTGTGTATGGCTGGGGAGAAGGGGTGGGGAAGTTCCGTTTCCATGTTAAGACCGGCTGGGTCAGGAACGTGTACACAGGCAGGGAGATAGATCCACCGAGTGATGTCAACAAGAAGCTGCTACAGACAGATGGCTGGAAGGATCAGCGGGGCGGAGCTGCTATCACCACCACTGTTCTTCTTCTGCTTCTCTTTGACTATTTTTTTCCTATGCTTTCTTCCTTTCGTTTCCACACCCATCATCCTTTCTCGTCCTCCCCAACTACCCACCGCGTCCGCTCCCTAACCATTCCTTCAAGACCATGAGATAATGACAGAGAGAGTGAGAGAGAGAGAGAGAGAGGCAAAAGAATACAGACAGATCGATCACAAACACAAGGCACGAATAGTCGTAGGCGTCACAAGAAACGGTAGGTACAGTGCTGTTGTCTGGAACTCAGTACACACAACGAACATTTATCTGCGAACAGTAGAATCAACATGCACTGGATTATTCTTCACTTCGCTTATTGTTCGAGACCGAGACAGACTGGGAGTGGACCTGATAGGGGGTGTGGGAGGGGCGGGGATATGGGAGGGTTCGGGGTGAGGGTGTGGGGTAACAGCGCTGGTGTGGCGTCCTTGTATTGCTTTTTTTTTTTTTAGTTTCTGCACTCCACTCACGTGAGCACGTGACGTGCGTGTGGTGTGGTGCGAGAGAGGTAAGGAGAGAGAGAGAGAGAGAGAGAGAGAGATTAAAGTCTCAATTGGTTAATGACATAAGCAACATGCTCATATACCTTCCACTAAACCATTTGACTGAGAGAAACTTTTGACACTGACACTTTAATGTCATTGGCTATGAGATCCTTATGACGTGTGAATGCGCCCACATGTTTTCGTTGTATGACAAGCCATTAGAATAAATGAATTAATATGGTGAAAGCAAACGTTGAAATAAAACAGAAAGAAAGTTCTTTCCTTGAAGAAAAATGGTAGCAACCAGTACCACCCAACTGATTATTCCATTAGTGAAACAGATTCCATCAGGTGATTACAGAGGACAATGTCAAATCTGTCTAACCAAGCAGTTTTTAACTTGAAGTTGTTGGGTGGGGTTTTTCTTTTGCCGAATCTTTAAAGCTTCTGATAAAAATTTTGCCATCAGGTTTATCAACTCTTCATCTTCTGAGAGAGACACAGACAGACAGAGACAAACAGAGAGAGAAGAAGGGAGGGGTTGGGGGGGGGGGGGGGGCGAGGCAAGGGGCTGGTGGAGCCAACTTCTACAGAGCCGGTCCAGGGGTCGACAAGGTCAGGGATAATCCTGGGTGAGAGATTTATCACCTGCCCTGACAGCTCCACCTTCTTCCCCTCCCCTCCCCACTTTGGGCCCCTCCCCTTTCTCTGTGTGTGGTGGGAGGTGGCTGGCTGTGTGTTGTGTGCTTAATATGTGTGTTTTTTCTCTGTGTGTGTGTGTGTGTGCGCGCGCGCGCGCGCGAATGTTTGCTGTGTATGTACGAATATTTGCTCTCTGTGTGGTATACACTGCCTGTTCTTTGCTGTCTCCCAGTCTGTCCCGCTGTCCCTGTCTCTACCAGTCTCCTGGAAATACTTTTTTCTGGCTCGCTCGCTCGCTCATTCACACACACACACACACACACACTCTCTCTCTCTCTCTCTCTCAGAGCTTATTTTAAAGAAGATGAAAAAGATACCATAAAAAAATCAAAGCACTCTTTTCTTGACTGATAACTTGGAAGTAAACGTAACACCTTACAGAGTTTCCTTTAGACTGGACGATCCAGGCACGGACAGAAGCAGCACACAGATAACACTGACGGCTGACCAGCTGGTGAACAGTGGATATTGAAAACTGAAACCTGCATGTCGTGACCTGTCTGGTCAGTACTCGTCTGGACAAACCGCCACTCTCAGTCATTCAGCTGTGGCCCTCACTGCACTGTGTGTTGAACAAAGCAGCCAGAGTGTGATGTTTTCAGATTTTGTTATGATTATACAGGTAGTGTGTGTGTGTGTGTGTGTGTGTGTGTGTGTGTGTGTGGTGGGTGGACTGGTGGGTGTGCACTTGTAACAGATGTCTGTGTATGTGCATACAAGAACATGTGTGTATGTACTTGCAACAAAGGTGTGTGTGTGTGTGTGTGTGTGTGTGTGTGTGTGCTTGCACTTTAAACAGAGGAGTGAGGGGGAGAGAGAGAGAATCCGATGCCTTATACTTTCTGAAATATGAGACAACTTATAAGCAGAGAGGCGAACACACACACACACACATACACACACACACACACACACACACACACACACGCACGCACGCACACCCACCCACACGCACGCACACCCACACATACATAATACACACACACACCCACACAATACATACACACACACACACACACACCAACAGCATCAGTGCTGGGCAAGGCAAGACAAGGCAAGTCAAGGGGAAGTGAAAGAGGTGCTGGATGCTCTCACATGCCTCATCTGTCATTCACGGTAGGCCGGTCGGGGAAGTTTAATGTGAAGAGAAAGCCATACAGTGAGCAGCTCCTCATGCCCCCCCCCCCTCCCTCCCTCCCTGCCTCCCACCTTCCCTGCACATCTATCATTATCATCACGCCTTTCTCTCTCCCTCCCCCCCCCCCCTCCCCTCCTCTTTCTTTTTCCTTACCTCTTTCCTTCCTTCACCTGTGTCTGTTCAGAACATCCACACCCACACCCACTTCCATGCCTGCGTAATCATTATCTCCTCTGAGTTTGATCAGTTTGGTTTGTATCTCTCTCTCTCTCTCTCTCTGCCTCTCCCTTTGTTTGTGGTTGTGTATTATGTGTGCACGCACACGCAGCCACACACACACACACACATACAAACACAGTCACACACACACACACACACACACGCTCGCACGAGCGCGCGCGCTGGCTCTCACGTCAGACGCGTATTACATACATTTTTCAGTACGGTATACCACCAGTACATGGAACGAACGAACGGCCCCCACAGAGGTGAACTGGTGCGGCGAGAAAGAGAGAGAGAGAGAGAGAGAGAGGAGGAGGTCGGGCAGGGAAACAGAAGGGAAAGCGCTCGTCTTCAAGATGAAGTGCTTCAGGTTTTGACAGATTTAGAAGGGAAGCGGGTGTTGAGGGGATGGGGGTTACGGAGTTTTTATTCTATATTATTTTTTAATTTATTTTTTTAAGCAGTTTATACTTTTTTAGCGGAAGTGGACTTGTCATCTTGCACGAATATATCTCTATCACGTGTGGTGTGTATGACGATGTTATTTTATGTCGGTGTCAGACGTCTGCCATTTGCTGATGGATCGAAACGTATTTCCCCTGGGGGTAAGGGTAACCTTTTTTGCCCCTCTTTTTTCAAGTGCTACCTCCGAACGTAGCACGGACGTATTCAAACTAAATATTGATATCCCTCTTCATCCTAACCGCGCGCGCGCGCGGGCGTGTTTGTGTGTGTGTGTGTGTACGTGAGTGTGCGTGTGCTTGCATGCGTGCTTACGTGCGTGTGTGTCAGTGCATGTATGTGCGTGTTTATGCGTGTATGTGCGCGTGCGTGTTTGTGTTTCCATGTATGTGCGCGTGTGTGCGTGTACATGTGTGGTGTGTTTGTGTATGTGTGCGTGCTTGCGCATTTGTGTGTGTGTGTGTGTGCACGTGTGTGTGTGTGTGCACGTGCACGTGCACGCGCAAAGTATCGTCGATGACTCAGTGTCCCATTGCTACGCTTCGCCGAGGATCAGAGGCTTTTGATGTGGACTTTTTTTGTTTTGTCTTTTTTTTTTTTTTTTTTTTTTTGTCACTGTCCACTCTCCACACACAGGGGGCTGAAGGCTCAGGCAGACACACAGACAGTATGAACTCACTCGTTTTGTTCTGTCAGAAGAACAGCGTGTGTGTGGCACACCGACCAATTCAAAAAACACAAACATTTACAAGTCCCTGTGTGCGGCATCGCCTGCAGGCAGTGACCGTCTTATGTCAGCCAAGCAGGCTTGGTTTGTGATGCTGTTTCACGGGCGGGTCCTTCAGATAGGTGAGTGGGGTAGGCCTAGTGACTTGTGTTACGTCTGTGGGTAGGCCGCCTCCTCTCTACTGCTCCCCACACCCTTCTCCCGGCCCACGAATCCTCTGCCACAAATCGTATCGTATCGTATCGTATCGTATCGTATCGTGCTGTATTATATAGTAACACGATGTATTGTGTGGTAGTGTGGTATTGTATCGTACTGTGTCGTATAGTACTGTATCGTGTCGTTTTACTTTTAGTCAGTACTTTTAGTCAGGACAGATTTCTGTGTATGAAATTCGGGGCTGCTTTTCCCGGAGAGAGAGAGAGACTCAGAGAGAGAGACTCAGAGAGAGAGAGAGAGCCACCACCATATTTCTTCTCTTTCTGTCTGTTAGCGCGTTTGATATTGCTACCAAAGAAGATTTTTCTACATGATTTTGCCAGGAACGACCCTTTTTTTT
This sequence comes from Babylonia areolata, assembly GCF_041734735.1. Classification (NCBI taxonomy): domain Eukaryota; kingdom Metazoa; phylum Mollusca; class Gastropoda; order Neogastropoda; family Buccinidae; genus Babylonia; species Babylonia areolata. The sequence continues at coordinate 41,329,721 of NC_134877.1, forward strand.
GGCGCGGGGTTCTTTGACGTGCGCTAAGTGTGTATGCTGCACACGGGACCTTGGTTTATCCGTCTTATCCGAAAGACTAGCATCCAGTCCACTAGTCAAGGTCTAATGGAATGGGGAGGTGGAGGGGGTGGGAGTAAAAATTCCGGTCTGTACATGAGGGACTTGAACACGTGGACACTCGCTTCCTTGTCGGGCGCATTACCACTGAGCCACCGCTCCACACACACACACACACACACACACACACACACACTGGGAGGGTGGTGAGGCGGAAGGCAGAGACACTTTCAGCGCACGTCATCACCACTGGACAGCACAGCATTGTGCAATTTTTAATTCCTCACTGCTCCCACACCCATGGCCATGCTAGTGAGGCTTCGTCACTCCAGCACGCAGAGAATGATGTGTGGGAGGTTAAGACGAGTACGTGCCAATATTAATCAACCTCTACTCTCATTCTACCCCCGAAAACGGAGTATGGCTGCCTACATGGCGGGGTAAAAACGGTCATACACGTAAAAGCCCACTCGTGTACATACGAGTGAACGGGGGAGTTGCAGCCCACTAACGAAGAAGAAGATTCTCATTCTTAAAAAAAGAAGAAGAAAAAAAGTTTGACGGATGCTTGTAAAGATGGGAGGGGAGGGAGGAGGGGAAGCTATGGAAAGGAAATTTAGATATTGAATCAACCAGTGACAACATTCGACTTCCATTGCGTCATCATCCCGTACACTTGTATATATAAAAATGGTAGTATGAGTGCGTATCAGCGCTCTTCATGGCGTCAGTGTAAACGCACGTAGTGCTGTATTGTTACGAGTTCTAGAAATATCCCTAACAATAATGATAATGATTATAACAGCAGTAATAATAAACATGATGATATTGATAATAACAGCAGTAATAATGATGAATATTTACTGCTGATAATGAACAAACTGTTCAGTTCCCAAAGATAATATCACGCCCGTATTTTTTGTCCAATCACGCCCGCTTTTGTTTTTGTTTTGGGGTGTGTTTTTTTTTCTTTCTTTTTTTCCCCGCTTTTTTTTTTTCTTTTTTCTTTTTTTTTCCCTGTGATCAGAAGAGCTGGCTGCTTGCCTGTTTGTTTTGTTTCTTCCAACACAGACATGGCAGCAGCAAACACTAAAGCCGTGTAAAGACTCCATAGCAAGCAGCATGCAGTCAGTAGCAAGCACAGTATGATATCGATCAGTGTTGCACCCACTGATGTCCGGGAATCAGTTACCTTTTGTTCTTGTGTTTTGTGTGTGTGTGTTTCTTTTACCTTGTTTCTCTGCCTCTTGTCTGCAACACAGCATCACCTCAGACACACACATAGCACTGTAGGTCAGTGCTGCAGGTACACAAGCCAGCAAGACGAGCAAGCGAGCTGTCCGGGTTTTTATTTTCTGGGCACATCTGTTGATGACGGTCATTGGTTTGCCAGCACTGGAGCTCGACTTCTCACGAAGTAAAGGGGGTACTGTAACATCAACACTTTCTTCTTCTTCTTCTTCTTCGATCGTGGGCTGCAACTCCCACGTTCACTCGTATGCACACGAGTGGGCTTTTACGTGTTTGACCGTTTTTACCCCGCCACGAAGGCAGCCATACTCCGCTTTCTGGGGTGTGCATGCTGGGTATATTCTTGTTTCCATAACCAACCGAACGCTGACATGGATGACAGGATCTTTAACGTGCGTATTTGATCTTCTGCGTGCGTATACACAAGAAGGGGGTTCAGGCACAAGCAGGTCTGCACATATGTTGACCTGGGAGATCGTAAAAATCTCCACCCTTTACCCACCAGGCGCCGTTACCGAGATTCGAAGCCCGGACCCTCAGATTGAAAGTCCAACGTTTTAACCACTCGACTATTATGCCCGTCATCAACACGTCCGACATTTGAGGTTCTGATGTTGGAATTTCAAGTCTTTTTCCAGAAGGGTGAGATATCACAACACACACACACACACACTCTTTCTCTCTCTCTCACACACTCTCTCTCTCTCTCTCTCTTCATACACACACACACACACACACACACACACCAGTGTTTAGCACACAGCAGGACAACACGAAAGCGACATCAAAGCATACAGCCAGGAGCAACAGCAGAACAGAGCACAGTATGATGATTATCATGAACTGACTGGATTTCTATCGAGCAAAGACAAGCTTAACAGCTGAAAAATGTGTCCTGAAATATGAAACCCAATGCTGTATTCACCGGCAGCTTGTGTTAATATGAATGACAACGATTTTGGGGGGTGTCTGTGAATGCTCCGAACGTATTTATAACACAACGCTTTTGTGCCGTTGTACTACGTATTAAATCGAGAAAAGATTCGGTGGTTGGGGCTGGGAAAGGGTAGTTGGGGGTGTTTATTTCCCGTAGCTGTTCCCTTCAACGACATGCAGAGGGGGAAAACGGAGAGAGAGAGAGGGGGGGGGGGGGGGGGGGGGGGGGGCAGGGCAGGCAGGAAGGCAGAGGGGAAAGAGAGAGAGAGGGTGTGGGTAGGTTGGAGGCCGATAGGAGAGAGAGAGAGGGGGGGGGCGTAGGTTGGAGGCCGATAGAAGAGACAGAGAGAGAGACAGACAGACAAAGAGAGAGAGAGAGAGAGAGAGAGAGAATTTAAACCATTCGCATGTGAGAAGGTTGTGTTGGTGTTTTCCTCCCAGACAGCTAATAGAATCATGTAGCGTTTCTTTTCCCCCACCTCCCGCCTCTTTCATGGTGGAGAAAGGGGTGTGGAGAGAAATAAGTAGGTGGTCCTTCTGTCCCCCATAGCGAGCAAGGCCGTTCAAGTGGTCCTTTTCGCCAGCCGACGACTCCCCGTGTTTTCACCAAAGAGCTTGGAGTCTAGGCTCTTTGATTTCACTTCCAACTCCCCCTCACCCACCCTCTACAGATAACCTCCACTGGGCTCCATATTATTATAATATTGTCATAGCAGATCTCAGTAGCGTTCTTCCTTCTACACAAAGCACACCTTACCACCCACGCAGGTGGAAGTTCGGCGTGTAATCTTACGCTGATCCCTCCACCTTACCCCCTCCCCCCCACCCCCCACCACCACTTGCCATTCCCTCCGGAACAAAAAGAAAGGTACAGAGAGAGAGAGGGAGGGGGAGGAGAGAGAGAGGGACGGAGAGGGGAGAGGGGCGGAGAGGGGAGAGAGAAAGAGAGGAGAGATAGAGAGAGAGACACACAGAGAGAAAGAGAGGAACAGAGAGAGAGAGGGGAAAGAGAAAGAGAGGAGAGATACACAGAGATAGACACAGAGAGAAAGAGAGGGACAGAGAGAGAAGGGAGAGAGAGGAGAGAGAGATATACAGACAGAGATAGAGACAGAATGAATGAATGAATCTTTATTTTCCAACGGTGAAGATATTAGCACTTTGGCCGACTTACAGATCTGCCGTTGTTCTAAGAGAGAGAAAGAGAGTGACAGAGAGAGAGGGGAGAGAGAAAGAGAGGAGAGATACACAGAGAGAGACAGGGACAGAGAGAGAGAGGGAGAGAGAGAGAGCGAGAGATGGGGGTGAAGCGAGGGTTTGTCGAGCCGCCTCCTATCCTCCAACACACGGAGATAATACCTACCTCAGTTGGAAGGACACGGTTGCCGCCCTGGCCCTAATCACCGCCATTATGGACGCCGCCACGGATGAAAGAGTTTTAATGGGAGGGGGTGATTGGGCCCCTGGCGCTCGGCTCCACTACTGGCTGACGGCCACTGGTTGCTTGCTTGCTTGCTTGCTTGGTGTGCTCCTCTCTCTCTCTCTCTCTCTCTCTCTCCCACAGAGCTGCTAATACCTCACTGCTGCTACTGTGTTGGCGCTGGGTGAATTGTCTAGAAGTGGTCCAATGGGATCGGGGTGGTTGGTGGAAGGGGGGGAGGTGGGTGTGTGGGGTGGGGGTAGGAGCTATTATAATGCACTTATAAAGATGGCACAAAGAGAGAGAGAGAGAGCGTGCGTGTTGGGTGTGTGTGTTGTGTGTGTGTGTGTGTGTGTGTGTGAGAGAGAGAGAGAGAGAGAGAGAGAGCGAAATGTTTTATTCCATTTAGGCCAAGGCCCCTTACTGAAGGGGGCAATCATACAACAATATCACAAGCACCTCTTATAATTGGAGAAAAAACAGAAAAGCGAAAACAAAACAAATGATAATGATTATAGATATTCATATCATTTCAGTTGTATACTCTAAGTTGTGACCATATGTAATCGTTTCAAAGCTTTAGAAACGTAAAACGCCAGATTAGATTGTACAATCTCGTTCCTGGTAGACATAAGCAAATTATATATATAAAAAAAAACCCGACATGGATTATGAAAAAATATTTGGCCTGAATATATTTCATCCTTAAATCATACAAAGCAGGACAACAAAACATAAAGTGATTTTCATCTCTGAGAGAGAGAGAGAGAGAGAGAGAGAGAGAGAGAAGTATCTTCAAAGGTCAGTGCACTTTCTGACTTACTCCGTGCTTTGTAATGAAAATGGCCTACCCACCCCCATCCCACACCCCTGTCTCACACCCCCCCAGGTGAGCACCGAACATGACCAAAATCCTGCAGGCTTATTCACTGCACGCGTGAGGCTGCATGCAGGCTGTTCAACAGTCAAGCGCACAAACAAACGTCTTGCAGTCAGTGTTATTCCCAGTCATTTTCACAACACCGGGGTCAAGTTGTAGGCTGTCTTGACTAGCCGTGAAGCGAACATACACCATGGCGGGTTTAATCAGCGTGGAGACTTGCCTGCACTCAGCTTACAAGGGTCTTTGCGCTGCTTCGATTCTCGTTCTTTGATGGACGGCTCTGTTCTCATCCTTCTTCCCCCACCCCGCCCTCGTCCTTTCGTCCTTACCAATTGCTCGTCCATCCCTTTTCCGTCATTCTTACCCTGTGTTTAAATGTGTTAATGCAAGAAACAAGACGTCCTTCCCTCTTTTTTCGCCATTTTACTCTCGCTTTCCTGCGTCCTTTTTACTCTTCCCTTCCCTCTCCTTCGTCTCTCTTCCCTTCCCTCTCCTTCATCCCTCTTCCCTCTCCTTCGTCCCTCTTCCCTTCCCTCTCCTTCATCCTTCAATCCCTTCCCTCTCCTTCGTCCCTCTTCCCTTCCCTCTCCTTCATCTCTTCCCTCTCCTTCGTCCCTCTTCCCTTCCCTCTCCTTCGTCCCTCTTCCCTTCCCTCTCCTTCGTCCCTCTTCCCTTCCCTCTCCTTCATTTCTTCCCTCTTCTTCGTCCCTCTTCCCTTCCCTCTCCTTCCTCCTTCTTCCCTCTCCTTCGTCCCTTCCCTCTCCTCCATCCATTCCCTCTCCTCCGTCCTTCTAACTATTCCCTTCCCTCTCCTCCGTCCTTCTTCCCTTCCCTCTCCATCTCTTCCCTCTCCTTCGTCCTTCTTCCCTTCCCTCTCCTTCTTCCCTTCCCTCTCCTTCGTCCTTCTTCCCTTCCTTCTCCTTCATTTCTTCCCTCTCCTCCGTCCTTCTTCCCTTCCCTCTCCTCCGTCCTAACTCTTCCTTCCCTCTCCCCTGCCCGTCTTCCTCTTCCTTCCCATTCCTCTTTCCTTCTTACTCTTCTTTGCCTCTTTTTGCATCCTTCTTTCTCTTCCTTCTCTCCTCTCCGTCCTTTTAATTCTTCCTTTCCTCTCCTCCCTCCGTCCTTCTTATTCCTCATTCTCTCTCCTTAGCCATTCCTGCTCTTCCTCCGCTCTCCTCCACACGTCTTACTTTTCCTCGTATCTTTTTCGTCATTCTCATTCTACCTCCCTCCTGTATCCTTGCTTCCATCTCGTTTTCGGTTTTCATGTGTTTCCTCTTCCCAAAAAATAGAAGGCAGCCATATGCGGGCTTGTGTCACGACATGGTTAGAGACCATTAGTGTGACCTGGATGATCGCAAATTAATGGAATTATTATGACCAAGTGGTCACGTCAAACAAACAAACAAGCAAAAACTTTGACGTACAGACAACCTGTTTACTTCGTTTTTTCCCTGGTTCAGAGTGGCTTTGAGTATGAACTGCTTTGTGCAAGAGAAAAAGCAAGAAAACACAACAAAAACCATTTCTTCTGGGTTATTAGCTTTTGATTTAAAGGGAATCGCATTTGGGAGGAAAAGACCATTTTGAAGTTGATCAGTAAAGAGAGCTTGACAGAGAGGTGCATGGGATAGAGAGAGAAACACCAACGCACATTCTCTCTCACATGTCCTTTCTTCACGCAGACACATCTCTGCCCCCCCTCCCCCACTCTCTCTCTCTTTCACGAACATACACGCACTCAGGCGCGCGCACACACACATTCGTACACACACACACCAGAACACATCACAGCTTGTGTCATTGAATGGAGACAAGCTGGCCGGAGTGGGAGTCAGGCGGGGATGGAGGAGGAGGAAGTGGGTGGGTGGGAGTAGGGGGTGGGTCACAAGCGCAAAAAAGGAACACGAGATGGCTCAACAGCCGGCGTCCTTGCGCGCGCGCGTACACACACACACACACACACACACACACACAGCATAGCAAGCCCAGCCAGCCAGCCGGCCAGCCAGCAGCAACAGTGTGAAGCAGATCGATGGAAGTATGGTGCTAATTCCTCCCTCTTCTCCCCAAGGTCATCTGGGGGCCTCTGTGTGTGTGTGTGTGTGTGTTTGTGGCTGGTGGTGCGTGGGTGGGTTGGTGTGGACGTGGAGGTGGGTGGGTATGAGGGATGGGAGTACTCTGGAGGACAGACATACAGACAGACCGATCGCCAGGCTCTTGACTTGTGTCCTGCCACGTACCCCTTGTGCCATTTCTATATAATGGATGCGGGGTTGTTGTTTTTTTTCATTTGATTTTGCTTTCTCCTTCTTCTTCTGAAATTTGTGTACACACACACACGCACAAACACACACACGCACAAACACACACACACACACACACACACACACACACACACACACACACTTTTAATGGAGCCGTCACGCTCCGAAATGCTAGTTAGTGAAATGGGTTTTCGGTGGTCAAAACAGGAAATGCTGATTTCGTTCAACTGAACCGTGATGAGGGAGAGATTGACAGGGAGCAGACAATAAGCTGATGACGTTCAAAAAAAGATGAAGTTTTACGGGGTCTGGCTATGTGTCTTCAAACTCAGTGACCTTGCTGCTTTAAGATCCCCTTTGGTTAGACACATTATCGATACCGTCATAATGTCAATGAAGACGTCTTCGTCGTCGTCGTTGTTGTTGCTGCTGTTGTTGTTGTTCAGATCGTAATTTCTGTCTGTAGTTTTTCTTTCCCTTCTTCGTTTCTTCCCCTCCCTCTTTTCCTGTCTCTCTCTTGCGTGTGTGCGTGTGTGTGTGTGTGTGTGTGTGCGTGCTTGTGTGTGTGCGTGCTTGTGTGCGCGCGCGCGTGCGAGAGAGAGAGAGAGAGAGAGAGAGTGTGTGTGTGTGTGTGAAAGAGAACAGGAGAGAGATGCAGATACGGATGATTTATTCATTACAGGTCATGGCCCCCAAATGAAGGGGTATGTGAACACTTCATGAGAGAGAGAGAGAGAGAGAGAGAGAGAGAGAGAAAACATCTCGACCTGAAAACGTACATCTTCCCCTCCCTTCCCTACACACGTTCATACTATGCAAGTCGCGCGCGCGCGCGCGCACACACACACACACACACACACACACACACACACAGAGGCAGACAGACAAAGTCATCGTGTGAAGTTAAAGAAAGAGAAAAAGATGAAGTGAAAAGATGAAATGAAGTCGTGATTGTCAGACATACGTAGTGGTTTGCTACCATGAGACTAGACTGACGCAAACAGTTTTAAGGTAAAATGTTATCTGGGGGCGTTTTCACGTGAAAAAACAACAACAACAAAACAAAAAACAAAAAAACAAACAAAAAAAAACACACACACAACAACACCGTTCTCTGTTAAAACCATCTGCAAGACTGTGATTTACAACCCGCCTCATACAACACCTTCCATGACAGAACTAAACCACCACTGACCATAAACCATAAACCTGTCGCCCTGAAGAAGCCTCTCCTCCACCTGTGAACATCAGACGGACCTTACTCCCAGACTCAGCCACCACCACAGATTGTTATATATAATACATAACAGTGTCCAGATGTAAACATGTATATCAGTGACCAACTCGCCTCTTCCAACAGCGGGTGTCGTTCCGATTTGCCTATTCTCGATTCGTCTCGCTCAGTAAAATGGTGGTCCCGAAGCTTACTTTCCGGTCTCTTGTGTCGTTTTGGTATGTGTGTGGGGGGTGGGGGTGGGGGTAATTTATTTACAACAAAATGTTTTCGCCTCTCTTCCTTTGGACGCTGACGGTTTTATCCCAAACTGTATTGTATTATTATATCCGCTCGGAAGTCACTTCCGTGAAAACTGAAGTAAGCTGAGAGTGGTATCTGGACACTTACACTGGTGTGTGCATGTGTATGTTCGTATGTTTGTGTGTGTGTGTGTGTTTGTGTAATAGAGAGCGATAGAGAAAGAGAGAGAGAAGGAGGAGAGAGAAAGGTTGAGTAGGCGAAACGGGACCGGCGCGTAGGCGAAACGGCACTCAGAGTCCAGTTCGTAAGATGCCGTTTAGGGGTGGCGCCACGACCAAAGAGTCAGCGGAAAGGGAACAGGCAAATCGGACCTGCACCGAAAAACGATATCTTATTAACTCAACACCAAGACCCCAGCCCTGAACAACTGGACCTGAAAGACTTCAGCCAACAGGTAGTTAAACTCCACTCCACCACCGTATAGTAGGAAACCTCTCGGCGGTTTATCACCGCACACAGTCGGGGCAAGTCGCCCGAAGAGACTGCTGTCACCATACTATACATGTATATATATATACCGTAGGAATGTCGCATGCCAGACCTTTGTGGTCTGGCATGCAGCTTTGTGGGCTACCATGAATCTGTACAACATCAACGCCAACCTGATCAGACTGATACAGCACCTCTATGACAAAGCCACCAGCGCCGTCTACCTCAACAATAGCATCGGGGACTGGTTCAGAACCACAGTCGGAGTGAGACAAGGCTGCCTACTCTCCCCAACACTCTTCAACATCTTCTTAGAAAGAATAATGACTGACGCACTGGAAGAGCATGTAGGAACAGTCAGCATAGGCGGCAGAACAATCACAAACCTACGTTTTGCCGACGACATTGATGGACTGGCTGGAAAAGAAGAAGAACTGGCAAGCCTGGTCAAACATCTAGACAAAGCCTCCACATCGTATGGAATGCAAATCAGTGCGGAGAAAACCAAACTGATGACTAACAACACCAACGGCATCAGCATTGACATCAAAGTCAACGACGAAAAGCTTAAAACAGTCCACAGCTTCAAATATCTGGGAGCAATCGTGTCAGATGAAGGATCTAAACCAGAAGTACTCTCGAGAATTGCCCAAACAACAACGGCACTCAACAAGCTGAACACCATCTGGAACAACAAAAACATCGCTCTCAGCTCAAAAATCAGACTGATGCGTTCCCTGGTTATATCAATATTGCTCTACGCCTGCGAGACTTGGACCCTGACTGCAGACATCGAGAGAAGAATCCAAGCTGTCGAGATGAGATGCTTTCGTAGACTACTTGGCATCTCCTACAGAGACCACATCACTAACACGGAAGTGAAGAACAGAATCCAGCAAAGTATTGGACCCTACGAAGACCTTCTGTCCATAGTGAAAAAACGCAAACTTAGATGGTATGGACACATCTCCCGATCATCTGGTCTTGCCAAAACGTTCCTGCAAGGCACCGTACAAGGAGGCAGAAGGAGAGGACGGCAGAAGAAGAGATGGGAAGACAACATCCGGGGGTGGACAGGCTTGACGCTCGGTGACGCCCTGAGGAAATCAGAAAACCGTGAAGAGTGGAGAGGAGTGGTGGCCAGGTCAGCAGCGGTGCCCCAACGGTCTGAACCCAGACTACGGGAGAGGTGAAGGTGAAGGTGAAGGTGAAGGAATGTCGCCTCCTTTGCTGACTCGGCTTCAACAGAAGCAGCGACAAGAATGTAACTCGTTTCCAGCAAGGCCGATGACAGCTCGGTGATTATTGTATTGTGTAAAAACTGCTGTTTTGCATCGTGTTGTGTTGTGTTGTATTGTGTTGTGTATTGCATTGTAATGTATTGTATTGTAACAACATAACTGTGTGCGAAACCTGGGCTGCTCAACCCGATGAGAGTGCCTAAGTGAAGCGCCACTTTTTTCTTTTTTTTTCTCTCTCTCTCTCTCTCTGTCTCTCTGCAAGTGTATTTGTTTTTCTATCAAAGTGGGTTTTGTCTACAGAATTTTTGCCAGTTACAAACCACCCTTTTGTTTGCCGCGGGTTCTTTAATAACCTGCGCCGCTAAATGCTCGCTGCCTTGCACACTGACGGGGACTTCGGTTTATCGTCTCATCCTACAGAAAGACTACGGATACCCGCAGACAGAGATCTATACACGACCGTGTTTTGTGCGCTGCTGTGCTGCAGTAGTGCCAGACCTCTGACTCACACGCATACTACTACTACTACTACTAGTACTACCAACATCTCAGCGTGCCAGACAGGCGGTGGGAAGAGGTGTTTGTTGGTTCAAGTGGCGACACGCATGGGCACAGGGCGGGGCCACGGCCCAGTGGGTCCGGAACAAGCAGCGCGAGCACAGCGCTAATTGAGCGTGCTGATTTACTGCACGCGCCGACAGCTCTTTTCGCTGAGCACCGCCCCAGGGCAGGCCACAGGTAAAGCTGGGCATGGTCAGTGGGCGATCACACCGCCACAGTGCCTGCATTCGTTTAGGGCTACAGTCTGTGTGTGTCTTGTACTCCGCTCTTTGCTGGCAACAGGCCAAGCATGCATACACATATATGTGTATACATATATATACTAAGGTGGTGTATGGAAGATACCGCCGTGCATGCAATCAGGTCTGGGTTCGGATCCCGCTCTCGCCCTTTCTTCCCAAGTTTGACTGGAAAAATCAAACCGAGCGTCTGGTCCACTGATCTAAACAGAATTTTAGACCAGTGATCTGATCATTAGGAAAAGACATTAAACCGAGGAACTGTGTGCAACGCTCACTTGGCGCACTGAAAAAAGAACCCATGGCTACTAAAACGTCCTCTGGCAAAATTCTGTGTGAAAAAAATCCACTCTGATAGGTACATGCACGCACTCAAAGGTCTGACTAAGCGCGCTGGGTTATACTGCTGTCAGGCATCTCCCTAGCTGTAGCGTATATGGATTTGTCCGAACGCAGTGACGCCTCCTTGAGAGAGACTGAAAGTTAAACTCAGGCCGCTGCCGAGTATGTCGTGTACTACTTGTTGGCTGATACTGGTAGACTGTGCAGGAACAAGTTCGTGGATACATATATACGTACATACATACACAGGCTGACACTAACACTGTTGGTAACAGGTCATGCATGCATACACACACTGAGATGTATAGATGAGACCGCCGGGCATACGTTCAGGCTGCTACTGCTGCAGGCTGATAGTTATGGTTCACTTTGTGCTTGGGACGCGTTCAGTGGATACATACATA